>NC_057863.1:515940017-516262133 GCF_019393635.1 Dromiciops gliroides
AACTGTATATATGATCCTGTGATCATTTCCCAGAAACATATTTCCTATCTAGAGTTTGAAGAATATTTTTTTGTAATTCTGGATGTTTTGATGTGGAAAACAGAAATAAAAAGAAGGGAAATTAATTTGTCTACAAAAAAGAGAAAAGAATACACATGGATTCAATCTCTTAACATTTTCATCCTTGGGAGCTTAAAAAAAGTATATGACAGTTAAAGTTAGAGATATTTTTAATTAAGTTTAAATTGAATGACCTATAGAGTAGACATGTGAGCATAATTGGATATTGGAGATGTTTGCATGCAGAATGGCATTGATATTTTCAATGGAGTGATGAATAGCTGAAAGTATGTCCTGACATCCTTAGGTCAGGACATGATGGATCAGAGGGGAGTGCTCTCGTTTATCAAGTTTCTCTGTTCTTGAATGGCTGGTTTGGTTTCTTAATATAATCAAGTTCAGGGATAGGTTTTGCAGTTTCTCCTTGATAATACAGGGCTTTTACTCTTTAGGGTTATTCTAATGCACTGTTGTCTCCAGGCATCAGCTAGACTTACAAATCCAGTGTTTACTCTGTTCACTGATCCAAAGGAAACAAGACTTTGCCTCTATTTTTTAAGGTATAATTCAGAGATATTGACTTCAAAAGAGCTGAGCATGTTCTAGTGGCTTGTCACTAATGGTCTTCCCTTGCTCTCCCTGCCACTCCTGGGATTTAGTCTTCCTAGATCCATCTTAATGTAAAAACAAAATGGGGGTGTTGTTTGAATAGAAATTGTGTTATATCCAAAAGGCCACCTGTTGGCAGGAGAAAGCAGTAACATATGGAGCATCAGTACTGTGTTAGGATCCCAGGAGGGAAAAGACAGCAGGGACACAAAACGAACATAGCTAGTCTCTCTTGGAAACCTAGCAAAATTAAGATAAGATGTTTCTAAAGTTCAGCACTGCTCTGGCCCTCCCTTTATTTCACATTTTGTATAAAGAAAAAATATCTTTTAATGGAAGGTGCTATATAAATCCTAGTATTATTATCATCATTATTATCATTATTATGCATGAGTTTCCTTGAGTGAGTGTACCATATTCAAAAGGGAAGTACAAAACAGAGTGAATGCGAAAGAATATAAACAGGAATCTAAAATAATGTCATATAAAGCTTGGTTTAAGAAAAAAGAGTTATATTGATTCTTTTGTTTTTATTTCATAGTTATTTGTGAATATGCCCCTAATGCCTAGAATTGAACCTTTTTTATAATACAAAATAATATTAAAGCAAAAGCAGTGGATACAGTGAAGATATCTGGTAGTAACTGCAACATTCCCCACCCATATTTCCCCATTTCTCTGCCAGGAGAAGGGAAGTACTTTCCACAATTAATCAGAGTTCAACTTCACTTTAGGATTCTTTCCATTTGAACCTTGTAGTCAATGTATGTATGGTTATTTTGGTTCTCCTTATTTTACTGTTTTGAGGACTAGATAATCATTACTGGTTCCTTATGATCTCGTCTTCTCAGGCCTAGAGAGAGATTCATTTTCTTGGAGTTGAGTTGAAGTCAGCCCATCTTTCCCATATGATGTATAATTGATGCCTGGTTTGTTGACTGGCATCCCAGTCATATCTTCTGAAGTTATTTTTATTTCCTTCTTAGGTCAGCATTCTTTCTCCTTCGAACCTCCTCTCCTCCTTTCTCTCATCTTATGTAGAATCTAACTTTTAAAAGTTTAGACTAAAATATTCCCTTCAATTAACGATTTCAGGAGTGAATTGACAGACAAAAGAGGGGAAAAAAAGGAAAAAGCCTTCATGACTTAGAACAGCCTCATAGTTAAATTTTAAATGAGTGGAAAGAAGCTGGTATACTACAAATGCTTTTCTCTCTCCCTAGGCAAATCATACTAAATGAAGTTGGTAAACAAAGCAAACTTTGAAAAAAGAATTTTGCTTTTTAATTGAAAGATGGCTGTTTTCTTTGGGCATTGCCAAATTCTTAAAACATAGGAGTGTTGACATACAGCTGTGCATCACAGTTAGGAAACAAGGTTATCATATGCAAAACATAAGTAACAGAGAAGAGCAAATGGACTGTGACAAAAAAATCTCTTTCACAGGGCCAACCTGAAGATTTTTCTCTAGCTTAATAGATTGGGAGCAAGAAATCCTGGGGCCTAATCTAGGCTTGGGAAGTAAATCCTAGAGTGAATTTTGTTGAGTCACTTCACTTTTTTCTTCATCTACAAGATGAGGGGTCTGACTACCCTGTAAAAGAAAAGCCTTAGGGGAAACATGATAGTAGTCTTTAAGTATTTGGAAAGCTGTCAAGAGGAAAAGGGATTAGACTTGTTCTCCTTGGCCCCAGCGACAGAATTTGCAGAGACACATTTTAGCCCAGTTTGAGGAAAAAAACTTCACAACTAGAGTGATCCAAAGATAGATTTGGCTGCCTTGGGAGATTGTTGGTTTCCCTTTACTGGAAGCCTTTAAGTGGATGCTGAGTGACTATTTGCTACAAATCAGAGGATCACACGGATGCAAAATGGAGAAATGCATATAGATATAGATATGGATATAGTTACTATATATATATACATACATACACACACACACACACACATGCACACACATGCATACCTGTGTATTTAGATAAGCCATTTATTATTCAGGAAACAGTAACCTGCTGGTGACTTACTGTAGAAAAACTCTGCCATGAGGTGAAGGTCTTTGAGGGCAAGACCAGGTGTCTTTTCTTTGGCATCAGGAAGTGATGTTTGCTTGCGGGAGGAAGAAGGGGGAGCCTGGCACTCTGACTTACTATCTTTCCTGTGCACTCTGGCGGAGAGCGGAGCTAGGAATGCGCTCACCCTTAAATAGACAGATGAATGTAGGCCTTTCTCTCTCTCTTTACCAAATTCTTATTCTCCTTAATAAATGCTTAAAAGCCTAACTCTTGCTAAAGCTTATAATTTATTGGCGACCACTCATTAGATATTTTAGACAGACTAGCTAGAATTTTAGCCTTAACGATATATTATTTAATTTGTTTTTCAATTGGAGACAGGGGGAGCAAGAGATTATAAATGTTTGTATACATATATGCATATCTAATTATCCCTCCATATCACTATATCTCTATCTAGTATATGTATACACACACATATATACACACACACACACACACACACACACTCATACAGACACATATAGATGTACATACATACACACACATATTCTCATAAGATCCTGGATCTAACACTAAGGAAATCTGAAAGGACATTTGCCTTTACTATCTTTCCTGAAGCTAAACTGCAATAAGGAAACTAAAGCAAGACCTCTCCCTGGCTTGGTGAAGAAATGGAGAGAAACAAGTGGCTATATAAAAAAAGTTGAAGTGATGAGAAGTGGGAAAAGTGTAATGTCTTGACCATTATTATTTCTCCCTCTCCCTCTTTCTCTCCCCCCTCTCTCTCTCCCTCCCCCCTCCTCCTTCCCCTGTATACTACCTTCCTCTTTTTACCTCTGTTCCTTTCCTATGGTTTATATCCAAATATCAGGAGTATTTTATATAGATTTGAAGATAAGAATCAAGGTGGAATAAAGCACTGTGTACTGGAAATATCTCTCAGACCTATGGGACTTCTGTCATCTTTGGAAGCACCTTGAGAGTTTTTACTATGGGCAATTTTTTCCTTGTGCCTGATTTTTAGGTCCTTAAGTCAAGCATGCTAACAGTCTGTCAGGACTCTTTAAAGTTATAATTTTAACTTTTCTCATTTTTAGGTAAAATTCCTATGTTTAGCTTCTTATTAAGATTTTGCATTAAAGCTATAATTCCCAATGCAAAGAATTCAGAGTATCAACATATTTGTTTTGGATTAAAATATCTTTAATGCATTAATATGTGTCTTTATTTTGTGTGCTCAATAAATACATTCCTCTTCCATATCCGTTTTTTAAAAATCTGAGTATGTTTTATTGAGCTGCAATTTCACAGTTTTGTAAGAATTTTTTTTTTTAATGGGCAGCTGGGTGGCGCAATAGATAAGGTACTAGGCCTGGAGTCAGGAAGACTCATCTTCTGGAGTTTAAATATTGCCTCTGACACTTTCTAGCTAAGTGACCCTGAGCAAGTCATTTAACACTTTTAGCCTAAGTTTCCTCATCTGTAAAATGAGATGGGGAAGGAAATGTCAAACTACTGCAGTATCTTTGACAAAAAAACTCCAAATGAGGTCATAAAGAGTTGAACATGACTAAAAATTATTGAACAAATTTAAAATTTTGGAAGAAATATGAATACCTTCATTTTAGGTTTAGCTTTTCAAAATGTAAATACAATACAGTAAATCCAGAAGAATGTAAAACGAGATCTAAAATAGTGTCATGAAATTTGGTTGAAGAAATTTGGAGTATTTCTTTGGGAAATCAATAATATGAGTGATATGGTATATTTTCAAGTGTATAACATAAAAGCCATTAGACTTAGTCTGTATAGTGCTATATGGAATAATTAGGACCATATAATGTCAGTTACAGGGAAATCAATTGTGGTTCAGGTAAGTAAAAACTTAATAATTTGAACTATCTGCCTTGTGAAATATTGAGTTCCCTATCAGTAGAAGTATCCCAATGCATCAGAGATGTTATAGAAGGGATTTCTTCATAGGAGAAGGGAATAAATATTTCTTTCCCATATAAATAAAAAATATTAAAAAATATACTTTAGCCAAATATTTATTATACCTGTTATGTTCTAGGCACTTGGCTAGGTGTTGTAGATGCAATGACAAAAAGAGAAAACAAAAGGATGGATGGATGTGTGAGAATGAGGGTGCCCCCCCCCGCTGAGAAAGACATTGTAAGAACCAGGGTGACACCCCACTGATGAGAACACATGTGACTAGTATCTGGCATCTGGAATTTACCTCTATTCCTAAACTGCCTGTAAGTCATGTCAATAAATGGACCAGCCAATTAGCATTAGCTTGGAGCTGTGTGTGGGGACTGCCCTGCTTCCTGTTCCACAGGGTGCTTCTGGGAGAAGCAACTAGGACTCGCTCTCTTTGTAAACCTGAGCAATAGGTGAAAATGGCTTTCTCTCTCTCTCTCTCTCTCTCTCTCTCCCCCCTAACCCCTAATACACTTTAATAAATACTTAAAAGCTTAAACTGTTACCGAATTTATCAGTAAACTTGGCTATTTCTCACCCCCACACACACACTGGGGGCAGGTAAGGTGATCACACATTAGATTTTAAACATCACAGAAGAAAGGAAGGAAGGGCCCTTGCCTCCATATATTCATTTGATATTTGTAGAACAACATGTACACATATAAGACAATCCAAACTATAGTAAAAATAGAACCAAGGTAAATTGACAGCTCAGTATGGGGTAGTGGTTGAGCTAGACATTGAGGGGCAAATGAGATTGTGAGGCAGAAATATTTCTAGCCATGAAGTACAGTTTCCCCAAAGGTGTGGAGATGAAAGATGAAATTTCATGTGTGAAGGACAGTAAGAAGGTCATTTTGGCTGCAATGTAGAGTGTGCAAAAAGGAACATCACTTCAAAAGACTAGAAAGGTAGTCTCAAACCTGTTTGTTAAGGGCTTTAAATATGAAACCATGGGGAAAAACTTGAAGATTTTGAACCTAGAAGTAACATGGTCAGACTTGTGCTTCTAGAATATCACTGTGTCAGTTATATTGAGGCAATTAGGCAACATAATGGTTAGAGTATTGTGCTTGGAGTCAGAAAGACCTGAGTTCAAATTTAGCCTGACACTATCTGTGTGACCCTGGGTGAGTCATTTAATCCTCCTTCGTTCTCAATTTCTTCATCTATGAAACTGGGGCATTAATAACAATGATTGATATGAGGATACAAAAAGATATTTGTTATTTTGGAAATCCTAAATTAGGCCAATGAGGGGCTTATATAGAAGCAAGAGAATGTGCTTATTTTTTCTCCCAAATCACTCCTCTCTTTGGTAGTGGCCTATTCCTTAATAGGTGGTGGCCTATTCTTATGCCCAACCCTTTCTAGGGTCATAGATAGATATGAATCTAACAAGGCATTTACATTAGTTTATTATGATAATAATAATAGAGTTATTTTGAAGATTAATTAGTTAACATTTGTCATGTTCTGGATGATGAGTTGCTAAGTATAATCATCTTTGAATACATAATATTGTACTGCATGCTTTGTGTTTCAATTTAAAATAACAATGTGGTCTTCAGTAGGAGGATGTAATTATTAATATTTTACACCAATTATAGGCTGTGGGTTTGAGATGGAGTTTACACTTGAAAGATATACAGAACATCTGTCCTTTCAATACTTTTTAATTTTCCTTTTCCCTTCTTATTAAGGATTTGCCTGTTATCTAGAAGGCCACTTTGATCAAATCCAAAGCCATAGTAATCACCACTTTAAAAAAAAAAATTAGTGTCTAATGACCTCATTAGTTTTCCTAAGCTTACCTATATCCAGGACAAATACATATTTTCTCAGTTGCCCCCATGAGACGAATGATATATCACAACCTTCATTCTTCCCGTAGAGAGTATGATACTTGCCATTACTTCTAGGTTTGGCTATTCAAAACTAGCAAAGTTTCATAATTTCTTCTGTGATGTTATCACTAGGTGGAAGGGGTACAAGATTTATGCATTTATGACTAGAACAGAAAATTTTCTGCAGGTATGAACCATATGATATTCACATTATTTCAGTAAATTATTGGGTAAAGGAGAATTTAAAGATGACTCCTTATAGATTATGAATCTGATAAATACAAAGGATAATGGTACCCTCAACCATAATTTGGACTTTTGAAGGAAGGACAGGTTAATGGAGAATCTAATGGATTCTTTTGGTGGTTGGGGTGGGTGAATGTGTGTGTGTGTGTGTGTGTGTGTGTGGTTAGGGGAATTGATTTTGAGTTATCAACAGAACATACAAATGAAGTTATCCACCATGTTTCTGATAATGTGGGATAAGAATTCATAAAATACATTAAATCTGGATATAACTTTAGACTCATTTGAGGGCTTACTAAAGGTGAGGGATATGCCCTTTTTCTTCACACATACTTACAATTAATGCCAGAGTAGTATTTCTAGGGATAGTTGATGACAGGACTAGCTAGCCACCTTCCAGAGTTTTGACTGGGAAACTGGAATGTAAACTTAACTGTTCTGAGCAGAACACAAAGGGAAGCTTGTGTCATGGCTGCCTGTGTTCTACCTGTTCCTTACAAAAGTTAAAAGGGCATCTGTCTTGTAGTTGTCAGATCTTCTTCATTCTCAAATAAGGTATTTAATTTAAAAGAATGAATAAGATACTTCCCAAAACTTCACTGAGGACTATGCATGTTTCTTCTTGGGTATAAGCCCAATAATTTTTGGGGTTGTATGGATAGATAAATGTCTTCTAGGACCAGCATGAATGTAAAGTAATACAAAACTTCCCTTCATGAATCATTCTGAGCAGAACAATGAACACCTACACACAAAAGATTTTAGCCCTCAATTTCACACTCTCTCTCACACACACAAACACACACACACACACACACACACACACACCTTCACACTGGAGATCAAAGGAGCTGACAAAATCATTGTATCTTTCTTCATTCCTTTTCAATTTCATACAGAACTTGAGCCAAGCCCTAAAGGGTAAAATTGGTCAGAGGGATAGTTATTATACTCCTTATAATATTTTAAATTCATCCTTCCAGAACCAGGAAGTTAATTGAATTTCACAACCAAATGCCGTTCTTTGGTGATTTCCATCTTGCCTTTTCTGACATAGATGATTCAGATAATTTCCTGGATGCTCATATAAATTTCATGTAAATTATTGAATTTCCTCTGTTGAAGCAGCTAAACTCAGAATAAAAATCCAAGTGCTGTTATCATTAACCCCTTAAATCTCTAGGCTGTGTCTAAAAATGCCAAATACATTAATCAACAAGCATTTATTAAGTCCCTACTCCATGCTTGACCCTGTACTACACATAGGAGATACAAAGAAAAAATTAAATAGTCTTTTCCTTAAAGAAACTTCATTCTTTCTAGAGAGAAATCATGTACATTCATAAGCATGTACAAAATACATATAAAATAAATAAAAGCCTTTTTTGATGGCGAGAGCACACTAGTAGGTGAAAGAACATGAAAGTTTAATGTACCAGTTGTCTCTTGAGCAGAGTTTTGTAGGAAACAAGGAATCTAAGAAGTAAAAGCAATATGGGAGAATGTTCTAAGACAGCAAGTGCAAAGACCCTGAAATAGGAAAAGAAGTGGTGAGTGAGGTTCAGAAAGGAGGTCAATTTGTCCTGACTAAAATGTAGAAAGAGATGATTAAGGTAGGTAGGTAGTTTGGAGTCAGGTCAAGAAGGGAAGAATTGAGGATAGCACTCAGGATTACAAACTTCGATTATGCCAGATAGATGGTGGTACCCTTGAGGGGAAAGTGAAGTTCAGAAGAGGGATTGCTTTGAAGGAAAAGATAATATCCTCTGTTTTGGGTGAGTTGTTTAAGATGCCTATAGGATATGTAGTACAAAATGTCTAGAGCTTTAATTCATTGTACAAAAATTACTCTGAGTCTTACTCATATTTCTATTGGAGAGGCCTGCCTCTCCCCTATGATGTCATAGCTTTTACTGTGTCTCCTAAAAGCAAACTCGGGCAGCTAGGTGGCACAGTGAATAAAGCACTGACCCTGGATTCCGGAGGACCTGAGTTCAAATCTGGCCTCAGACACTTGACACTTGCTAGCTGTGTAACCCTGGGCAAGTCACTTAACCCTCATTGCCCTGCAAAAAATAAATAAATAAACAAACAAACAAATAAATCGATAAATAAATAAATAAATAAATAAATAAATAAATAAATAAATAAATAAATAAATAAATAAATAAATAAATAAATAAATAAATAAATAAATAAATAAGCAAACTCAGAGGGTTTGGGCATCTGCTTTCAGAAGATAGAATCACAAGTAAAGGCAGATTTTAAACGAATCAAAAGGTGAAACAAAGCATAGAAAATATGAGTTTATGTAACATTATTGTCTGAGGTTCTCACAAGATAAAGAGGGCCATGTTACATCTTGAAGGATTTCTTCTCTGGTTTCTTACCTCCACCCAGGTGATCCAGGAAATTCCTGACTAACATCAGCCATGATATTATCGCCAACCTGTTTTGTTAGCACATAATTCAGTAAGCTAAAAATATGAGCCCCTTAATTTATAGGTCAATGAAGACAGATAGAACTCCTATTTGAGTCCCATGAAAATGATGATACCTAACAATGGAAAATCCTCCTCAAGAAGTCTCAATCACTGAAGATACACTTACAGGATTGATCAGCCAACTTTAATTCTTGAGTGTGGTTCTCAAGTAGGTTCACTTATTTATTGAGTCTCTTGTGGTTTTTCTTTGGATAATATTCTTTTTCATACACCTAAGATCATCTGCTGAGTTTAATTTTCATCATTCTACAGTTCTGCAGTTCTGATCTCCAAACCGATGAGACAAGTTATTTTTTCTGTTGTCCCTTTAGGTAAATTTTCCTCCACAGCTCTTAGTTGGCCACATCCCACTGATTGACACTGGGAAACATTGTCTTCCTTGTTTCTGCTGCCTTTACTCTGTCCTGATTTCTACTCTGCTGTAGACTACTATCACCTTCAGGTTTTCCCAACCCAGTGCATTATTGAAAAATTAATCTTCCCAGTTCCAAGCTCTGATCATTTCACTCTTTCACAGTTTTCTTTATTGGAACCTCAAAAAATGAAGGCTCAAAAATTTTGTGAGGATAAAAAAGAAAAAGAAAACCAACAACAACAACAAAAAGAAAGATAGGGGGCAGTTAGGTGGCACAGTGGATAAAGCACCGGCACTGGATTCAGAAGGATCTGAGTTAAAATCTGGGCTCAGACACTTGACACGTACTAGCTGTGTGACCCTGGGCAAGTCTCTTAACCCCCATTGCCCCCACAAAAAATGAAAGATCAATGTTCAAACAGAATACCAAACACCTGACCAAGCAAAGGGAATGGATAATGAATGTTTGATAGAAATTACCAACCTGCTACAGAGCCAAATGATGGTAATAATAGGGGATAATATCTGCTGGAGAACTTCCTTTAAAAGCAAAAGAATGTCCTTTTTATGTCTTGGAATATCTTATCTCTCAGAAGCTAAAAGAAGCAAAAACAAGAACCTGATTATCTAAATCCTATAAATAAGAAATACATCTTTGATGTAGTAAAAGCAACCACAACCTTAGAAGAGAAAATGTCATCTCAGAATTCATGAAAATCCCACAATCATGATCTCTCACATCTTAGACTTTAGAAGAATAGATTTTTTAAGTTAAAAAAAAACATGTTCTATACCTATTAGAATGGGAAAATTAAAAGAAAAATAATATTTAATGAATGTGCGGAGACATGCATTCTGGTTTGTTTTAAGAAGGATTCTAGACAAGTAGAAATATTCTGAAGAGCAATCTGGCAATATCAATTAACTTATTATATGTCTTGACTTAGTGGATCCATTACCAGAATCTTACACTTAAAATATCAGAAAAAGAAAGGGAGGGCCTATCTGTACACAGGAAGAAATGTCCACAGATGAATAGAGTTTGAGTAATTTGCCCAGGGTCACCCAGCTAGTAAATATCTGAGGCAGGATTTGAACTCTAGGCCCAGTTTGGGGTTTCATTTATAATAAGAATGTCAAGATTGATGTAACTCAGTTCCTTTAGCCATAGATATTCATTAGTCATTTGACAAAGACCTCACAAAACCAAATAGACAATAGTCAATTATAGCCTAGAGCAAGGGTTTTATTTAAGATCTTATTCATTATTTTAAGTGTTTACATGGTTTTCTTTGTTAAACTCTAAATTTATGATGATAACTTAAAATTACAAAAAAAATCACTATCTCATGGAATCTCTATATTGAACTCTATATTGAAAGCATGTTTTCAAAATAACGTAGTCACAACTGAGTCTCTTTTCCAATGTCCAACCTAGTAAAAACATATCAACAAGTAGCTGACTACTTGGTGATTATTATAATGTTTTTAACCATGGTAATCCATGAAATAAATGAAAAATTAAAAAAAAATGGAGTTCAGTTATGAAGACTGATTCTCTAATGATAATGGCAGAGTAAGAGGAAATGGTGGCTATTGTGAATCACAGTTTTTAAATCATTAACAAACTGTAATTGACTATTGACTATTTGGTTTTGTGAGGTCCTTGTCCAATTACTAATGAATGACTATTGCTAGAGGAGCTGAATTACATCAATCTTGACATTCTTGCTATAAATGAAACCCAAAGAAAGAAAGAAGTTGCATTTAATTAAAGGGATGACTGAAATACTCCTTAGAGAGACAAAGAAAGGAATTTTATTAGCTTTCATCATATTCCCAAAGGCAACAATATATATTATTTAATGGTATATTTGCTCATCACATATTGCATTACCAATGATAAGTATTTCCAAAAACACCACCATGAAAACAGTTTCAATTTACTCATCAACATTAGTTCCTGATGGTGAAGTGTGTAAAGAAATTCTATTTACAACTTGATAACACCCACTAATTTAAATCAACATGTACTATAATACATGGTATAGTATTGTCAATGCAAAGGACATAAATGATGCATTTGGTGAAAAATAAATGGAAAGGTTTGGTTCAAAAGGAAGGAATGAGAGCTGGTAGACTTGAAGATTACACAGAACCTTCATTCCTTTATATAATTAACACTTTCTTTGGAAAAAAAAAAGAGCAACAAAAATACTTTAAACAGTGAAATGGATTATTATTTTTTTAATTTTTAAAATGTTTTTTAGTGAGGCAATTGGGGTTAAGTGACTTGCCTAGGGTCACACAGCTAGTAAGTGTCAAGTATCTGAGGTCACATTTGAACTCAGGTCCTCTTGAATCTAGGGCCGGTGCTCTATCCACTGTGCCACCTAGCTGCCCCAATGGATTATATTTTAAGAGACTGGGGAAAATATATTTTGTTGATATGAGAGTTGTCTCTGATTCTGATTAGTATTTATTAAGTACCTACTATGTTTCTTAGCACTGTGCTAAGTATTGGGTGTACAAATAAAGACAAAAGATAGATCCTGCCCTTGAAGAACTTACAATATGTCTGGGAGGTGACATGTAACCGAGTACCTACAAACAAGCTATATATGGGATAAACAGGAGATAATCAATAGAAGAATGACACTATTACTAAAGCAGTGCTGAAAAGTTTCCTGCATAAAGTGTGACTTTAACACGAGAAGCTATATCAGAGATGGAGGGAGGGAGAGAGGGAGGGAGAGAGACAGAGACAGAGAGAGACAGAGACAGAGACAGAGAGAGAGAGACAGAGACAGAGAGATCCAAGCATGGGGGACAGTAAGTGAAAATACCTGCAATAAGGAGATGGGAGTGTTTTGTTCAAGAAACAGCAAGAAAGTCAATGTCACTGCATCACAACAGTATGTTAGTTGAAAGGATGTTTTATTTGAAATCAGAGTACTAGGGTTCAAATACTGGGCATTTAGCTAATTAGCTCCTTGGCCTTGGACAAGTCAGTTAACCTCTTTAGACTCAGGTCCCTCATTTATAAAGTGAGGTATTGAACTAGAAGACCTCTAGATTCCCTTGCAGCTCTAAATCTGTAATCCTGGGATGCTTCTCTCTTGACTTAAAGGAGTTTTCCACCTAATAGTAAGGTCGTGTATTATTCTCATGTTGGAGTTTAGTGTCCAATTGTGATGATAGCACAAGTATAAATTATCATAATCATGTTAACTGGGGAAATTCTAAATTCATGTTATCTAACTTCAACTGAGCCACCCCAGTACCAAAACAGGCCTTGAATTACTATCTAGTTGATTCCCTATCTCACCACCTGCAGAAGAGTATATGGAAAGAAGGAATATAGAAGAAGACTAGAAAGGTAAAAATGGACCATGTTATGAAATATTAGAGTAGAATGAGAAAGAGGAAAAGAAAAGTTTGGGAAAAGTCATATATAAAAGTTTGGAAGATAGAGCTCACTTTTATGATATTATCAGGGAAGACTTTATAGTAGAAGGCCTGAGATGGGCCTTGAAGAAAGGGAGGAATTTCAAGAGGTGGAAAAGTACAAATGATCTTTAAAAGTCATGGTTTTTAGTTCCTTCACCATTAGGTTACGTTCCTCAATATAAGCCAGTAGTGCAATGTGACTACCAAGACTAACATAATTGGAGGCTGATATTAATAATATAGCACTTAAAATAAGGTAGGTAGTAATTCCACTCTATTTTGTCCTTGGCAGTCCATACTAAGTATATCAGATTTGTTTTTGGGTACCATACTATTTGTAGAGATGATGAAAAACTGATGTGTCTTCAGAGATAAACAAGTAATATGCTGAATAGATTTTTAACTTTAAACATTTAATTGTATTCTAATTCTTTGAAAATTAGAAATGTCTACTTGAGATGTATGGTAACTCTATACTAATTGGACTTGTTTATTAAATAGAACATTCTACTCTGACGATGCCAGATAGCACAGTTTTATTCCATTTTGCATATATAATTGGTGTTTTTATTGATTTTTAAAGTTTTAAACTTAGGTTTGAAATTAAAGTGTAGGAAAACACATTATTATTCCAAAGGAAATGATCACTTATTATTCCTAAGGAGAAGTCTCCCTGCCATTAACCATCAATCAGAACATGAAGCTAATGTTCAACATAAATAGGCTGATTTGGGAAACAAATGAGCCGATGGACTGAATAAAACTATCTTTAGTAATAATTAATATAGTACTTATAAGAAGATGTGAGGTTTAGAAAATAAACACACTGGATACATAGGATGTCATGGAAGCTGTAATCTTATTAGAAACACACTCACTGTTTAAAGATGCAGCATCCTATAAAGTCATGTAGGAGAAAGATTAGCCTACTCTTCTTGGACCCAGGAGGCAGACCTAGAAATGAATAGGTGGAAATTACAGGGAAGATGATTTTTTTTTGTTCAGTAGAAGGAAGAACTTCCTAAAATCAATATATGTCCAACAAAGGGTCAGCCTACATTGTGAGACAGCAAGTACACTGTTCCTGGAAATAATAAGAAACTTGATAGTTATTTGTCAATGGACATAGAATCAAAGACTGTGAAGACCCAAATCTCCAACCCCCAAACTTTAGAAATGAGAAAATTGAGGCCCAAAGAAGAAAAATCAATTGCCCAATTTCATACAGGTACTAAGTAGGTGAACTGGAATTTGAAATCAGATCAGTAAGATATTGAAGAGGGGATTCCAGGTTTAAGGATGATTGGAGGACTCCTGAGCATTACTTACTTCCAGCTCTAGAATTCTATGATATTATCATTCTGACTTGAATAGTTACTATCTGTAAATGATTCTTGGATGTCTTCCAGATGTGCCCCTGATTTATTTCAGGCATCACTACAAAATGAATTTCTCTTTTGAAAATTTTCCTTCTTTATTTTTCTATTCCCCTTTTAGTTAAGTTAACATCTCCCACTGCTCTTGTGACAGAAATAGGAACTGACACCATCGATCCCCTGACAACAGTCTTCCTCAGGCCTAAATTATTTCTTTTGACTTTACTTAAAGGGGGAAAATAAAGCAAAAAGAAGAAACCTCCTAAGCCCTTTATGTTTCTTTTTGGTTTAATTTCTACCCACTGGAATTCTATACATTTCATATGCTTCCTGAGGTTGTTTGAGTTATCAGTGTTCAAAAGTACAAACTAACAAAACAGAGAGTTGTGTTCCTGGCCCAGAGGCTCATATAGCATAAAGCAAAAAGCACTCCCTAGCAAAAGCAACAGGAAGGGACCTATGATGATTCAGTAGATTATGGTGACAAAAATGCATTTTCTAATGACATTCTGATTCAGTGGATACCATCATCTTTGACTGACTTTTAAAAAATTTGTTTAAATATTATATTGTAATTTTATTTTTTTTAAATGAATTTAATTTCAGTATCTTTTTCTTTTCCCCTCCTTATTGACCCATGACTAATAACAAAGATTTGAAGAACTAGAAAAAGAAAAGATATAGAAAAATCAACCGGGGCAGCTAGGTGGTGCAGTGGATTGAGCACCGGCCCTGGAGTCAGGAGTACCTGAGTTCAAATCCTGCCTCAGACACTTAACACTTACTAGCTGTGTGACCCTGAGCAAGTCACTTAACCCCAATTGACTCACTTAAAAAAAAAACAAGAAAAACAAACCAATATAATTAACTAAGAGTATATGCAATGTTTCTCACCCTTAGTTCCTCACCTCTTCAGAAAGGAAGGAGGGTTATATTTTAAAATTTCTCTTGAACCAGGATGGCAAGACACCCTTTTAACAAGAAGTCTGTACAATTGATTCTAGAGCAATGGATAGGAATTGCTCACCATTTGAAAAAATAAGAAGCTGTAAAATATACTGAATCTACAACTATTTACTCTATCATTTTCTACAACACCAAAACTTTGTTCCATTAGAAATATAATAATGAGCCTGGAGAAGACAATGGGGAAAACCACAAAAGAACCAAATGTTGACAAAGTTTTTAAAAGTTTATTTTCCAGTCTACCATTAAGAATTCTCAATGTGGAGGCAGCTAGGTGGCACAGTGGATAGAGCACCGACCCTGGAGTCAGGAGGACCTGAGTTCAAATCTGACCTCAGACACTTAACACTTATTAGCTGTGTGACCCTAGGCAAGTCACTTAACCCCAATTGCCTCACCAAAAAACAAAACAAAAAACAAAAGACAAAAAACAAAAAAGAATTCTCAATGGGAGCAGTTTGGAACTATGCCCAAAGGGCTATAAAGCTTTGCATACCCTTTGACTCAGAAATACCACTATTAGGACTTTTTCCCAAAGAGATCATAAAAAAGGGAAAAGGACCCACATGTACAAAAATATTTATAGCTGCTCTTTTTGTGGTGGCAAGGAATTGGAAATTGAGGGGATGCCCATCAATTGGGGAATGGCTGAACAAGTTGTGGTATATGAATGTAATGGAATACTATCACGCTGTAAGAAATGATGAGCAGGTAGATTTTAGAGAAACCTGGAAGGACTTGAATGAACTGATGATGAGTGAGATGAGCAGAACCAGGAGAACATTGTACACAGTATCAACAACATTGTGTGTTGATCAACTGTGATAGACTTGATTATTCTCAGCAATACAGTGGTACAAGAAAGTTCCAAAGGACTCATGATGGAAAAAGCTCTCCAAATCCAGGAAAAAGAAAAGAAGTGTTGAATCTGGATACAGATAAAACCATACTATTTCTATTGTTTTTGTTGTTGTTTTTCTTTTTTGAGGTTTTTCCTTTTTGCTCTGATTCTTCTCTCACTACATGACTAATGCAGAAATGTGTTTAATGGTGATTGTGCATATATAACCTATATCAGATTACTTGCTGTATTGGGGAGGGGGGGAGGGAGAAAAATTTGAAACAAGAAATCTTATAAAAACAAATGTTGGATCATTGTGGAGGAGGGAGGAAAGGGGTGGAGGGGAGAGAAAAGGGAGGGAGAAAATTTTGGAACTCCAAATCTTATGAAAATGAATGTTGAAAAGTACCCTTACATGTAACTGGAAAATAAAATAAATGTTTGTTGCTGAAAAACAAACAAATGTTTAAAACTATCTCTACATGTAACTGGAACTTAATAGAATATTTATATGGAAAAAAGAATTCTCAATGGTATTCTCAATTCTGACCTATTAATTAATACTCTTTTAAAAATGTACATTGAGGGGCAGCTAGATGGCGCAGTGGATATAGCACCGGCCCTGGAGTCAGGAGTACCTGAGTTCAAATCCGGCCTCAGACACTTAACACTTAACTAGCTGTGTGACCCTGGGCAAGTCACTTAACCCCAATTGCCTCACTAAAAAAAAAAAAAAATTACATTGAATTTGTATTACCTATACAAAAGATAGTGGTACTGATGTTATATTGGAATCAATAAAAATGATTAACAGAGAATAGAAACAAAACATTAACAAGGATGTAGGAAGAGTAATACTTAGCTATTAGCTTCAGTATTTAAGCACAGGTAAAATTTTGTACTTTAGGGTACTGAAATGACTTATGTGTATGATTAAGGAGCCATTATTAGTGATCTTAAAAAGTCATGGGGGAGGGGGAGCTAGGTGGTACAGTGGATAGAGCACTGGCCCTGGATTCAGGAGGACCTGAGTTCATATCTGGCCTCAGACATAACACTCACTAGCTGTATGACCCTGGGTAAATCACTTAACCTTCATTGTCCTGCAAAACAAAACAAAACAAAACAAAAACCGTTATGGATAAGTTTGCAACTATAGAAATGGAGACAGGTAGATTTTTTTTGGAAAGGGCCAGAAGGTACATTTTTTCTGACTTTCGCCCACAGAGCATGACTGATTACTAGTTAATTCTACAGTACATTATTAAAGGCTGGGTTTGTAATCACTTACAAAGGGCAGTGATGATTCTTAAAAGCTAGCATAATTTCATTATAAGTAAGTCATGCCTGACTAAGCATGTTTCCTTTTTTGACAGGGTTATGAGATTGATAGATCAGGGCAGTGCCATAGAGATAATAGAGCTCGATTTCCAAAAAGAACTTGACAAGTTCTTTCACAGTAGCCTTCTGTGTAAGATTGAGACATGTGTATCAGTATAGGTTTATTTGAAATTGGTTGTATGACTGACCCCAAAATACTGTTCCATTAAATTAATGCCAACATGAAAGGGATAGTTGCAGTAGATTTTCCCAGGGACTTACAATATTTTAAAGAATAAAAATTCACTAAAATATTCTTGTAAATAAAACTGTACTGGGCACAAATTGTTTACCATCTTGAAATGCTTCGTGAATAGCACTATGAGATAATTGAGTATGCTATTTTAGATACATAGAAATACCAATCATAGTTTTTTTAATCTAAAAATCTTTGCCTAAAAAAGCACTGATAAATTAAAAGTAAATTTTACTATTCAAAATTATGTAAAACTATAATCGGCATCTAAAATGTTATACTGAATATTCTCATGATACTTTGAAATACCTCAAGGTGACCATCTAAGAGATCAAATATAAATAAATGGTTACATTTAGTGTATTGTCATTATGTCATTTTGTAAAGTTAGATAAATTCAACAAGTAATTGTTAAGGTTTTGAGGTTAACTATTGTTTTTTGATACCATATTGTTTAGTAATTTAATTTTAATCTGACCCTTCATTACCCCATTTGGGGGTTTTCTTGGGAAAGATATTAGCCATTTCCTTCTCCAGCTGATTTTATAGATGAGGAACTGAGGAAAATAGAGTCAAGTCACTTGCCCAGGGTCACACAGCTAGTGTCTGAGGCTAGATTTGAATTCTCGAAGAAGAATCTTCCTAATTATAAGCCTAGTGCACTATTCATCATGCCTCAAACACTTACTAGCTGTGTAACTTTGGACAGGCCACTTAATCCTGTTTGCCTCAGTTTCCTAATTTGTAAAATGAGCTGTAGAAGGAAATGATAAACTACTTAAGTATCTTTGCCAAGAGAACCCTAAATGGGGTCGTGACTAGTCAGACATGACTGAAACAACTGAACAATGTGACTTTCTTACAAGGATCTCTTTTGTGTTCCTCAGTATTTGGTGTACTAGCCCTTACTGTCTCCATCAATTCCTGGTTGTTCATTGATGAGGCCCTAATAATCAGGTTTCCGGAGCCAAGGTGACACGGAATTTTTCAGGTTACTGACCCTCAGCTTGTATCGGACTACAGTCAATGTTGATAGGGTTGCTGGTTCGACAATAGTTCCTGTGTGTCCTTGCAATAAAATTCACTTCAATCAATAACTGCAAATCCTCATGGAGTCACTTCCTACACTTCTTAATTTAATAGATCCCTGATTGCTGTCTCTTTCAGATGAATAAAAACTTTCAGCTCTCTTCCAGCTGTGAACATATATGAGTTCTAGATTTGATAACAACACTTCCTGCAGCTTTAATGTCCAAGGACTCTAATCACTTTAAATTCTAAAACACAAAATCAGGAAAGAGTTTCGAGTACAATATAGAGTTCTGATTGTTACTTTAGCAGATATAATCGCTTATGTTGCATTTGGAGTTCCTTAAATTATACTTCTACATTTCTATTTATAGTACTTTGAGAATAGTGAAACTTAAAACTTCCATATAATCTATCCATCCATCCAACAATTAGGTAGTTATTGCCCATTTTCTAAAAAGCACTAGGACAAGTGCAGTGGAGAATACACAGATGAGTAAGATATGAGAATGAGGCTTGGCCACATGGAATTTACAGTCTAGCCTGTGTGAATAAATGTGCATTCTACAAAACAATAAAGTTATTCTGCAACAGTTCTCTCAGAACACTGTGTTATTGAGAGCAAGGTAACATGTTTTATTTCAATTTTGGTGAGCTAGTTTTAAAAAAAGAGAGAGAGAGAGAGCTCATCGATTTTCGTTTCCCAACTTAGTCATTTCGTACACAGGATCATAGATTTAGAGCTAGAAGATACCTCAGAGCTTATTTAAGCTCAATACCCTCACATAGTAGTTGGGGAAACTGAGACCTGGAGATGTTGAAACACTTGCCTGAGATCAACCAGGTAGAAAATAGTGGAGCCAGGATTCAAATTCTAGTTCCTTGACTCAAAATGTAGCATGCTTTTTGTTTCACCACTTTGCTTTGTGTGTGCTAAAATTGTATTCCAAAAGTGACTTCCTGTAGTAAGCTCCTTGAGGGAAAATACTTTTAGTTTCTTTTTTATCTATAGCAATGAGCACAGAACCAGCATATATAGTAGGTGCTAAGTAAATGTTAATTGATTGACTGTGGCTTCCCCATTTGATTTGGAATGAAAGGTTTTGATTCTAAACCTGCCTTTGCTACTGAAAACATAGCAATGGTATGACTTTGGAGAAGTTATTTTTCATTTCTGAACCTCAGTTTTTTGATCTGCAAAATGTGGGCATTAGGATTGAGGACATAATTTATAATGGCAGGAATCAACATGAACATCACATCCTTTGCTATAAACATTAAAAAAGGTAGGTTAACAAAATGCAGAACTATCAATTATGCCAGAGATAAAGAAGTGTATATTGTGATTTCTGCCTTCCCATTCTTTTACAGTTTCTTACTTTGCATGAAAAACTGTGAATCTTAAATAATATGCATTTTAGTGGAAAATAGAGTTGCTTCTTAAAATACAGAAATCAGTACTTGGTAGAACACAAATTTGGTAAAAAGTATCTTTCCTATCCTAATGCTGTCCTGAAATTATCCTGTAATTACTTAGTTTGGGTGTTTATCACAATAATGTTTAGCTCCAAGTGATACTAGCTAACTGATATAATCCCAAAAAGAAGACAGTTGACATGGATATGACAGATGGCAAAATGGAAATCGATCTTACCTCTCTATTTATTCCCTTTCATTCATAATATCCATACTTCTGCAGGTACCATATTGAAGGTACACTGTTCATCCCTCATTCTCTGTACTAGATTGAATGAGAGATACATAGGGCCCCATTCTCATGGAGTCCACAGTCTCTCCCTTCTGAATAATTATAAATCCTTAAAAATGTTAGACTTAAGATGAGCCAAAGCAGTTTTTTTTTTCCATTTAGTGAGAATGCCATATTACTAAGGGCAAGATAGATTTCAATGGTAGATTAATTGTACTTCTAAATAAGGGCTAAAACCAACTAGATGGCCACACTAAGATCAGCACTAACAGGGTGGATCCCCAGGGGGAATAAGAAAAGGTTAACTTGCCCAGTTAAGAAATAGAACTAACAAAAGTTAATAATAATAATAATAATAAAAATAAAACAAAGAGGCTTTGATAATGCTTGAGCTCACTCTATAATTGTCCTTTTTAGAGTAGATGGACATGAAAATAACACATTGTGCGAAGAAAGGAAGAGAAAGACAAAAATGATACAGTGAAGAGAATAAGGACTATAATAATGAATATAATATTTTTACATGAATAAAGGATGTAGAAAAACTTTTAAAATAAATATATTTAATATAAGAAGTTTTTATAAGCATACATGAGTATTTATGCATGTGTACATATATTATAAATTTTATAAGTAAATATATACATACTATATACATATGTGTATGTATGTTTATTTTGTCTTTATTTTCCAAACAGGGTGATTTTATTATTCCTCATTGTATCTTTCCCCATAAGAGATAGAAGAGTTTTTGTTAATAAATCTTACAGGATGTTTCCACTCTTTAGGAAAAATAATAATCTCTTCTATTTCTATTGGTGTTATCCATTTCAACTGAATTAATCCCTAAAGATGAAAGCTCTTTTTAAAGGGTAATGTGTTTATATATACAAATATATAGTGTTATATATTATATAGATGCAGGTTATTATATACCAATTCACCCTAATAGAATGGCAAGGATAGTTATTAATGTATTCCATATGTTATAATTGTATTTATATAATTTTATACACCTATATTATATATAAAAAGATACATGTGATAGATAATAGATAGATAGATAGATAGATAGATAGATAGATAGATAGATAGATAGATAGATAGATAGATAGATAGATAGATATACTTATATGTGTGTCTACTTACTTTCAAAACGTTTTCATCATTCAGGGTGCAGCATGATTCCAGGGGCAGCCTGTTTTGAAATAATTTTATATCGTGTTGTGCACACATTTGACAAAAATTGAGAATGCTCTCATGCAAAATGTTCAGAGTTGAGTGGGATCCCAGGGACTCTCTAGTCCAATCCATCCTTAAACAATTATCCTGTCTAGTAATATGCCCATCAAATTGCCATCTTGCATTAAATTATAGAACTCCAGTGAAATCTTGCCTTAACTTGAAGAAATCTACCTCCTAAAAACCTCTTTCCCCTTTTGGATATCTTTAATAGTTAGAATTTGTTTTTCTTTACATCCAATCTGAATTTGTCTCTTTGGAGTTTCTTCACACTTCTATTTCTCTCTGGCATGCACCATAATAAATCTATAATTTCTTCCATGTGATGACCCTTCAAGTACTTAAATATAACTATCATTCCTTTTCCCATTTCCTCAAAATAAAACTGTCACTTCTCCAGGCTAAATATATATTAGTTCTTTCATATAAACTTCATATAGCCCAAACTTAAAGTACCATCCTGCTTGCCATTCTTTTAGTGTGAATTGCCCTATAATAGCCTACATCTATTAAATGAGGCCAGTGTACAATTACCTATGGCACCTTTTAGAAAAAAACAAACATATATTTAATGATATGAAAGAAAAGGAGATTATATTTATGTATACTAGCAGAAATTTAGAGTTTTGAGAAAATTTATAGCTTAATATAAATATGCAATTTAAAAAAATAAGTCATATTATTTGAGAATGCAACCTTTAACAGTACTGTAAAAATATGATATATACATATTTGTGGGGGAAAATGGAAATGTATTACTCATTGTTAGCAGTCAAAATTTCAACAGTATCTCACTGTCTCATTTCCTGTCACTGGAGAAAAGCAAAAGCAACAAGGCTGTTCCTTTGAAAACCAGAATAAAGAAAGAGAAGAAAATCATCATGAGCCACCATAGTAGACCAGTTTCTTTAAGCTCTGCCTTCAATTTCTTTTCTGGTGATGAGTAATATTCTATCCTACATTACTTTGCCTTCCTGGGAGGTAAGTAAATATTGGACCTTCTGAATTACAAGCTTTGTGTCACCTATGAAAGTTAGTGGACCTTTCCTTTAAAAGAGAAAACTGAGTTTTAGATTATTTTTTTCAATTTTAATTAATTAATTAATTAATTTTTGCAGGGCAATGAGGGTTAAGTGACTTGCCCAGGTTCCAAGTTTTAGATTAAATGGATCCTATCCTATTAACAACTAGAATATATATTCTTTTTTTTTTTTTTAGTGAGGCAATTGGGGTTAAGTGACTTGCCCAGGGTCACACAGCTAGTAAGTGTTAAGTGTCTGAGGCCGGATTTGAACTCAGGTACTCCTGACTCCAGGGCCGGTGCTCTATCCACTGCGCCACCTAGCTGCCCCCTAGAATATATATTCTTAATCCATTCAGCATGACTTATTGAGGCCCAATATTGTTCTGTCTAAAGCCAAATATGGAAGAAATGATTCACTATTCATTCCAAATAGCTAGAACATGTCCATTCTAATGATATCTTTAAGTATGGCTAATCAGTCAATTGATGAAGATGCCTTAATGAATTCCCTCCTATGGGTCAAATACCATACTAGTTTTTTGTGGATACAATGACAAATCCCTACTTTACTTGAAAGTAGGAAACATTCCCTACTCTCAAGAAACTTAGTATATAATAGTAAGAAGATAAAGATGGCAGCACCTGAGCTTTCAATGTATCAAGTAACCCCATGTATGAAAGAAGACATGCAATGAACTAAAATTATATCTTCATTCCTCAAAATGTGGTAGTGATTTAAGAATAGAAAAGATGACTTTTGTCTTGACATTCCAAAAAGTGATTTTCTCCTTAGTACCTGTCTTGTATTTTCCTGCAAGAGATGGAAGAGTCCTTGCTACTATCCTATAAGGGACTTATCCCCACAAGTGGGGAGAAATGATCATATCTTTTATTTCTGTTAGTGTTGTCCATTTCACCTGAGGTTAAACTTTAATGATTAGCAACAGTGATGTGACTCTTTTAATAAAAATTTCTTTAATCTATGAAAAAATAATGTCTCTATAAAATTGGCACCAAATAATAGAACTACCATTCTGGGCATAGGATAACTGTTACAAGAGACTTCTACCTCAGTTTCCTTAACTGTAAAATGGGGATAGTAATAGTACATATCTTAAAAGGTGGTTGTGTGACTCAAATGAGATAATATTGTAAATGTACTTAGCAGAGTGCCTGGTGCATATTAGGCACTATAAATGCTCATTCACCTCCCTCTTCTCTCCCTCCCCCCCCCAATAGACCGAATATAATTTTTCAATTCTAGTAAATCACTTAAGAATATTAGATAACATGAATTTGTAATGGATCCAGGCAGCAAAGATGTGTGAATTTCTCCAACCCCATTCAGCAGCACACAAGTAGGAAAAAAAGATGGGGATAAAAGGAGTAATCAAAGGTTAGAATTTGGTTAGGCATGCACAGCAATAAGAGGATAAAAGAGATTCGAGTGTAGAACAGAGAGGAGGTGAACTGTTTCAAAGGGATTGAGATGGGGAAAGTAAGAGAGTAAAATCAACAATGGTGATAGGTTAGTAAAATACTGAGAAATAGAGTGATCACAAAGCATGGTGAGAACAAAGAATGTTTGAGGGGGGGAAAGTAAGATTTGGGTGGGGACGGAATAAAGAAGATTGTGATCAGATAAAGGAACTTCTGAGTTCACTATCATAGAAGTGGAACATTTGTGGACAAAATCAAAGATTTGTCCATGTATTTGCAGCTGAGGTAAAATGGAGGAGTGGATGTGATATTGAGGAATTGGGAGGTTGGAATATTTGAGGGAAGATGAGCATGTATTTTGGAAGAACTTAGGGAAGCAGTTTGGTTTACTAAGTAGGATAGTATGTTAGGCACTAAATTTATTTAGAAAAGATGAAGTGAATCATGGGAATGAGTACATAAAAGCCAGCAGAATAAATCTGATTATCCTCTAAAAAAAGGCTATTGGTGGTACAATGGATAGAGCTCTGGGTCAGGAGACAGGATAAAAAGACTTCAAATCCAGTCTCAGACACTAACCATGTGACCCTGAGAAAGTCACTTAAACTCTGTCTAAATTTGTTTAAAATAGACTAAATGTGATTGTTCAATTCTAGTAAATAATTTAAGACATTGTGTTAGACATTGGGGACACAAGAGAACTAATACAAACATAGTTGCTGTCTTCAAGGAAATTATACTTTATGGGGCCAAAATAGCATGCACATAGATATATAAATATAATAAATGTGTGTATATATCTATATATATATATATGTATGTATATAAACACCATTAAAGTGATATACATGTGTGTATATATGAGAGACAGAGACAGAGAGAGATTCTGGATGTACAGGATTGCTAATAACTGGAACATCAGGAAATACTTTTTGGTGTAGGAGGTATTACTTGAGCTGGACTTTGAATGGAGGTAGGTATTTTAAGAGGTGGAGATAAGGAACAATAACTTTCTAGGCATAAAGAATAGCTTTTGGAAAATTATGGAGATGGCAAATTGTCATTCATGTGTGTTCAGTTGTTTCAGTCCTGTTTGATTCTTCATGACCCCATTTGGGATTTTCTTGGAAAAGATATGCAATAAGTTGTCATTTCCTTTTCTAGCTCATTTAACAGATGAAGAAACTCAAGCAAACAAGGGGTTGTCCAGGGTTACATAGTTAGTATCTGAAGTCAGACCTAAACTTAGGAAGATTAGTCTTCTTGGCTTCAGCCCCATCACTCTATCTACTACACCCCCTAGCTATCCCTGTGTCATGCAAATAAACTAGTTTGGATGAAATTTAGATTGTACTAGAGCAATGTGAAATCACTCTAAAAAGCTAGATTGGATTCAAATACTAAAAGATTTTAAATGTCAGAGAAAACTATCTATGATCCTAGTTAAGATAGAGTATCCATTACTTTGCCTCTAAAGGTTTCTACAGAGAAGGCTCAGTGGATTGATGAAATAAGATCATAGGTCTATTAATTTGTTGTAAGGCAAAAGTATTTTCCTGGCTTTCTCTAATATCATGAAACTTGTTTGAATCACTCTAGCCCTTACTGATCTCCCTTTCTCCAAACTTCTACAGAGTTTGACCATATCACACATGTTGCGACCTAATTACACAGTAATGGAAAGGAAAGAGTAATGGATATGAAGTCAATGGTAGGTTGTTATTTTTGGCTCCTCTGTTTACTGTGCTTTGTGACCTTATACAAATCATTTAACCCAAGGTTCACTTTCCTTAGTTATAACATGGAGTACCAATACTTGTACTATGCACTTAAGTGACTATGGGAGGATCAAAAGAGATGATTTATGTAAAGTACTTAGAAACCTTTCAAGGGCTATTTAATTGTTGGCTAGTATTGTTAGTTAATATCACATTTTCTTCATAATTTTCAGGATCCCTTGGATTCTAGGTTCCCCCATGACACATAAGCTGAAGACTCTGAATGGTTCCCATTTTGTTCATGTGGCAGTTAAAACTATTCCTCCCTATGCTTCCCCTGCCCCAATAGAAATAGTAATGTTTCTGCACTGAGTAATAGTATTGCTAATTTTTAAAAATCCTCCAAAAATGTTGGGTCTACATAAGATGAGTATTTCCAACTCTAATAGAAAGCTCTGATTCAAAGTATGTTATTCCTAGCTTATCCTTAGCAGGAATCTACAAATTATGCTAAGAAAAAAATATGAATTTATAAATAGTAGAGCTATGTTAGTGATAAGATGAGGTGAGGGGTTAATTTCTAACTTAAGATCTAAAATTACAGCCTATAGATAATCAATGTATCACTTCAGTGTACTGCAAATGGTACATTGACAGCTAGACTCCTCCCATTAAGGACATGGAATATTAATGTCCCTGTCTAGAGATTCTAACTAATTGCTTTCCCCAAACATTACTCTTTACTACCCTATTGGGATATACATTTCTCTTAAAAAACAAAAATAAAACAAAACACAAAAAAAGAAGCCAAATATCATTGTGGCAGTACTAGAAATCTCAATATAATAAAAGCTATTCTCAAGCCACCAACAATGTATTCCATACAACAAAATTCTGGAATAATTGAATAAGGATTTATATTAGAGTTTGCTATAATAATATATTACCTGTATAAAAAATAAATCCTTTCCTTAACCCTAACTTCCATCTGGATGGGAAACTATATATAAACATAGCTAAATTCAAGTGTCAGAGGTTAGATTCCTCTGAGTAATATTGGTGGCATGCTTATGTATGGTCTAGGGGATATTGCAGCATATTTACTAAAAGAAGGTGGTTCTGAGTAGGGTGGGACAAAAAACAAAGTCTATGGCTATTTCAGTCTCATCCTTGGGCATCATGGGGGTGTCTTATGCTTTTTGTGGAGATTCTGCAATGCTACAGGGAGGCATGTTATATAACTGTATAGGAAACCATGAATGGGAGAGGTTTATATCTTTACATTTTTTGCATGATTTATTCTTTGACTTTGATAGTACAGCTAATTTCTGGACTTATACAAATTAAGGAACTGATGACACCTGGTTAAGAAGTAGGTGCTCAATATTTAAACTCCATGATGATTGATCACTTCTGGTTTGTCTGTCTGAATCTGGAAGACAAGTTCACTAATACTAAAAGTTCCTTTCCAGTGTCCCCAGGCTATATTTTAATACATAGGGATTTGCCTAAGGATTGTATGCATAATAACTCATTAATAACTAATAAGGTCATAGTACATAGTCAATTGCTTATAAATGAAAAAAAAAAGTTTGTGCTTGGAAAGAAAAAGAAGCAATTTCATTTTAATATCTGTGAGTTTCAAGGAGGACCCCAAAGTTAAAATCATTAATCTTAGAATCTGTTATCTTCCCTAGAAAATTATTTTAAAAATTGTGATCCTCACTCTTTTAGCAGAAAGAAAAGTGAGAGAATTGTATTAGGTCCTTGAAAAGATCAAACAGCCTTCCCTTACACTTCCCCCTCACCAAATAAAATAAAATTAAATAAATAAATAAAACCCGAGAATAATTGTAACCAGCGGTAGGTATGAGTCACAGGGCTGTGCAAAATGTTTTCCTAAATCTCATAAATGGACTCCTACAATATACCTTTTTATTTCCCTTCTTGCTTCTCTGGCAGGTCTCAAATAGTTAGTGTGGCTTTTGAACTGTGAGGATAGCTACAGGAAATGCCACAGTTTATAAAGCTCTTGTAGTTCCAGAAATCGCTCCTGGATTATTACATTTATTGACTGATTGAGCTATGAATTTTCAAGATTAATGTTTGCCAAGGTATTTCTCCCAGTGTTTTGTACAGGAACTATATACAATCTTCAAATTTAAGAATATTAGCTTTAGTATCTGGGCAGCCAATTATTGGAGAACATCCTTTTGCTATTGAACAGATTTGCTGATTCAATATTGTTCACAGGTAAATTTGATCCTCAGTATGTGCGTGAATTAGTTTCTTGGCACACAAAATGTATTTCCCCCCTCTTCTCCCTTGATACAGATTTAGTTGGCTAAGGACAAGCAGCTGCCTTGAGCTGCATATATTCCCACTAACCAGTAGGTGGCACTTTCAACCAGAGATCAATGGTAGTTCTGAAAAGTCCTACATAAATGAGTCCTGTCCTAGCAGCCTTGTCCTTGGAAGACCAGCACTGAAATCAGATTGATTTGAAATACTTACTCGGCCTTTCACCATAAATCTCAAAGTACATCGATGGTCAGAGAAATAACGACTAAGTTAATATGGCATTATCTTACTCAACATTTTACAGAGAACACCAAGGATTTAACTACCTCCCTACCTCCTCCACCCTTCCCAGCAACCAGGATCAGGGCAGTGATTGAAGATTTAAATGGGTGTTCTTGTGACATTCAGTTTGTCTCTGACCCAGACAGACTTGTGTTATATGATTCTCTCCTTAATTGTTTTTTGAAATGATGATAAGGTAATCCTAGTAATTTTACAAAAGAAAAAAATATTTTCAATCCTTGAAGAAAAAAACAAAGTTTTGAGGAAAGGAATGACTGACCAGAATTTGAGTCAGATATGTGATTTCTTCATCTATGAATACTTACCCCCTTCACACATAGTATCAGAAACAATTTAAGGAGTAGCGACAACTTTGAAATGACTATAAGAATCTACGAACTAATGACTAGTCAAAATAATCAACTCCAGGTTTTGGGGTTTTTCCTGAACTCAAACCAAGCAAGTTATATACTATTTTTTAAAATTTCTTAATTTCATCATTATTTTTATCTTCACTATGCCAACTTTCTTAAATTTGCATGAACAAGAGAACATATACAAGCAAGTTATCTTGGCAAGTAGGCTAAGACTTATTTGGTACATCAGTCAACAAGGATTTTTTTTTATGGCCAGCAGTGATTCCACCTCAAATTGAGTCTCTAAATCCAAAACTGGATTGAAATTAAATTGTAATCTCTAAAACCAGTTCCTTTTACTTAGGGATGGGGCTGTGTTAGTGAGGTAACTAGCATTTACTAAGTACTCTAGTATGTATCAGGCACTGTGATAAGGCCTAGGGGGAACAAAAAGGCTAATGGCAAACTGCCTGCTTTCAAAGAGCTCACAGTCTAATGGGGAAGACAACATGCACATGCAAAGAATTTCATACAAACAAGATATATACAGTTTAAATTACATATACAGGTTAAAATTGTATTCTAAGAGGGAAGGTGTAAAGATCTAAGGTCTGGGAAAGACTTCTTTTTTAAACTTTTTGTGAATAATATTTTTCTAAATTACATGTAAAAATACTTTTTAACATTTGTTTTTTTTTTTCAATTTTTGCTCCAAATTATCTCCTACTGCTCATTCCCTTTCCCCTCCTAGAGACAGTAAGCAATTTGATATAGATTATACATGTGCAATTATACAAAACATATTTCTATATTAATGCTATTTCCATATGAAAGAAAATACAGGACCCCCCCCAAAAAAAACCCACTTCCCAAAAATAAAGTTAAAAATAGTATGTTTCAATCTGCATTCAGATTCCACAAGTTCTTTCTATGGAGGTTGATAGAATTTTTCATCCTGAGTCCTTTAGAACTGTCTTGGTTCATGGTATTGTTCAGAATAGCTAAGTCATTACCAGTTGGTCATCATACAATAATGCTGTTACTGTGTACAATGTTCTCCTGGTTTTGCTAATTTCACTTTGCATCGATTCATGAGAGTTTTTCCAGGTTTTTCTGATGTCATTTTGCTCATCATTTCTTATAACAAAATATTATTGTTGTTATAGTCATATACCAATTGTTACAATCACATACCAAATTTGTCAGCCACTCCCCAAATAATAAACATCCCCATGATTCCAATTCTTTGCCACCACAAAAAAAGCTGCTTCAAACATTTTTGTTCAAATAAGTCCTTCCCCCTTCACATCCCATCTCCACCATTCCCCCTTTTTTAAATCTCTTTCGGATACAGACCCAGTAGTGGCATTGCTGGATCAAAGGATATGCACAGCTGGGATAGGCTTCTTGAAAAACAAGGGACTTAAACTGAGACTCATAGGAAGCTAGGGAAAGTAGGAGGCAGACATGAGGAGGCTTGGAATTGAATGAAATAAGGGGTTTTTGAGGGTGGAAGAGATGTGCATTTTTGTAAGTCATTAATAGGCAGTGAATCCTTAAATATTAGTGAGACAGTAAGGATAAAGGAAGCAATATATTGCAGAAGGTGGCATGGAGTGCGATTGCTTGTGCATTGAGGAGTTAGCATTGACAGAGAAAGGTCACCTTTTATGTAAAACAGGTGAAAAAGGAAATAGTGAGAGAAGACATATGAATGATGTGAAATGAAGAATAGGGGATAGGAAGGAGGTATCAGCAAATGTCCTCATTTTTTTCTGTGAAATATGAGGCAAGGCTTTCAACTGAGCTTATAAGATGAAAGAAGCAGAACTGTGGGAGACTAGAGGTGAGACAAAAAGATTTGGAGAAGCAGATAGGGTATATGGGATAGTAAATCAATTAAGGAAGAATAAAAGAATTGCCTTGCTATAGCAAGGGCCCATCTATGTTTATGTATTGTAAGCTTGTAGTGGAACTATTCAGCATGGTTTCATGAGTTTCTCGAGATTCACTCAGGAATATATCTATAGGAGAAAGGAAATAGATATTAGAATTCAAGGATGTGCTACATGAACTAAAAGGGTCAAGGTACCTGAGAGAAGATGACAGTGTAAAGTTGAACTCTTCACCAGGGGCTCAGCCTGGAGAAGGGAAACAAGTGAAGTCAGGGAAGGGTTAATGGCCTGAGAAAGAACTGAAGGGGAGAAGGACTGGAGGTCATAGCCAAAGAAAATTGTTTAGGGTTGCAAGATAGAGGGAAAGGTGGAATGACAACAGAATATGATCAGATAAAGATATGTCAGGATTTATGGGAAACATTTTGGGATAAAAGGTATGACTATCTCTGTATATAAGGTAGAGGAGTAGGTCATGCAAAATGAATACATTGAGGAATACATTGAAGAATTGAGAAGTTAAGGCCTTTGATGGACTATCAATATTTATCTATCTATATTGAAGTCCCCTGGTATGAAGAAAGAAGAAGAAAGAGACCATAAGTCATGCACTGAACTCATTGAGGAAGGCAGGGGAGTATCCCAGAATCTATATATAAAAGCTACCAGGGGCAGTTTGGTGGTCCAGTGGATAAAGCACTGACTCTGGGTTCAAGAGGACCTGAGTTCAAATTCTGGCCTCAGACACTTGACACTTACTAGCTGTGTGACCCTGGGCAAGTCACTTAACCCTCATTGCCCTGCAAATAAATTAAATAAATAAATAAAACAAACCAATCAATCAATCAATCAATTAATAAATAAATGAAAGCTACCAGAATCTTGAATGGTAATAAATATGTATTGAATAAACCTCAAAAAAAAAAAAAAAAGAAAGGTTACTTGAGTGGCCTGGGAATAGCAATGGGAAACAGTTATAAATCATATGTTTAGACTTAGAAAGGACTTCCAACACCATCTAGTCCAACCACCTAATTTTACAGATAAGGAAAATGAAAGGTAGCAAGGCTAAGTGATTTGCCCAAGGTCAGTGCCTGGCACATAGTAGGTGCTTAATAATAATTGGATTGAATATCAAGTGAAAGTAAGATACTTGATGAGGGGGGACAAATAAGGTTTTAATGCTGCTCATGTACATTTTTATGTACCAATAGACATTCCTGAACTGAACTTTGCATACTGAGTACTTTAGGGAGTTGTTTCTAAAGCATTCATAAATATAATAAGTGGCATGGACAGTGTTAAGGGCACTAGGCCAGGAGTCAGGAGACCTGGAATCAAGTGCTGGCTCAAGATCCATAAAATGTGTAACAAGCCACTTCAAATCTCTGGGCCTTGTTTTTTTTCTGAAAGTGTTGGGGTAGATGATCTCCCAGTTTCCTTCTTATTCTAAAATCCTGTCCCTCTCCACTTTTTATCTTATATATGGCATAGTAGAATACAAGACTTGAAGTCAGGAAGATCTGAGTTGGAATCCTGCCTCCATTGTATCAATCCAACCTTCTTTCCCATCTCCTTGCTGATAACATGATGTGATGTTAAGACCATTGATCTTGGAGTCAGAAGGCATGGATTTCTTTTTTGGTTCTTATACTTAGGTTTATGAATCCTGGGCAAGTGAATTAATTTCTCAAACTCAGTTTCTTTTTCTATCAAATGGGGATTATAACAGTACCTATTTCACAGCATTATAAGAATCAAATGAGATAAACTATAAAGTGCTTTGCACAACAATATGCTTTAGTTGATGTTATTGGCAATATATGTCAATAAGCATGTATTAAGCACCTACTAGGTGTTAAGTGCTGGAGTTACAAAAAACCACAAAGGATAGTCCCTATTCTCAGAAGCATAGAATTTAACAGAGGAAACAGCTTGCAGACAACTATGTATACCATGTAACTAGGTACAGCTATATATACCAGATAAATTATAAATAATTAACAGAGGAGAGGCACTAGAGTTAATATGGATGAGAGGAAGCTTCTTGTAGAATATGGGATTTAATATGTGGAACTTGAATGAAGCCAGGGAAGTCAGGAGGCATGCTTGAAGGGATAGGCCGAAAAAATTGCACTGAATCTATAGTTGGAGAGACTTGCTTTTGGAACAAGGAGGTCAATGTCACTGGAATACAGAGTATATATATGTGTGTGTGTGTTGGGGAGCAAGGCATTGAGGGGAGGAGGGAAGAAGCAGGGGAGCAGGGTGTAATATGTAAGAGGACTAGGAAAGCAAGCCTTATAATTAGGAAGACCTAGGTTCAAGTCCTGCTTGTGAAACAAAGTTTTGTTGTTCTTGAGTTGTTTCAGTTGTGTCTGACTCTTTGTGACCCCATTTGGGGTTATTTTGGCAGAGATATTAGAGTGGTTTGCCATTTCTTTCCCCACCTCTTTTTACAGATGAGGAAACTGAGGCAAACAGAGTTAAGTGACATGTCCAGGGTCACACAGCTAGTAAGTGTCAAATATCTGAGACTGGATTTGAACTCAGGAATATGAGTCTTCCTGACTCCAGGCCCAGAACTCTATTCACTGTGGCCACCTAGCTGCTCATGAAACATATTAGATGTATGATTACCAGCTTTTCATCTAGCCTTAGTTCCCCAAGCAACTTTTGAAGACTTATTAACATCAACTGAGGGAGTTTCCCCAGCTAGGAGATCTGCTTTTACATACAATCACAGGTCTACATTCCCTTCATCCTCACCCTCCCCCTTCCAAAAAATAAAGTGATTTCATTGATATTTTATAGCTATGAGGAGGGAGCAAATGTGTCTGAGCAGTGTTCTAGGAAGATTAGTCTATCAGGGTACAGAATTGGGTGGTGGGGATAAAAAAATGAAAGGAAAAGATTAGGGAGATAGTATAAAGCAAGAATAGTTCAAACTATTTGTGTGACTAGGTGTCCACAGAAAGAAAAAGGATCATCCTTAATTCTGAATGCTTATTGTATTGAACTAAAATCTGATTACTGTAATAATCAACAGAAAACATCAGTTTCTTTCCAGTACTGTGAGAACATCTTAAAACAATTTCAAATTTAGGTGGCCTCATATGGGCCATAAATATGTAAAGAATTGTGTAGAGAGGAATCTCTTAGATTGCATTAGTTTAATTGTATTTTCAAAAATCAGCTGGCATAGGCATTGTTTTCTTTGAGAAAATAAAAAATCTAATTCCAGGATTAATGTCTGCTTGAACTTTCTATGTTCTTTCTCACTCTCCTTTTGGTTTCTGGGCTCCTCTTTATCCAGGTTGCTTTACTTTATCTGCTTCAATAAAGAACTCAGAATCTGAATACTCCTTAAACAACCACTTTTACTAATCCATAGCACAAGTAAGGACAACTATGCCATCTCTTATCAAGATGTATGACTTCCAAATAAAAGCAGCATCCGGAGAAGTTCACTGGGACCTGAGAAGCCTGATATTAGGGTGTTTTTTTATATACTCCTTATTTGTTATTCTTGCATTAGAAGGTCTCACACATGGGTGTCAGGTCAATCCACCTAGACAAGAGCAACAAACTCAAGCTGGTGGGGTCTTGCATCATGATTATCTGGCCTACAACTCCCATGATAGATCATAAACTCCTTCAGGGCAGAAATCACACCCTCCTCAATTCACTTCCATATAAAAAGCATTATGAATTATATACTATGGGCAAAGGACTTTAATGGAATTTGCTAGAAACTGAGGATAATATTAAGTATATATGTGTGTGGATGCTGTCAAATATTGTTTTTTATTGTCTGTCTCCTATAGAAAGAAAAAGTAAACAAATCAGAGAAATAATTTTCATGTCTGCTACAAGAAAAAACAGATCAGAGACAGGCAGGAAAAACATAGTACCAGTTTATTTGTCCCAAGAACAAGCAAGCATGAATCATGTGGAGACCCCTTCCAAAGAAGGAGCTTTGAAGACTCCATCTTTCTAAGGATATATAAGGTTTCTTTGCTTACTGGTTACAGGGTGTTATCAGTTTCATTAACATGATACAAAAGAAAATACTACAACAAGAATGGATGTAAAGCAAAGCAGTTTTTATCAATTTCAGTTGTGAAATAATAGTGTTTTGGGAAGCCCAAAGTCCTTCCCCCCCCCCCCACCAGGGGATTGATTGGATTAAGATTGATTGGATTGACTTCACTGATTAACTCCTATAAGTTAATTCAATTATAACCACACCTGCCTGGTCCTCCAGAGGGTGTTCTCAGAGGGTGTGGACTCTGACCTCAACATGGGACCACCCTCGAGTCCAGTGAACCAATGGATTTGGTTGATGCTAGCCAATTAGCTTGAAGCAGTGTGCAAAGACCACCTCTCCTCCAGACCAAGAAAAAGCTTCCACACTCAGTTATTCTCTGTTAGACTGTCTCAGGTACTCTTGGTGGCAGAGGACTTGGAGCAAGAAGCAGGCCAGGCTGAGCTCTATTTTTCCTCTAAGCTAGAAAACCAGGTTGAGCTCTATTCTCTACCCTAGATGCTCGCTAAGCTTTCCTAAATTTCAGGGCAATGTGTTCTATCTTTACTAATATTTAATATACGTTAATAAATGTTCAGTGCTGCAAAACTGGTGCTAAAGCTTCTAATTTATAAGTAACAACTATATTAGGAACCCCAGCTAATTTTCCCCAAACATGGGACAGAAATAAGGCAACCACACACACACACACACACACACACACATATTTAATTATGTTCTTTGTGACCTCCTTTTTTTGTTTTGCTTTTCTTTTGCTTTTTTTTGTAACTTCTACTTTTTATTGGGTTTTTTCTTTTGTTTGTTTGTTTGTTTGTTTTGTGGGATGATGTAGGGCTAAATTACTTGCCCAGGTTCACAGAGCTAGTAAGTGTCAAGTGTCTGAGGTCAGATTTGAACTCAGATCCTCCTGAATCCAGGGCCAGTGCTTTATCCACTGTGCCACCTAGCTGCACCAAACATATAGTTTTACACACCACACAGTTATAACATGTAGGAAATACAGAAACACTATGATAAGATTACATGATTCCAAAATGGAGTTTGGCAAAGATGGGGATGCCCAGATGGCCCCACAAGATAGACTTACTATCCTGGGAAAAGAAGTCGCCAGAATAGGGACTTATCTGCTAGCCATCTCGGTTCAGTTTGGAGTTCAATCAAAGGGCATTTTGCTCCTATTAATCCAGGGTTTCATAAAATACTATTGGATAATAAGGCAGCTCCATCAAATACAGGTGGTCCATACATTCATCTTAACAATATACATATACATAAATCTTTTTTCTCTACTATATTGTAGTGTACAGACTATAACATTTTATCCTTCAAAGGAGAATCTTGCTCAATTTTTAATAAAGTTTTGCCTCTTTTATTCAATGCTAAAAACTGGTGCTTGGGAGAGTAAAGATCCCATGTCTTTAAAAAAACTGAGTTTCGTTCCTTCCTTCCTGAGAGATGGGAAAGACCTTAGCTTAAAAAGGCCAGTCTCCCACTGCATCTGGGCCATCTCCAGCCATCCTAAAATATATATTGCAATGGAACTCAGATGGCCTTGGAGAGAGAGCAAGACTCATAACTTTGCATAGCCCTGACTCACTTAGATCCAATTCACTGCAAGTCGCGAATGGCATCACCTCCTGATGCCAAGGTTTTTTTTTTTTTAATTTTTTTTTTTGTTTGTTTGGGACATAAGGACAAAAACAACAAATAAACTAAGAAGTGAGAAGCATCAGGGTATTTTGAAGATTTGTGAAGATTTTTTTTTGTTTAATACATCTGAAAGAATACATATACAAAGAATTGAGATACAACAAAAGCATTAGTTCAACACGAATGAATCTATATGAATTTGGATTTGGGCAACATGGACAAAATTCCCTAGACATTTAAGAAAAATAAAAACTGCAAACTAATGGTTTTTATAAAATTCCTATTAACACTAGTCTTCAGTAAGACTTTTCCACATTATTTAGAATCCCAAACTCTAGCTCAGGGGGTTTTCATATACAAAACACAGATAAAGGGGATACTCTGATTAGTTACTTGTTCTGTCCTTCAGACTTTTCTTGACCTCATGTATAATAGAACTTCAGGCCCTGAAAAAGCAGCAACTGGCAAATATCCTCAGTGTTGTTGTCAACAGTGCAACCAACAATAGGAGGAAGGAAAAGGGGCAATACATGCTTCATCCATTTGGGATGATTTCACTCAACATTGAACCTACTCTGAGTGAGGAACAAAAAGGCAACTTTCAAAAAGGAGAAAAATCACCACTGGGGAGCATTCGTTGTACTCCTTCCTAAAGAGCATGAGGGGAGCAATATGTGTTTCCTGAACCAGATCTGGAAAGTAGAATCAGATCTCTTCCCTTCCCACCCTCCAAACTAGACCCACCTCAAAGAGGAAAATAAAAGAAAAAAGAAAAACACAAAACAAAAAACACACACAGACACACAAACAAACCAAAGATCTATTGCCTAATAGGGAAAACAAAACAAAACAAAACTATCTACTGGCTAATCTAATTAAAAAACAAAAAAAACCACCCCCTTCAAAACACAAACACATACACACAGACACACACAAACAAACACACACAAACACACAATACATCCTCTTTTCCAAACAATAACAACAAACTAAAAAATCCCAGATTATTTGCCAGGTTGGCACCAAGGGGAATCTTTAATAATTTTGAGCCAAAAATTCAACTGTTACAGAGTCATCATAAGTATGCCTTGCTTTAAAAAAAAAAAAAAATAGAAACAGTAAACAAACAAAAAACTAGTATTGATCAGTTTTTCTACACATAATTCCTCAAAGTTAATTAGCATTTAAACTGAGTTTCAAGGGAAACTGGGGGCCCCAATAGTCCTTGTCTCACTCTAGGAGTACTTGGGTGGGTATAAGACATTAATCATTATTACAAAGATGAATTTTAAATTCTCTCCTAGGATGATGCAGACAACGGATTCGGGAGGGATGCCACATATAAGCACACACTTGCTGCTCTTATTAGGTCTCCAAAGCTCCAGTGTAGCTTCTATGGCCTTATGAAATGTATTCTTTAGGCCTCTGCATGTGAGCACAGAGTACTTGACAACCTTCATGTCCCATGCCAGCTTTTTGGCTGTCTCTGAAGTGTTGGCTTCTGTTTATTCTTGCAAAGTTTCTCATTAGTAGAAGATCATTCTGGGTCTCAACAAGGAAGTCTTTGGACAATAGTAACTAATTTCTGGTACCCATTTTTCATATTTTCAAATTAAGATGGGGATGCCACAGGAAAATAGACAAGAAACACTTCTGTCTTCAGATAACTGAGGCAGTGTGATCTCTCAAATATCTCCCATCCTGCAGAATCAAACATGCCAAAAGTATATGGCTGAGTATCAATTAAAATACTTTTGGGGGGCAGCTAGGTGGCGCAATGGATAGAGCACCGGCCCTGGAGTCAGGAGGACCTGAGTTCAAATCCAGCCTCAGACACTTAACACTTACTAGCTGTGTGACCCTAGGCAAGTCACTTAACCTCAATTGCCTCACTAAAAAATAAAAAAAAAAAGGTAATAAAATACCTTTGGAACACATTTGTATGGGAATAGTTCTGTTTTATATGAAATCAGAAGACATGTCTTACCAACAGCATCATCACCCACAACAGCACACTTAATAGTATCCATAGCTGAAGTCTTTTTGTATCCACTTTCAGTATTTCAAATTCAGGGTAACAGCAGTTTGTCCACAGGGGCATTGGCAGTACTGCAAGGGGTCTCCTTCACTAGAGAGCAGGGGCAGATTACCCTACATTGACATTCAAGCCAATCTGCCCTGTGCAATTGCTGTCTGGAGAGCTATATTCAAATTCCCAAATGGACCTGTGATCTCATTGATTCATTCAGAGATTCATTCTGTCAATACATATGACAAACCATTCATATCTTCCCATAGTATAACAATTTACCAAAAATGTGTTCTACCAAAAGTTCACCATGGAGTTCCAACCAACATCAAGAAACCACCCTAATTCTCTGTCATCCTTACTAGAATACAAGTAGAACACTATTGTGTCAACCTGAAAATTATTGAAACAATCAATATAGGAGAATTAAGGTCTTTAATCAGGGCAGAGGAGCTATAACTTGGAGTATCACAGAGCAAGATTGCAAGGAATACTCAAAGATGAGGATTGAGGACAGGGTTTATATGGAGTAACAACAAATGGAGCTATGAGACTGCCCATGGGTTAGGCAAGTTCCTCATGAATAGAAACTACTTAACACTAAATGAACCTTTTTTGCATAATAATCTAAAGTCCAAGAAGTAAGACTGGGAATCTTTGGGAGGGAGATAGTTCTTTTGGGAGATCCATAAAACAATCAAGAGTGTGGAATTGACAAAGATTTGTTAGCCCTGGGCATTTCATTGTTCTGGGAATGGGGAATAGGTGAGGTTCAGTTAGTTCTCAGTAAATTGTGGTCATCAATGGCTATCTACTTTTCATTCCTTGCTCTTGCCACATGACTGGCCCTTTATGTTTTCCTGTCAGACAATTCCTTGGTTGCATCTTTTATCCTTATTTTTCAAAGCACCCCATTGATAAGTTTTTGCAATGTGCTCATCATGATCCTCTCCTTTATTCTCTCTGTGTTACATACTTATAGGACTTCAGAGGCAGTGGTTTGCATATGTTGCTGCCATAGAGTAGAACATTATCAATAAAAGTAAGGGCTTTTAGGGGCAGCTAGGTGGCACAGTGGATAGAGCACCAGCCCTGGAGTCAGGAGGACCTGAGTTCAAATCTGACCTCAGACACTTGACACTTACTAGCTGTGTGACCTTGGGCAAGTCACTTATTGCCTCATGAAAAAAAAAAGAAAAAAAAAGTAAGGGATTTTGCTTTCTTGCAAAACTTGGCATCTATGAGAAAATTATTAATAATAGAGCCTGACCTAACCCTTCTTTTTCTTTCTCTTTCTTCCTTCCTTCCTTCCTTCCTTCCTTCCTTCCTTCCTTCCTTCCTTCCTTCCTTCCTTTCTTTCTTTCTTTCTTTCTTTCTTTCTTTCTTTCACAACAGTTATTTTATTTTTTCCAGTTATATGTAAGGGTAGTTTTCAACATTCATTTTCATAAGATTTAGAGTTCCAAATTTTTCTCCCTCCCTCTCTCCCTTTCCTCCCCTCTCCACAATACTACAACCAGGTTATATATATACAATCCACAAGTGCTCTTTTTATCGGTTCTTTCTATGGGCATGGATAGTAAGCTTCTTTGTTCATCCCTTGGGATTGTCTTAGATCATTTCATTGCTAAGAGTAATTAAGTCATTCACAATTGCTCATTGAACAATACTGCTGTCACTATGCACAATGTCCTCCCAGCTCTGCTTACTTCACTATACATCAGTTCATGAGTCTTTCCAGGTTTTTCTGGGATCATCCTGTTTGTCATTTCCTATAGCACAATACCACCACAATCATATACCACAGCTTCTTCCGTCATTCTTCAATTGATGGACATTCCCTTGATTCTCAATTCTTGAGCCAATTCTAATGAGATTGAGGTCTCTGAGCCAATTCTGAGGAGTGTTAGGCTCATTTACTTCCCAGATTAAACAGATTACTACATCCAGGTGGGTGTGTCTGTAAGTCCCTCCTTGAGGTACCTCTGATGAGTTTAAGGTTGTTGAGCCTTTTCTGATGAGTATAAAATTCATTTACTGCCCTGCTTCTCTCCCATCACTTCCCCAACTCCATAAGCCTTTTCCTGTTACTTTCATGTAGGATTTCACTTCTGCCCTTCCCCCTCCCCCAGTGAATTCCCTTCACCCCTCAATTTAACCCTAAAGATGTTATCATCTAGCTAAGTGACACAATGGACAAAGCATCACCCCTGGACCCAGGGGGATCCCAGCCAAAACCTGGCCTCAGACACAAGACAGTTGTCGACTGTATGACCCCAGGCATGTCCCCCAACTCCAATTTTTTATGGTTCTCTAGGGTCTTGTATTTGAAAGTCAAATTTGCCATTCAGAGTTCAGGTCTTTTCATTACAAATACCTGAAAGTCCTATTTTTCATTAAAGTTCCATTTTTTCCTCTGAAAGATTATGAGAGTTTTGCTGGGTAGGTGATTCTTGGTTGTAATCCCAATTCATTTGCCCTCTGGAATATCATATTCCATGCCCTCCAGTCCTTTAATGTAGAAGCTGCTATATCTTGTGCTATCTTAACTTGGGCTCCACAGTACTTGAATTCTTTCTTTTTGGCAGCTTGCAATATTTTCTTCTTGACCTGAGAGCTCTGGAATTTTGGCCTGACCATTCTTAAGTTCAGCCCAGAGTTAGGAAGTTACTTCAACAGCATTGATGAAATTGTCAAGTTATAGAATTACTGGAGTATTAAAATATATTTCATTGAGCTTTGTACTTAGTAAGGATTCAGTAAATGGCTGTTAAACTGAATTGAGAAAGTCTTCAAATAAATCTGATTCTTATTCTATCTTGTACATAGAAAAAAGACTTCTTCCTTTTTAGTGGATACCATTAATTTAATAAACTAAAAAAAAAGAAATAGCTTAAGTGTGGGCTTTACAATTACTACATTTAGACAATTTGAACTCCTAATTTGGTCCTACGATACTTAATACCTGGGTTTTTTCTCATAAATGGATAAAAATAAACTTGCTTCCAAACAGCCGTGTCCTTTTACTATTTTCCTAAAGACTAAATAGCAGTTGATATTTGTCAGGCACTGTCAGCAATGAAAAATATACAAAGTGAAAAATCTTTTAAATAATACTTAATACCACTCAAAATTCATATATTTAGCATTGGAATATGAACATTATTAGTTCTATTCTATACAAATCTACTTTGTAAATGTTATGGTATAACATTTTTATGGACAATTGATGTACAATTTGATTTTAAATGCTTTTTCACTCAAATAAATAAGAGAACACTGCAGGAATATGCAATTTCATTTAAAATAATGCACTTAAAATATTTATCAAATAGCTATTGTATGAAATATATATTATGTTGCTTCTAAGTGAGTGATTCCTAATATAGAAAGTTAACCTTTTCAATTGACTATATGATGGGTCTATATTCAGGCCTCAAGGTGGGTCTTCAGGGAGTTCAGGCAAACCCTCTGTCAGAATTTTAGAATAGCTCAAGAGATATCAGTGATGTTTTAAGAAGGCTCTCAGACACTAAATATTTCCCTCCACTAACTCTTGAAATTTCACTATTAATTCATCAATTTAAAGATACATTAGGCTGAATTAAAGAGAATGTAGTATCTAGAAAAAGAAAAGTGATAGATCCACTCTAACATTGACCACACTCCACCTGGAGAATTGTTTTCCTTGCTGAGCATCACATTTTAGGAACTGAACAACTTCCAAAGAAAATTGAGTGTGATAATGAGGGGTCTTAAACCCAAGTCATAGGAGGACTGGTTGAATGAACTGAGCATATTTGACCTAGATAAAAGAATACTGAAATGGAAAAGTTAGGAAATTAGTGAGGTAGTAGGGGACAGAGAAAAAGTCAACAAAATTGCAGTCAAGGAAAATCTGGATTTAAATAACTTCTTTGACACTAATTAGGTTTGTGCTCTAGGCAAAAACACCACCATTCTTGGTCTCAGTTTCCTCACATAAAAAATGAGATAACTTGAAAATTGTAATAAATGTGAAGAATTTTGTGAAAACTAAAGTAAACATCAACACAAGTACTGTACTATTCTTGATGTGGGAATAAGGATTTTAAATATTTGTGAGGCAAGCTCTTCCAGGTAGCAAGTTAAGAGCTAATTTGAGGCAGACTAGTATTCGAGTAGTTAAAACCAAATTCTTTGGTTTCAAGTATTTGAAAAGGGAATCTGAGTATGTGTATATAGAAAGTTCCATGCTTTTTTTTTTTTTTTTGCCTGAAAAATACAAACTTAATAAAACATTTAGAAAAATCTAAGGTTCCTCTATGTTAATGGTCAGCCCTGGAAGGGAGGGCAGGGAGCCTCAGAGACCTGTTAGCTGCCTTTAAAGTATTTGAAGGGGTCATGTGTAAGAGGAATCATTCTTGGGTTTTTTGACCCTGAAGGGGGAAATCAATTTCAGTTCAAAATAAGGAAAAACTTCTAGGGAGTTGATATTGTCCAAAAAAGAAAGCACATGCCTTGGGATGAGAAAGCTCCCTGTGACTTGAGTTTATCAAAAAAAAAGTTTACATGATCATTGGTCCATGGTGCTACTGCAAGAATTCATCCTTATGATAAGGGTTATTACTCAATTTCTTAAGTTTCTGCCACATCTAAGATGGAAGTTACAAAAATTCTTTATGACACAGTTTCTTGCTCTTAGAAATGTATTGCTCATTTGGTGAAACAAAATGATCATAAATAGGAGAGAAAAAGAAAAGAATTATTAAACACAATACTGATTCTGAATAGGAATTCTGAGAAAGGAGAAATTCATTATGGGTTAGAATATAAAATTATAGACTCTCTGGGGGCAGCTAGGTGGCACAGTGGATAAAGAACCAGCCCTGGGTTCAGGAGGACCTGAGTGCAAATCCAGCCTCAGATACTTGACACTTACTAGCTATGTGACCCTGGACAAGTCACTTAACACTCATTGCCCCACAAAAAAAAAAGAAAAGAAAAGAAAAGAGAAAAAAAATTAAACAAAAAAACAAAAAACACATTTAAAACAACTCAGAAGTTTCCATGTGTGCTATTAAAGACTCTCAGTAATAGAGAACTTATTACCTGACTTAGTAGCCTATTTCATTTTCAATCGACTCTTAAGAGTTGACATATCTTACTTATACTGAGCCAATATTTATCTCTTTGCAACTTTTATTTATTACTCCTATCCAAGCTAATTAAAAGAAATATAATTCCTTTTCTAAATAATAATAGTAAAAATGATAGCTAGCATTTTAATAGCCCTTTGAGGTTTTTCAAAGTGCTTTTTAAATATTTTACTTTATCCTTATAACAATCCCTGTGTGTGTGCGTGGGGGGGGTGTGTGTACGCGTGCGCGAGCCTGCGTGCACACTATTATTCTCCCCATTTTACGGATGAAAGTGAGACAAAGAGAGGTTAACCAATTTGCCTAGGGTCACACAAAGCTTTAAGTTCTTGAAGACAATTATTGTCTTGTACTATCTCCCCTCCCTAAAGCTTTTGTACTCCGAGCTACACATTCCTAGTTCCTTCAAATGATTCCTGAATGACATGATTTTGTTTCTTCTCTTCTCTGAATGAGGTCCATCTTGTCAGTGACCTTCTGAAAATGCCTTCCATAAAATGTGTTACATAGATCTGAATACCTATTATGTGCATCACTTTTTGACCTTTTGGATAAAAAAAAAACAATTGCTTGTTACCTGATACATCATTTATGTAGGTAGTTGATATTAGTTTCATAGAAGAATAGGGATTTCTCTGTGTGTTATTATTATTACTTGCCAGCAGCCTTAGAAAATAGAAATAATACTAGCTTAAATGTGTATAGTATTTTAAAGTTACAAAGCTAGTTCTTAATGTGTGAAGGAAGCCCTGGGTATTAGGAATTGCTGAACTTTATCAGTCTCCTAGAGCTTGTAGTGTTTCCTTGTAAGTTTGCCCTAAGCCTCAGGACTTTCTTTTTCCACTCTCTTGAACTTTCCTATCTTTGAAACACAATTTGAGGCCTCTTGGCTTGCTTAGTTCCTAAGATCAGAAATCTTCCCCAGCCTTTTAGGTAACTACCTTTCCTTCATCTTTGGCTGTTCTCTCTCTAAGTGTGTGACAGTGCCTAATGAAGGACTGTCATACACTTAGAGAGGAACCCCTCTTAACTTTCTTATCCCTATTTGATATGCCTCAGGGCACATGTACACACACACACACACACACACACACACATTCAAGTTGATTTTCTAGGATTTATCTACATGAGAAGGGAACATCGAAATTTAAAAACTCTAAAATAAGGTAATTTAATCAGAAGTTCATATAAATGTGTCAGTGATAACTGAGAGAAAAGATCATATTTTGACTCTTCTCAGAGCCCTAAAGATAGAGAGTGGGTTTGGTTTCAAGCCCCACCACTTCATTGCCCTAGCTTCCCAGCAGGGGGCCACCCAGCACATGAAGCTCTGAGGAGCTGAGTTAGGCCTGAGCGGGGCCCTGAATGGGGCCTGCACTTTGTGGGAGCCAAGCTAATCTGGGAGTTCATCTTAAGGTGCCCGAGGTGATTACCATGTGACTCCAATGTTCAAACCCCAACTTGTTTTGTTTCTTGACAAGTTATATATGGTTATGTATGTTAACACAGCACTGATCTAGTGAGGAATGGGGACATTCTTGCCCAGAGTAAGGTTAAGGCCTAGTGTTGCAATCTGATTGATTGTTAATGGGGCAGTCTGATTGATCGACTGACACAATCTGATTGGTCCTTACAGTTACCATATATGGGAGGTTGGTACTATATGCTGTGATTGGTTGTTTTTGTAATGCTGTATGTAAATGAGAACTTTAATGAGATTGAGAGGGACCCATGGTAGGTATAAATAACAGTGCAGGACCTCACTTCAGTGTACTCTCTGGTACATTCACAAGAGGGTCCATCTTCGTGAAGATGAATAAAGATGCCTTTAACCCACCCTCTGCTGCCACTTGGAATCTTTGAGCTGTGAAGTGCTAGCAACACTTGAGCTGTATAACACTATTTGAGCTGTTAGCTGGGTTTCTAACAACACTCTGAACTCAGTCTGCCAGACCAAGACTGGCTACATCTCCCCATCAGGGTTGTAGGGGGAGAAAGTTATATGGCACACTATATAGAACTCTGAACTAGAATAAGCAAGACCTGAGTTCAAATTAAGCTTCAGAAACTTACTAGCTCTGTGACCCTGGACAATTCACTTAACCTCTGTCTTTGGAAACAATTTGGAATCAATTATAAAATGGGGATAATAGGGTGCAGTGGATAAAGCACTGGCCCTGGATTCAGGAGGACCTGAGTTCAAATCCGACTTCAGACACTTACTAGCTGTATGACCCTGGGCAAGTCACTTAACACTCATTTCCCCCCCCTTCCGTACAAAGGGGAATAATAATAGCAGCTACCTCCCTCTGCTACTATGGGGAAGATCACGTGAAATAAATATGTAAAGCACTTGACATCCTCATCTTCATTTCCCTGAGGGTTTAGACTCTTTCTCCTTTAATATCATCTCCATGAGCCCCCACTCAGGTGCCAGTGATTAGTGCCCCAGTACCATTCACCTAATTAACAATCAATTAGATTTTACAGAGGGATATTTACTCTGAAGGTATACCAAGAACAGAAAGATAAGCATTTACTCCCAAACACCTAGTGGCATGTTCTTTTCTACATCACCTTGGACCCTGGAAGAATGGGTTTAGACTTAATAGTTTCTACATAGCATTTGCCCTGTGTTTTGTGGTCTCCAAATTGTGTTTGCTAAATTATTTGTGGGAGATAGGCTGGGTTCTTTCTAAAATATTATTACTTATACGTTGATCACTATTTATATAATAATGGCTATTGCACCCGTTTTGGCAGTAACTATTTATTATTAAAATATTGAATGAGTGGCATTTAACATAAGTAGAAAAGCCCTAGAAGTGACTTGAAGGTGGTACATATTAAAATGAGCTCTACAGTTGACTTGGGGGTGGGAGTGGGGGAGTGTATCCAAAAAGACTCTCTGCCAAGGTGCTCAAGGCAAAGTCCTTTATCTAGGTGTGGCTTAATCCCATCAGCTCTCTGAACTAGACAAAAGAGTCTGTTGTCCACCTCTATTATACCCTTAGGCTGGTCCCCAAAAAGAGATTAGAACTTTCTCAAGGATTGAGCTTTCTGAAGTGAGGGGGAGAACCAACTAAAGATGATCCGGGTCTCCCCCAAGACACTTATGAATAATTATTTTCTCACAGCCTCAAGTTCAATTCCAAATGTGGCATAGTGGATACATGGATGAGACTGCATCTCTGCTAGACTGAGAAGGAGAGAACATTCAGGATTTTGTTTCTTACTATTTACCTTTAGGCACATATTCCTGTGGACTGAACTCCTGGATTTCTAGTGCTTTGCTCTTCTGGTATTTTGAAGCTCACAAGTTAATAGCCATTTCAAATCTCCTTCACTTAAAACAGGAAGTAATAAACTCAAAGAGGCAAAGAATAGAGGCTCATATTCAAAGGCTACCTGTTAGAATCAGGTAAAGAGTCTGAGACCTCTCCCCTTATAGCCTTGTCTTCCTTTCTTAAATATAGCCAGGCCAGAAAAACCGCTAATGAAGAGCAAGGCCCTGGCTGATTAGTGCCTTTTGAAGGAACCCAAGTTGTGGCACCATAGCTGAAGTTGATGTGGGAATTAGGGTCAGATTGATCGTGTGTCATCCCAAAAGAATGACAAGACAAAGTGACTCAGTTTCCCAAATTTTATTGCAATACTGTGAGTGAACACAGAGAGAGCACCATGGAGGTGTCTCTCGAAGAGGAAAAGTTATATTTATAGTATGGATAAACTGATTATCAGTCTCATTATAATACTCTCCACCTTAGGGAGGTACCAGGGAGGGTCTGTCCTAATTTGGACTTCCTGGGGTCCTAAGTCAACCCCGAGGTGGGTAACTTTTTCTGTGGAGGTGTGTTTTGGGGCTTTACATGTCATAAGATAAATTTGGGGACAAATTTGACCTTTTCTGCACATGCTACCTCAACTTGCCATGGTCAGAATATTCATTCCCATGGCTAGTTTCTGGATATTTTCATTTATCAGTTAGGATTTGTATAACCTGTCTCTATGTCTCTGTTATGGTTAAGGTCTCTATGACTTGCCTCTTTTTGTTCTTGTTATGAGTGGTGATTAATGTGGGTAACAAGAACCTAGGTCCTGACTTGTATTAATGAAGGCCCAAGTCTTAAGTTATCCATTAATCCTTTTCTGAACTGGGGTCTGTAAGTTATAGCCCCTCTTGGAGCTCAGATCTAAATTAGAGCTCGAATCTTGGGTTTTTTCTGTTAACCCTTTCTTTTCCTCCTACATCAGTAGCCAATCAAAAAATTTTGTTTTCCCCATGTGATTGTAGTTGTTTAGTTATATCCAACTCTTCATGACTCCATTTGTGGTTTTCTTGGCAAAGATAGTGGAGTGGTTTGCCATTCCCTTCAGCTCATTTTACAGGTGATGAAACTGAGGCAAACAGGATTAAGTGACTTGCTGAGGGTCACAGAGCTAGTAAGTGGCTAAGACTGGATCTGAACTCAAAACTTCTTCACTTCAGGATTGCTGCTCTATCTATTGTACCACCTAGCTAGCCCACAGTTAGAAGACCAGAACTAGTTACAGAAAGCCTGTTTATTATCCAAAGTTCACAAGTGAATTCTATCATCTGAGCACTCTGTATATGATTGTAAGTTCTAGGCTTTTTGTCCAGTACCTTGGTACAAAAAAACCCACTCATTACCAGGCCACGTGTGGTCTTATACTTTTAGAACTAGCCAGAAAGTTCCTGACACCTAGATTGTTTGTTTTTTTTTTCATTACAATCTTTCACCTATAAATTTACTTCATGGCATCCAGTTCCTTTTTGGCTCCCAGGAAGGAAGGGAACAAGCATCTGTTAAGTGTTTACTATGTGCCAGGTACTGTGCTAAGCACTTTTTAATAAATATATCATCTAAACCTCTTCAGTGAGATTATGCACCTTTTTTTCCATTTGGCTAAGTGAATTTTTTTAAGGTATTGTTTTCTTCAGTGAGATTGTGCAGCTCTTTTTCCATTTGGCCAAATGAATTTTTTAAGGCTTTGTTTTCTTCAGCTTCCTTTTCCAAGCTGCTGATTCTTTTTTCATAGTTTTCTTGTTTTGCTTTCATTTCTCTCCCCATTTTTTCTTCTACCTCTTGCAATTGATTTTTAAAATCCTTTTTGAGCTCTTCCAGGAAGGCTTTTTGTTCTTGCGACCAATTCACCTTCCCTTGTGAAGCTTCAGATATAGACAATTTGAGGCTATTGTCCTCATCTGAGTTTGTGTTGGCTTCTTCCCTATTGATACAGAAGCTCTCAATGGAGAGGGCTCTTTTTTGCTTCTTACTCATTATTGCAGCTTATTTATTTATTCTTTAAGTTGAGGTCTGCTCTGGGGGCACCCGGGTCCCTGTTTTGGGCTTCTTGTGCCGGGGTATAGGTGCTGTGTGGCCGGGCTTTTATCTGAGGCCTTTATGGTGTGTGGAGATGCCCCGCCCTGCACTTCCTGTCTGATTGTGCTCGGCCAGCCAGGCGCCAGACCCCGGTGTCTGATCCCGCCGTTCGTGGCCCTCTCGGCCGGTGCAGGTAGGTTTTTCCACTGTCCTTCTTGGCCACCAGATTTTTGAACCAGGTTCTGGGAGCCTCAGTTGTCTGGCTGTGGCCCGCAGCTCCTGCTGACTTGCCCCGACCCCCTCGGCGCTGGGTTGCTGCCCTGCGTTGGGCCTCCCTTTTGCCCGAGTCAGACCGACCTTTTCCTGAAGTCTTCTAAATTATCTCTGATTGGAGGACTGTGTCTCTCTGTCTCTTTGCAGGTTCTGTAGTTTCAGAATCCGTCCAGAGGCTTGATTTAATGTTCGTTTTGAGGGAACAGAAGGAGAGCTCAGGCAGCTTGCTGCTTTCTCTCCGCCATCTTGGCTCCGCCTCCCTCATCTAAACCTCAAAACAACTCTGCAATGTAGTTACTGTTATCTCCATTTAGAATTTTTTTTTTTTAGTGAGGCAATTGGGGTTAAGTGACTTGCTCAGGGTCACACAGCTAGTAAGGTTTTTGTTTGTTTGTTTGTTTATTTTAAGTGTCTGAGACCAGATTTGAACTCAGGTACTCCTGACTCTAGGGCCGGTGCTCTATTCACTACACCACCTAGCTGCCCCCATTTTGCATTTTTTAAACTGAGGTAGACAGAAATAATGTAAGATTTGCCCAAGATCACACAGCTAGTAAGTGTCTAAGGCCAGATTTGAGCTCAGATCTAGGCTGAGGTCTCTTTCTACAGTGCCCCCAGCTATGTCTAGAATGATAGTTTTCAGGGGAAGCTAGGTGGTGCAGTGGATAGAGCACTGGCCCTGGATTCAGGAGTACCTGAGTTCAAATCTGACCTCAGACACTTAACACTTACTAGCTATGTGACCCTGGGCAAGTCACTTAACCCCAATTGCCTCACTAAAAATAAATAAATAAAATAGAATGATGGCTTTCCACTAAGAGCACTTGCATCCGTCCCCAATTTTTATACTCAAAAGTGTGAAAGTCTTCCTGTTACCAAGATTAGACAACTTGCGGGCAGCTCTTATAGCTGCAGAGGACCTGGTGACTCAGTGTTTCATGCAACGATATCATTTCAAACTTTGAATCTCTAGCCACACCTGCTGCTTATTCAAATTCTAAAGAATTCTCATGGTCCAGAAAAAGAGGAGAGATAATTTCATGAACTCAAGTGATGCTTACCAACCCCCATTCTGACTTTACCTTATCATCCAATGAAGCTGACACCTCAGTGAAGCTATAAGGGTCATGTTCTCTCATATAAAACCATCATATACCATGCTTAATCTCTGTATTTTTTTTCTCCTGAAAACTATCTACAATAGACCGGTATTTATGTTACAGTCTCTGAGAAGGAAATATCATAGATTCAAGAAATTTGACAGTTTGTAAGTGGGGTTAAATGACTTCGTCAAGGTCATGCAGATAGCAAACATCAGAGGCAGGATTCGAACTCCAAGTCATAAGATCATAGATATAGAGTAGAAAACATCTAGTTAAAATCCTTCACTTTATAGCTGAGAGTGCTAAAGCCCAGGGAAATTAATCTACTTGACCAAGAGTATATTTTTAAAAAGCATAAATCCAATCCATCAAACATGTATTAAGCACCTACTATGTGTGTAGTTGGGAGCATCTAGGTGGTGCAGTTGATAGAGCATTACACCTAGAGTCAGGGAGATGTGAGTTCAAATCTAGCCTCAGACACTTAATAGCCATTTGAACCTGGATAAGTCACTCCCCCCCTCCCCATTTGCCTCAGTTCCTCATCTGTAAAAAATGGAGACACAAGAAAGAAATGGCAAACCACTCTAGTATCCTTACTACAAAAGCCCCAGGCACTCACAGAGTCAGACATAACAGAACATGTGCCAGTCACTATGTTTAGGTAGGTACTTGATAAGAAGGAAGCTTGCTCTATGTAGTTGTAGGGCAGCAAATACCAAACAAAGTGAACTGAGTTCAGTTTTTGCCCCTTATAAAGGAAAGCATTAGAAGCCATGTAGTCCTCTATCCTCTAGCCTTCCAATCAGAGGGGAGAAGAGGCTGAGAGAGGTAGTCTTAATCAAAGCTTGAATTAACAGCAAGGTAATGAGTTTAGAAGTGATGAGTTTGTTATACTGGAAAGAGCAACTTGTTCCATGGAGCTGAAAGCAGGGAAAACAGCATATGCAAAGTGAAGTGAATCCTCTTAAGACCAGTGTTTTGACTCAAAATCCAGTATTGTCCCTACTGGAAATTGAAACTGCTCCTAGGGATTTAGGAAATCTGAAGGAGTCTAAGTGTGTCTGGAAATTCAAATGAGATAGGTCCCCTCAGTTATACTTAGTAGAAGATTTGCATTCTGGATTCATCATCTTTTACCTTGATTCTCTATAGCACCCAGTCCTTGGCTGAACATTGGTACCACCCCAATGTTGTTAGCCACTGTGGCCTTAAAGAATGTACATTGGTAAAAAAACAATTCACAGACTAATGCATTTACAGGAAAACACCTGATAGGAAAAAAAGAACTACTCATGTAGAAAGATTTTGCACCTGTTTCTCTACCAAGAAGGTGAATGAATTCAAGTCATCAGGCTTAAATAACCTTCATGTGAGGCTAGAAAAAGAGTTGATGATTTGCATTTATGATATTTTATCTGTTCTCTTTGAGAAATTAATACAGAGTGGAAAAGGGAATGAAGAATTAGAAAAGATGTGCAAAAACAAAGCAGTCCCTCCATCTTCCAAAACGGGAAAAAGGTTGAATCTTATATGTGTAGACCAGTGACAATAACCTAAAGTCCTGATGTTCTCATCATTAATAGAATCTATTAATTCATGTTTCATTTATCTTTGTATTCCTTGTATCTAGCATGTCTGAGACAGAATAGGTCTTTAATAAATAATTAATGGTTGATCGATGGATTAAATGTATCTTTTTGTTAACATATAGAAGAGGAGGTGATGATCACAGAGCCAACCTGGATTGATCAAGCGTTGGTCAGATTATTTCCAGGGTTACTAGGACCTTGTTGATTAGGGGAAATTGCAGAAATAGTAAATTTCAGGAATACGTTTGGCACAGAGTTTTATTGCATCTTTAGAGAAGAAGGAATGTGGGCTACACAATAGTATGGCTAATTGAATTCAGAATATGTTAGAAGATATAACTAAATATTTTGTTGTTGTTTGTCCTTCATTCTTGAAGAGTACCATGACATCAGGGTGATGTGCTGTCATGACTTGCAAAGAATTGGATTTAAGTGAGGAAGGACAGTGCAAGGTCATCAACCTCACTCTCTCCTCCAGAACCATTTGGGTCCAGTGGCTAGATATTGATCAGAATGCCTGGAGAAGGCAATTGGGGTTAAGAAATTTGCCCAGGGTCACACAGCTAGTAACTATTTGAGGTGAGATTTAAACTCAAGTCCTCCTGACTCCAGAGACAGTGTTCTATCCACTAGGTCACCTAGCTACCCCTAACTAAAGAGTGGTAATGGATCAATGCAAATCTGATTATAGGTTTCTAGTGGCACACCATGAGGATCTGTTCTTGGTGTTGCACTATTGAACACTTTTATGAAGAACTTGGATGAAATAATAGATAGCTTGAATATTAATATGAAAATGACACAAAAGCAACCTAGAATTGGAAGCAAAATATTCCTGTTGGCTAAAATTTTTCTACATATAGCCAAGGGGTGACAATGTGGGGAGCCAGAGGCCTTCTTTCTAATCCTTGAAAAATTCTAATGAAAGAATATGATTCTTTAATGAAATCAATCTATTTATAGATAAAGGAGAATCTGTGGGTATCATTTACTTAGGTCTTTCTTTAAATGTCTTTTGAAAAGTTTCTTACAAAAAGACTTACCTCAGGATTTGGGATGAATTTTTACCATATACTATAAACTTTCTACCTTCTAAAGCCTTCATTTCAAATACATATCATATTTTGGATAAAATTTAACATGTGTATATTAATGAAAGCTAAATCTTAAATGCCTCAATTATAAAATAAAGGGGTTAGTGTAGATCTCTAATGTCCCTTCCAGCCTTATTATCCCATGTTTCTCTGCCCTGTGTTGGAAACTATGCCTGTGTAATTGCCAAAATTAAAAGAAAAAATTATACTCTTCCTTTATTAACATAATTACAAGTTAGGAAGAACTTCCCTGCTTGTCAACTATTGAAAATATTAAAAGCTGATGTTTTTGCATTAGATATTTAAAGAAAAATAAAGCAGTTTTGGAGAGGCATTTTCAAGGCTCAAAACATCAGGTGAGCAGCTGCTCATGTCCCAATAGATTCTAAGGTCAAAATTAGAGAAATGGATTATTTTGTGATGTGATTACCAAGTGCACAGTTGTGTGTGTGTGTGTGTGTGTGTGTGTGTGTGTGTGTATTCATTTGTGTGGCAGGTAGCAAAAATGGAACTGAAACTAGGCGGTCATTTGAATAATTTCCCAAAGAGAGGTTTACTTAAAATCCCCATATTACATTAGGAAAGTTTAAAAAAAATACCTCTAAGACATTGAACAGTTAAATGTCTTAGGCTTCCCATCTGTAAGCCAGTAATCACAAGAGGTATTATGAGTATTAATGTGATAATGACTTTGAGGCACTCTATGATCCTTGAACAAAAGGCATTATTCAAGTGCCAGCTGTGATTTCCTTTGGTGACTGGTTATTTTCCTCCAAGAGGTGGTGGCATTTTTGTGGTTGACACGGGTGCCTGGCTGGATGGTTTGCAATATGTTTTGGAGCTGTTATATATGATCCTCAGAATCTCCACACATGGACCATTAAAGTAATACCTGTAAACCTGTCAAAGCAGGAAGCCTAGACTTCCTGGTAGAATGTAAATCACCTCTCTTTCTCATCCCCATGTTATTTCCCTGCTTTCCACTTAGCTCCAGGGCTGCAATTTGGGAGTTTCCTGAAACTTACTCTTAGGACTGGAAAAAAGCCCTGGCTGATGGGCATTAACTACAAAAGAATGAACACAGAAAAGTGACAAGGTGCAAAAATCTGAGAGCATTGCTTTCATTCCAGCACCTGAATCCTTTAAAATAAAGGAGAGGCTCTTGCTTGGGTCCTTTGTAAACCAATCATGTCCTCACTTTGACAGGTCTTTGAACAAGTGAACAATTTCCCCTAAGCACCTAGCAGGAATAACTTAGCAAGGAGCTGGAGAGATGCAGACTAAGAGGATTTGTTTTATCATTAATAAAGTGGTGAGAAGAAAGAAGATGCACAAGATATATTTTTGACTATAGCATGCACTTTGCTATTATGGATTTTTGAATGGTTGACAAAAATCTAATGTTCCTTAGCATTTCTTCTGTCTAATTATACGGCTATTAATGTGTAACATAAAGAGTTGTTCCTGTCTTTAGCACTTATTAATAATTGTCTATCTAAAGAACTCTTGGGGGAAAAAGCAGCTGTAAGCAAGTTAAAATTCATAGACCAAGGCTGTTTCAACTAAAAGGCATGAATATTAATCTACCCTTTTCTTGATTTGTGACTTCCTAGGAGTCTAGTTTGTTGTTGGTGGTGGTGGTGGTAGTCCTTAGTTCTCATAGAGGACCAATGACATTAGGAGGGTGATGTCATGACTTGCAAGTGAATTGGTTTTAAGTTGAGTCAGGGCTGTGCAAAGTCATCAACGCCACTCTATCCTCCAGAGTCATTTAGAATACAGTGGCAAGACATTGTGCAGGACAAGTGGTGATGGCTTCAGATTCAGTGGGATACCTTGACCTTTTTGAGTTAAGGTCTTTCCCAGGTCTCAGCTTGTCTGAGGCAATACCCATTCAGTGATGAAAGGCTAGATAAGAATTGAGGCAAAAGGCTCAGAAAACCTTCAGTCATCCCTCTCCAACCACCTTTTTTTCCAACCTCTTTGCCAAATCTGACCACTCTTCCACCCCTTAGTTCCCCATCACCAGTTCTTGAACTATTATGAATCAACCCTTCCATTGATTTTGAATGATGTGCATCAATATATCATCCCCATTGCCTTACTCACCATCCTCTTAACTTTCAGGTTCAAAGTGCCCCTCCCTGGCCACCATTTCCCTTCCCTGATATGTTTTGTTTCCTCCTTTAAAATGTAAGCTTCTTGAGGGTCAGAACAGTCTTTGCTTTTGTTTCTGTACCCTTAGCACCCTATGTTAAGGTACTTAAATTATTTTTCCTTCCCTCATTTACTCACTCATTCAATTAGACTTTTTTAGCTTATGTTGCTGACCAATAATAGCTAACATTAGAATAGAACTTAAAGGATTTCAAAATAGTTTCCTTATTTTATCACCTGGTCTTTTCAAAACATTCTGAGTTAAATGCAATTACATTAAACCCCAGTTTAAAGATAAGGAAATTGATGCTTAGAGAAGTTACATAACTTGGCCAGAATCAAACTGCTATAGAACCAAGGGCGTGAGTAGGGATTCTAACCCACATTACCAACAACATTACTACAAGCCCAGCAGTCTATCCACTTTATACAACTGTCTAAATGGGCCACCATAATGGGTAGCTAGTGACAGCATGAAGGAAAAAAGGGTAAGAAAAACATTAATGTTAGTTGGGTTGGGGTTTGAGGAGAGTAGAAAGGCTGGGTAGAGGTGCACTGAAGAAAAAAAATGTCTTCTACTTCACAATTTTGCCTAGTGCCTGATTATAATAAAAGTTCACTCTTCTGTAGCATTTTAAGGTTTGTAAAATGCTTTCCTCAAAGACAACCTGTGAGGTAGGTGGCAAAAATATTATTATACATATGGTAAAACTAAGGCACTGACAAATAAAACAACTTGTCAATGGTCACACAACAAATTCCTGAGGCAGGATTTTTTCGTGCCAGCCTTCTAAGTCCAACACTTTCCATTATAACACCCTGCTTTTAGAGTTCTCTGAGAGATGATTTAACTTGAATCTGGACCAGACTTAGACACTGGTTCATAGTTCATGAAATGTTTAAAGTTATTTAAAGAAAGATTCTCTTTAGATACAGGAATATCTATTAGCAATCCAGTTGTTGTGTCTGGCTCTATAATATCCTAGGTTAATGAGTTTTTTCAGGCTGACCAGATGTTGAGTAAAAAAGTACCCGCTCTATCCCAGTGTTCCATATGAACTTGAGGGTCCTTAGCTCCTATACCTAAAACAAAGTTTGAAAGAATAATATTTTCTTGATTTGAAGTTGCCTTGTTCTTTCCTTGTTCTTACTATCCAGGGCTGGTAGTTATAGCTCAAGGAGCTCCCATATTCTATAACTGAATAGGTGAATGGGCAATACTATAATTTTGGCATTTGGAAGAATTTAATTTGATTGACCAAGCTTTATATATGATATAGAGATAGAGATGGAGATAGAAATATGTATAGATGATATTTGTATATATATATATATATATATATATATATATATATATATATGATATATATGTGTATATATCATATATATATGTGTGTGTGTGTGTGTGTGTGTGTGTGTGTGTGTGTGTGTGTGTGTGTGTATGTGTATAACTATATCTCAGGTATATATCTCACTGGAGAGAGACCAGTAAATTTTCTATAATCTCATACCTTTATGTGTTATAGATTAGAACAGTATACAGTCCCAGTGAAATATCCCTCTAAACATTTGTAAGGTTCTTCATTCCAATCAATCACATAAATATAGGCCATTGTTAGTTTCTGACCAAATGGATGTGTCCAGTCCATCACCAGTCAAATTCATGAAACAAAGGGAGCTTCTAGTGATTGGCTGATTGAAGAGTCAACCACTCTTCCTAGTGGCCAATAGAAATGCTCTGTTTGTATTCTTCAGTGCTGTCTGCTTTTGCAGATTCAACCTTCTCCTTTTCCTTTGTGTGTTTTTTTTAAGTTCAGAAAAGAGACAATGGAGGAAATCTGAAGTTACATTTAGATTCTAGATCTAGAGATAGAAGATACAGATAGCTAGATGTATACATATAGATTTAAAACCCCTGTTCCAAAGCCCATTGGTTTGAGACCCTCTCTCTTCATTGGTGGAAAATGACTGCCTTGTCCTGGATGAGGGGTGGAATAGAGTTGGTGAGAGCCAAGAGAGCTTTAGTTCTTGGCTATTCCCCTTTGGGACTCTTCAAAGGCCAGTCTAATGGCTTCCAGCTTTTAGAGAGAAGATAGAAAAGGCCAACCCCATTTCAGGTTGTTGAAGGAAAAATCTGGGAATATGTGATGGGAACTGGCAATATCCATCATGTCCTAATTGCCAGCTTGCTACTCAAGAGACTTTGGGGAGTTCCTCCTCTGGTGAGATCTAGGACACTTTTTTGATTGAGCTGAGGTACCTCACTCTCCAGTGGGAGAGTTCCTTCACTTTGTATTTTGTGGTATGTATCCCTTTTCTCTAATTTCTGTTTTGCTCTGATTTGGATAAATGAATTTCTTTGATATTTTCTATGTGTGTTCATTGTGGAACTGATACTTGGTGGAAAAGGGGTCATCTTGGATATTAAGCTTGGGGTATCCCCACCATTAATGAAGAAGTGATCAGAGAAGTTAGACTAAATCTAATCATACCCCTAGATTAGCAATATTTAAGGGAGCACACAGATAAACGTTTAGCCTGATACTTCTTCTCTCTGAGGAGAGTAGAGTGGTAGGCTCTAAGATCCTCAACCTCCTGCTTCCCCTCCTGGCAAGAATGAATATTTCCCTCAGAGAAGGGGGGGGTGGAGAAGAAGGAATTAGACAATGATAGCTCTTGCCATATATAGACCTCTCCTTACACATTCGCCCCACACACACCTTGTTACATATATACAAAAATACTTATATGTGTGTATATACATGTATATGTGTGTATGTAACACTACAAAAGATGATTTCTATAACACTTTAAAGTTTATAAGGCATTTCCTTATGACAACCATAACAAAAAGTCAAATATTATCATCCCCATTTTATAGATTCTAAGGTTCAAAATTGTGCAGGGATTTGTCCTGGTCATATAGCTAGTAGGTATTAGAGCCGGTCTCCAAACTTAAGACTCCTAATTAGAAATCCAGGACTCAGTATTCTACCAGACTTGCTAAACTCTGTCTGTGTCCCCACCCCCACCCCTTCATCCTCTAATGATGTTTTACCTTGAATTTTAACATTTCCCAGAGATGCCAAAGTTAGATAGGTCACCTATTATGCAACCCAGCTAGGGGATTAGTGATGCCTTAGGAATATTTTTGCTCTTTGGAAGCAGTAACTTCTGATTATCCAAGTTCTGAAAGCACACTTTATAAATATCAGAGGCCCTTTCAGCCGAACAGTGTGCAATATTATAATTTTACCCTTTTGATGGAGTTTGGGGAACTGGACTTGGAATCCTCTGCTACTTCCTCAGGTGGAAAGCACTGTCACTTGTGAAATGAGGCAGAAAGGAGGCTGGGAGGTGTTGAAGCAGGCTGGGTGCAGGAGGAGCTGAACAGTGTGGGAGCCCTTCCAGTTGCTGCACATCCCTCTGAACAAATCTTTGAAGCTCTCCCTTTGTCTTCAGTTCTGTGAGCATGACTCTGCTCCCTGGCAATGGAAGAGCTGGGCCATGTTCCTCAGGCACTTAGGCAGAGAAGCAGTGTGTCAAGGCTGAGGTGATTAGTGTCACAGCAGCTGCAGGCTAATGAAATGGATGCCTCTGTGGTGTGTTGGCTTAATTGATGGCAAAGGGGTCGTGGTTGAGCCCATGTCTCTGTTGCTATTCGTCTCCATTCTGTAAACCCAGGACCGATGGGAACTGACTGGTGTCAGAACATTCTCTCTTGGCTTGCTGTTCATGTTAGCGCTCCACTTCTCAGGAAGTTAATGTACTAATAAGGCCCTGTTCACAAACTGATCTGTGTGGGGAGTGTTGGCAGACTGAGGAATGTAGTGTCAGGAGTAATGAGAGCAGCCCCTTCTCATGAAGCATCTTTCTTAGAGAACTCAGAGACATCATCCCACTGCTTTTCACATCACAGTTCTGTGACCTGAAAATTAAGGCAATTGTTACAAGAATTTGACAGGGAAACTGAGGCAAAAATATTGTCCTACCAAAGGTCATTAATGATAGCCTGAAAAGTGTTTTGTATTTCTTTGTTCTGTTGCCCAGTTCTAACCTTTCCACCTTTCCTTGATATTCTCTTCTTTCTGTTTTCATGACATTGCTCTCTCCTGGTTCTCCTCCAACCTGTTTGACCATTCTCTCTCTCCTTTGCTGGATGCATTTTGGTTAGCACAGGGCCTGGCACATAGCAAGTACTTAAATGTTTATTGATTGTTTTATCCACCTCCCATCTGTTAACAATGGGAATCGTCCCCAAGTCTCTTCCCTGGGCCTTTTCTTCTCCATCTGTGCTATTGCACATGGTGATCTCACCAGCTTCTATGGATTCAATAATCATTTCCAAACTGATGATTCTTAGATCCACTTGTCCAGCCCTAACCCTTTCTCCCAACCTGATTTCTTGCTCCTCCAACTGCCTTTTAGATATGTTCAAATGGATGTCCAATAGATACCTTAAATACAATGTGACAAAAGTTGAAATCATCATTTCCACTCCCCCAACGAAATAGTCCCCTCTCCTAACTACCTCATTACTGGGAAGTTATAACCAGTCTCTGAGTCATCCAAGCTTATAACCTAAGGGTTATCCTTTATTTCTCACTCCCATATCCCCTCCTCTGATATCTAATCAGTGGTCAAGTCTTGCTCTTTCTGCCTTCATAACATCCCTGAAATACTCTTGTTTCTCTGACACTACAACCTCCCTTATCACCTCATGCTTGGATTACAGCAGTAGACTGCTGGGTGGTATCCCTGTCTAAGTGTTTCCCCACTCTACTCTGTTCCCTTATTAAATAAACTCCAGTGACTCCCTATTACCTCTAGGATCAAATATAAAATCTTCTATTAGGCCTTCAAAGCCCTTTATAACTTCTCACCCACCCTCTGCTATACACACACCTTTCCAGTCTTCTTACATCTTACTCCCTTAACATTCCACTGTGATCTAGTGAAACTGCCCTTCTTGCTATTATTTGCACAATTCATCTCCCACCACTAGGCATTTTTCCTGGCTCTCCCCCATGCGTGGAACACTCTCTGTCTCCTCATCTCTGCCTCTTGGCTTCCCTGTCTTTCTTCAAGTTTCAGCTAAAGGCCTGATTTCTGTGAAGAGGCCTTTCCCAGTCCTGAATTTTACTACAGTCATTCTGGTTTATCCTGTATATATTTTGTTTGTACAAAGTTGTTTGCATGTTGCCTTTCCCATTAGATTGAGACTTCCTTGAGAGCAAGAACCTTCTTAATTTTCCCCCCCTCTTTTTTCTCCCTAGAGCTTAACATAATGGCCTGGCATATAGTAGGTGCTGAATAAAGGCTACTTGATTAATTGACTGGTGTAGTGAGTAGTAAATACTCAATTGTTGAATTAAATTAGTTCTCTGAATGATGGTACTTAGAGTGGTCTACCAGTCATCTGTGTAAGGATATTCTTTCTGTCATTATTGAATCATTGATCTACAAGGAACATGGAGAAATTACTAAATCCAATTCATTTATCTACAACTCTCTATACCGTTCCAGAGGCATGTTCATTCTTCCCTTCAAGACAGTGCCATACCAGCTAACCCTAGATTAGAGTGATATATTTCATCTTTCTCTTGTATTTTTTTTGATTCAACCATATGAACTAATTAAGTATTAAAAATTTATATCATCAAAGGAAAGAGTAATAGCTTTGGAATTAAAGGAACTGAATTCATATCCAACCTCTGATACTTATTGTTGTTGTTATTCTTCAGTTGTTTCAGTAATGTCTAACTCTTTGTGAGCACATTTAATTTTTTCTTGGCAAAGATACTGGAGTGGTTTGCCATTTTCTTCTCCAGCTCATTTTATAAATGAGGAACTGAGGCAATCAAGGTTAAGTAACTTGTCCACATAGCTAGTAAGTTTCTGAGGACAGATTTGAACTCAGGAATAGAAGTCTTCCTGACTCCAGCCTTGGCACTCTATCCACTGTACCAACTATTTGCCACCCTCCATACATAAAACAAAAGAGGTGGAACTAGGGGATCTTTAAGATCTTATCCATTTCTAAATCTATAATTATATGATCCTTTTGTCTGACTTTGGAAAAGTCACTGAATTATTCTGGACCTCAGTTTTCTTACTTGTAAAATGAAGGGATAGGACTAGATGGCTTCTGAGATCTCTTCCTGGAATATCTTTGATCCTATGACACATGGATAGTGAGAGAATGGGAAAAGCACTAGACCACAGAGTCTAGTGCAGTCTCTGATCTGCTTCTAATCAACTCTGTGACCTTGGACAAATCACTTATCCTTTATTTGCTTCATTATTATCACTTAAATAGGAATAATGCATATTTCTAAGAAGGAATGAATAATATAATTTAGTTATATATATATATATATATATATAATTCCCTAATCTTCTTGGATGTTCTTTGTGCCTCCTTTATTTACTTATCATATTCAGTCTTATATTGCAATTATTTTGGTTTTCATCATCCTATTCATTTTGGCTACCTTACTGCTATTTTACTGTGTTTATACGTGTGTGTGTGTGTTCTCTGACCTGCTTTCCCACTTTCCATCTCTTCCTTTAGGAACAGAAGTTAAATCAAAACTTTATCTTGTATATTAGCCTGAGTTTTTCTTGTTTTAAATATATGTACTCTAAAACCTCTACCTGGCACTAATTGCTATAAATTAAATGTAACCTACTTCTCCTTAACCTATTACTAATTAAATTAAATTCAACATATATTTATTGAGCTTCAAATAGGGTGTAAGACACCTTGGTAAGTTTGGGGTACTAAGATAAGAAGCAATAGTACCTGCCCTCAAGGTGCTTACATTCTCTGCACTGTAGATTTGTAACTTAGTCTATCTTGAATCACCTAATGTAGATGTGAACTAAGCCTGCACCCTAAACTGTTGATGATTCATTCTATTTATCCTAAATCTGCTTCCTTCAAGTTTTAGAAGACCTAAGGTCTTAAAGAAAATTTTCTCTTTGGTTTGCAGTCAATTTAATATAAATAAGTCAGATATAGCTTTTGGAGTCCTTTTGGTATTTAGGAGATATGGTAACTTTTCTTATTCATAAGGGTTTGTATTTTGTTTTATTTTTTTTTTTTCAACTAGGAAGGTTAATGACAAGGTGATTTATCTGGCAGGTTTCATATCCCCCTTATGGTATATGATAGGGGGGAAAAACCTGCTGATGAGGGAGTACTGAAAGAGCCAATCTTTGTTTAGCTGCATTTTCCTTTTAAGTACATATTTCTTATATTAAAATACAGGAACATTCTTTGTGTGTGTGTCCCATGTAGCCACTTATGGCTCAGGACAGTGAAGACAAGCAAAGACACAGTCCTGGGCTTTGGTCTTCCCAGGATTTACTCTGCCTGTCATTGAGCCTGGCACAGCTTTTACTTAAGCACATGCCAAAGCTGGGAATGCAACTTGCTAAGAATATAGCTCCAAATGTTAATCACTAGCTACAACATGTCCCCTTGTGAGCTATGGGCATGTTTTGTCTTTGAAAACTGTTCGCTGTAGTTTTCATTGAATGCTCAAGTTCATTATCATTTTAGAACAGAGACATGTTACTTGGGGATTCTCTACCTTCTTAATTTAGGACAAGGACAATAATATTACTTCTTCCCATTGGTATAGAGGCTTGACTTGGAATAATTTCAAATATCTTGTCTTGGAAGGAGAATCAGGTTAGGAAGAACTTAATTCTTCAATAATTTAACAATTTTACCTATATCTATCTTTATATATGTGTGGGGGGGAGAGAGAGAGAAAAAAAGGAGGGAGGGAGGAAGGGAAGGAGGTAGAGAGATGGGAGAGGACTTAATAAATGTTTCCTGATTGATTTTAATTTATGTTCCTTTCAGTGCTAAAATTCTGTCATAAGTGTTTCTAAGTAGAAACTAATTACTTTAATGGAGATTATCAGCATCTCCAATTTTTAATGTCCTTGTTGGTAAAATGGGGATAATAATACCTTTTCCCACTTTACTAGTTCAAGATTGTTATGAGGATCAAAGGGTGTTATATATGTGAAAGCTCTTAAAATTACACAAATTTATGCTGTTATTTTTAATGTGGGTACTATCAGTATTTGTATGTTATTGAGATAGCATACTTCCTGATGGAGTTAATGCCATTATACTTTAGGTAAAAGCATGGGGTTAGCATAGGATTTCAAAGTTAGAATGACTATTAGAGTTTATCTAGTCTAAGTCCTACTGGAAACACGGTCATCTTTAGGGCCATGGAACTCAGTATTTGACCAAGCAGCCCGTAGTACTTTGGGACAGTTCTAATTGTTAGGAGATGTTCCTTGTACTGAGTTAAAAATTGGCCTTGAGGCAGCTAAGTGGAGCAGTGGATAAAACACTAGTTCTAGATTCGGAAGGACCTGAGTTCAAATTCCACCTCAGACACTTGATACTTACTAGTTGTGTGATCCTGGGCAAGTCACTTAACCTTCATCACCCCGCAAAAAAAACCAAAAACAAAAAAAATTGGCCTCCACAGTTTTCAGCCATTGATTTTCTGGGGCTAGACAAGTGTAATACTTCTTTCACATGTATGCATGTATACACACATATATGTGTATAAATATCTTGCACATTTACCCATCATATATGTATTGCATATGTCCCTATTAAATGTGTGTGTATAGTCATGTATATTTCTTTAATACAGTGTGTATGTACATGTCTATACACATGTATATATTTCAAATAATAGCTATTGTTTTAATGTTCAAAAAGTGCTTTTAATATAATATTATTGCTTCCTTGTGACTGGGGTGGGGAGGGAACAAACATTTGTTAAGCACTGTGTTAAGTACTTAACAAATATTATCTCATTTGATCCACTTCATAACAAACCTGAGAAGTAGGTGATATTTTCCCCATTTCACAGTTGAGGAAACTAAAGGAAGCAGAGGTCAAGTGATTTGCCCAGGGTCACACAGATGGTAAATGCCTCAAGCTATATCTGAATTCCCATCTTCCTGACTCCAAGTCCAGTACACTCTCCACTGTGCCACCTAGCTTCCCCAAGAACAATCTTGTGAGGCAGTTGCTATTGTTACCTCCATTTTATATCTGAGAAAGCTAAAGGCGCCCAGAGAGAAAATGACTTTGCCAGGTTATAGAGCTACAAAATATCTAAAATGGATTAAAATCTATGTCTTGTTGACTCCAAGCCTAGTGCTCTGTCCATTATATCTCTCTGACATGACATTCCCTCAAATATCTGATGACAATGATTAGAACTACCTTTTTTCCCCCAAGTTATCTCTTTTCCTGAATAAAATATCCCTATTTCTTTAAGTGATCTTTAGATGATTTGATTTCAAATCCTTTCATCATACTGCTGGCCTTTTTTATGAATGGGTTAAGATGACTCCACAAGTATAGTAAACAAGGTCCTCCTGTTAATACATCTATGTTTTCAGGATCTCCTATAAGTTGTGTACTTCATGTGTACTAACAATCTATCTTTTACCTTTTTTATACATCCTGCAGTTCATGAGTACTCACCGTGTACAGGTGATGCCTAGAGAAATAATATGTTAGAGGTAATCTGAGTATTGAACTTTGCGTCAAAGGACCTGGGTTTCAATACCCTTCTATTACTTGTGTTACCATTCCATAAGTAATTTAATATTTATTGCCTCAGTTTCCCATTATATAATATGAAAGGGTTTGAGCTGAACGATCCTTAAAGTCTTATCCACCTGGGACATTCTGTGGCCTTATAATCTGGTCTGACCCCTTTGTTCCATGTATAAGGAAATTTGGATTTTATTGAATATTGTGCTAGTGACTTGCTTTGTATGCATAAGTGTGTGTGACCTTGGAAAAGTAATTTTTACCATTTGAGACCTCAATTTCTTCATCTGTAATGTAAAAATTTGGAATATATGAACTTAAAGCCCTCTTAGGTATAATACTCTAGGATTCTGTAAAACAGAGACATAGAAATATTGAATTACTTACCCAAGGTCATGGTTAATAATAGTACTTGTACTAGCATTTGATGACTTGCCAGCTAATCCAAGGTTCTTTTTACTCCACCACAGGATGTGTGGTGCACTCTTAACAACTAATTGCATATGGCAAGCTTCATCCTACTGATGTGAATTATTTACCTTTAGAAAAACTAGAATCCTTAAACTTCAAGGGAGTCCTTAAGTAAATCACCTGCTTCATGAGACCAAACCAGGAACTTTATGAATGAAAACCAGTATCATGCATTTCACTGATCTGGGGCTGTGAAAATCCATGACATTTTGGACATCCTTAAATTCTGCTTGGCTGTTAAGTGTGTGATTGCTCATATGTGATATATTATGTGGTTATAGAACTAGAACAAGAAGGGACCTAGGAAGCCAGATAGAGCAACCCCTTTATTTTCTCCGTTAAATTACAATTTTTTACTATTAAAGCTGAAAGGGGCCTTTGATAGAATCAAGTTCAAGTCCTTCCTAACCCCTTATTTTAGAGAGAAGAAAACTGAAGCACAGAAAGGCAAAGTGAATTTTCCAAGGTCACACAATGGCAGATCCTGTCTTAGAATCTTGGCATCTTCTTTCATTGCCCCACCCAATGTTTCTGTGTATATGTGTGTGTGTGTGTGTGTGTGTACACACACACACACACATACACACATACAAATATACATATCTGTATATATGTTTGTATAAACATATATACACAATACATATGTTTGTATGCACTATAAATGTGTGTAACATATCTATCAAATCTGTCTGTCTATCTATCTATCTATCTATCTATCTATCTATCTATCTCACCCAAAAAAGGAGTCCCATTTGGGGATATTCAGAGAATGAAGATAGTTTGTACAAAAAGTAATCACAATTTCAGGGAGGCATTTCAATGTATTTTCTTCTTCTTCTTCCAGTTAGTGATTATATAATTAAGGTTTTGGGTTGCCAAGGGCTTCTCAGTATCACTATAGTGTGCTCAGCTGACATTCTTATAAGATCTAGGTACTGAAACTATCTGTAGTAGATGTAATTGAGGTTCTCATTCAATATTTCAAACTGGGAAGACAAAGCAGATTTTTGAAGACAAAGCCCTTTCTTTTTCTCACTTACTTGAGATCACTAGCATCCACTTGATTTCCCGATTACAATGTAGATGGTGCTGCTGTCAGCCTTTCTGTGTTATAAAGAAAGGACTGTCAGTACCAATGAAAATTACACAGGAGGCTAGGAAAAGATACCCAAGAGGTCAACACACTTTGTAAGAGAAAAGGTTTATCAGGTCTGGACACTGATGTGATGTCAGGAAAATTTCTGTGTTACCTATCAAAGGGAATCTCCCCTGACCAAAAAGCCCAGAGAGAAAATTGTTATTCCTAATACTGGTTGAATTCCAATTCAAAGGGACTATTAGGAAGAAAATGCCATTTGCCTATACTAGAATCTACAACGTTGCAACTCAGTAGACAGGGAAGGTTCCAGTGGTTTATCATAAAATTACTGGAAATAAAGATGGAAAAGACAGTCAGGGCTTATAAAATTGCAACCTTCTCTTCTGCATGTTTTACATTGCTTTGCTATTTTAAATGATTTCTCTATTAGAAAACCATTCCTGATATTTGGCATACAATTTATTTGTTTCTAATGGCACTGTATTTTTACTTAGGATTTTTGACTTGCATTTCCTGAAGTGCATATTTTCTTTAATTGAAATTTGCAATCTTCAATTATTAACAGACAGATTTATTTCTCCTAGTGATTATTTAGATATTGCTGAAACTGCTATTATATGAAAAGTGATTCCCCTCTGATAAAAGTAATCCCTTCCTCCTCAAGTTTGTTACAGGGCTTTATCTAAGCTTCTTCTTTACCATATCCTATTCTATCTTGTATTATATTACTTATTTAGCTGTCTTATTGTATTAGCCTTGCCATTGCATTGTTAGGTTTATGAGGGAAGTATATATTCATTTCTATAAATATATGTGTGTGTATTTATATATATAAAGTTAAGCATACATAAATATATTATCACGTATATATATAAACACACATGTACATTATAATATATTCATGTATATGTATATAGCACATATGCATATAGAATAAATATAAAATGAATAAATAAATACACTTATGTACAAAGTATTTAAATACAAAGCACTTTGGAAGGGAGGCCAATAGCATTGGAGGGGGTAAGGAAAGTTTTCATGAAGAAGATAGTGCCTGAGCTACATTTAAAGAGAAGGACCCTATGAAATAAAGGAGAAAGGGAATAGGAAATAAGCATTTATATAGCACATACTATAGGTCAGACACTGTAATAAACATTTTTACACATATCATCCTTTTTTTTTAAGGCAGGGCAATGAGGGTTAAGTGACTTGCCCAGGGTCCCACAGCTAGTAAGTGTCAAGTGTCAGAGGACAGATTTGAACTCAGGTCCTCCTGAATCCAGGGCCAGTGCTTTATCCACTGTACCACCTAGCTGCCCCCACACATATCATCCTTACAATAATTATTATTATCCCCATTTTACAATGGAGGAGACTGAGACAAACAGATTTGAATCACTTGTCAAGGATCACATAGCTAGTAAGTATCTAAGGCTAAACTCAAACTCAGTTCTTAAACTCATACTCAGTCTTCCTGACTCTAGACTCAACACACCATCCTCTATGCCATTTGATTCCTCAAATAGAGGTAAAGAGGGAGTGAATCCCAAGTATCGGGATGCTCAATGTAAAGACACAGAAATAAGAGATAGAATATGAGGAGTGAGGGATAGAGAGGAGGCTAGTTTGACTGGATTCCAGAGTGCTAGAGGGGAAATAATATCCAATGAGGCTGGGAAGATCTTCTGGGGTCAGATTACATAGGTCTTCTAAAGCTAAACAGAGAAGTTTATATTTTATTCTATGTGTGACATAAAGGCCATTTGTTAAGTGGAAAAGTCATATTGTCAGTTCTGCTTTTAGGAAAATCACTTTGGCAACAGTGTACTGGATAGATGAGTGAGGGTCTTGAGTCAGGGAGACCAATTAGGAGACTATGGCAATAATCTAGGCAAGAGAGGGTCTGAACTAAGGTTATAGCTATGCAAGGGGAGGGCCAAGATATGAAAACTGTCAAAAGGTAGAAATGGCAAGATTTGGAAACTAATCAAATCCGCCCTCAGACACTTGACACTAGCTGTGTGACCCTGGGCAAGTCACTTAACCCTCATTGCCCTAAAAACAAATAAACAAACAAATAAACAAATGAATGAAGGAATGAATGAATAAACAAAGAAACAAATAGACAGACAGATAGAGATAGACAGACAGACAGACAGACAGACAGACAGACAGACAGACAGACAGACAGATAGATAGATAGATAGATAGATAGATAGATAGATAGATAGATAGATAGATAGATAGATAGATTGGAAACTGATTAGGTGTATGGGGTGAGGGAGAGTAAGAATTCCAGGTAAATGCCAAGATTATAAACCTGGGATACTAGAAGATAGTAATGATGACTTTGGCAGAAATTGAGAAGTTTTGAAGAGGGTTAAGGTTTAAAGGGAATCTCACATGATTATAATATAGATTGATGTGTGAAAGTACTTTGTAGTATAAAGTACTATCCAAAATGATGTGTAATTGCTATTATCATCGACATCACATGTAGGAGGAAATATTTTTTAGATGAAGTTGATGGTATCAAACCTAACTTAAGGGGAAAAAACAGCATCTTTTAGTATTAAGCTACAAAGGATCCTATCCAGAGTAAACATGATTTTAACATTGGTGATTTTCTAGGTTTTTTATGTCTATCCTATAAATTATAAGGTTCTTGAGTAGTGATGAGTTATTTTTTGTGCTAATTCAAGTAATTTTCAGTGCTCAGATAGATATCAATAGGACATGCTGGATGGCATGAATACTTAAAAAATTACCTGTGGGAGGCAGCTAGGTGGCTCAGTGGATAGAACACCGGCCCTGAATTCAGGAGTACCTGAGGTCAAATCCAGCCTCAGACACTTGACACTTACTAGTTGTGTGACCTTGGGCAAGTCACTTAACCCTCATTACCCTGTAATCATCATCATCATCATCATCATCATCATCATCATCATCATCATCATCATCAAAATATTATCTGTGGTAGAACTGGTAGAAACCTTAGACTCTATTCTCAGTATCTTGTCATAGATATGAAAATGTTTAGGTGGTAGCTCCAACTATGCTCATTGTGTGTTCTTGCATGAGTCATGTAATTTCTCTGGGTTTCTCTGTCTGAAAAAATGAGGAGAGAAATCAATATTTCTACCTTTATTCACAAGCTTTGCCCTCTGGCACCTCTAGGAACACATACATGCAATTACTTCAGCCTGTTTTATTCTCCTCTATCAGCAATACTATAGTATATTTTCCCTTAATAGCCTGTCCTAAATCAAAATAGTAATAAGAACTCCTTATCTTTATGAAGTATTCCAGAGTTACCCAATAAGACTTTAATAATCCCATTAGATTTGTTTATCTTTATATAGTTTAATGCGGTGAGATATTTTGTGGCAAAAGGCTACATAGTAGCTACTATTTGCTGCTTAAAAGAATGATAATTGGGGATTTCATGAATTGTACTTCTGTTTATATTTTCCTTCTCAAGAATAACTATGTGAAGGACTTCTACCAGGACTTACATGGTGAGTATTATTCCATCTTTACATGGGCATATAAAGTAGAAGCTGTCTGAAATATATATATATATATATATATATACTTGTAAAGATATAAATGCATTTGTATTTAATAATCAAATCTGAAATTTTTGATATCTTGAAAAAACACTTGAAACAGTTTTTTAAATTACAGCATAATTTCTGACCTTGCTAATTGCTTTTCCCTGATTGTTTTTCTATCATTTCAGTTATGTTCAACTCTTTGTGACCCTATTTGGGCTTTTCTTGGCAAAGATACTGGAGTGATTTGCCATTTCCTTTTCCAGCCCATTTTACAGATTAAGGAAAGGCAAATAGGGTTAAGTGATTTTCCCTGTGTCACAAAACTAGTACGTGTCTAAAAGTGGATTTGAACTCAGGTGTTCCTGACTCTAGGCACAACACTATCTACTGTGCTCCTACTTGCCTGGGTGCTTTACTGATATATTTCTATTTACACACAGGCACATAAATACAACTTGAAACTCATGATGACATAATTTGCTCAGTCGAGTCAGTAAAGCGTTTACTTTTTAATATAATTACACCTCTAAACTAGTTTTATTCCATAAACTCTAAATTTTGTAGAATTTTGTAGAAATTTGAATTTATTTTGGATAATAGGATCTTGGATTTAGAACTGGATAGGTCCCTAAAACCTTTTTCCTCCAAACCCCTCATTTGCAGATGAGGAACTGAAACCCTAAAATGTTATTCCAATATCACATTGATATTAAATAGAAGAGAGAGAATTTGAATCCAGATCCCTGGGTTTCAATTGTATCAGATTTTCACTATGCCAACTTCCTACAGTGTGTGTATAAACACATATACATATATGCACATACATGTATGCACACATGCCAGAACTTGGATAGATACATGCATACCTACCTACCTAAATACATACATACATAAATACATACATATACACATGATGGATAGATGTGGATGTGGATGAGGATGTGCATGAGGATGTGGATGTGGATGTGGATGTGGCTGTGGATGTGGATGTGGATGTGGATGCGGATGCGGATACGGATGCGGATGGGGATGTAGATGTGGATGTGGATGTGGATGTGGATGTGGATGTGGATGTGGATGTGGATGTGGATGTGGATGTGGATAGAGCTCCTTTATCTTCTCTCCCCATTACAAGACCCTTGAAAGCAAAGACCACATCTTCTGGGTTTTTTATATATTTGGCATAGTTCTATATTGCTTCATAATAAATTTAGTATTAGCAGTAGTAATGATACACATATGTATATCTTTTTTGCATTATTTTATTTTCATTTACATGTAAACAAAAATACTTAACATTCAGTTTTTAAAATGTTGAGTTCCAAATTTTCTCCTTCCCTCTCTCCCTTCCTCCCTCCTTGAGAAGGAAAACAATATGCTACAGATTACACATATGCAGAAATGCAAAACATTTCTATGTTATCCATTTTGCAAAACAAAATGTAGACCAGCAAAAAAAAAAAGAGTAATTAAAAAAAAAAACTTTAAAAAAAAGTATGCTCCAATCTGCAGAGTCCATTAGTTCTTTCTCTGGAGATGGGTAGCATTTTTCATTATAAATCCTTTGGAATTGTCTTGGATCATTGTATTGCTGAAAATAGATAAATCATTCATAGCTGATCATCATACAGTATTGCTATTTCTGTGTAGGTATCCTGGTTCTGCTCATTTTACTTTGTGTCAGTTAATATTAGTCTTCCCAGGTTTTTTTTTAATCATCCTGCTGGTCATATCTTATAGCACAATATGATTCCATCAAAAACATCAACAACAACTTGTTCAGCCATTCCCCAATTGATACACATCCCCTCAATTTCCAATTCTTTGCCATCACAAAAAAAGCTGCTACAAATAGTTTTGTACAGATAGGTCCTTTCCTTTTCCTTTGATCTCTTTAGGGTGCAGACCTAATAGTGGTTATTGTTGAATCAAAACGTATAGACAGTTTTATAGCCCTTTGAGCATAGCACCAAATTCCTCTCCAGAATGGTTGGATAAGTTCACAACTCCACCAACAGTGCATAAATGTCCCTATTTTTCCATATCCCCTCCAAAATTTGTCACTTTCCTTTTCTGTCAGATTAGTTAGTCCTACATGTATGAGATGGCACCTCAGAGATTTTTTTTTTAATTTGCATTTCTTTACTTAATAGTCAGCTAGAGCATTATTATATCACTATAGATATCTTTGATTTCTTCTTGTGAAAGTAGTCTATTCATATCTTTTGAACATTTATAAATTGTAGAATAACTAGTCTTCTTGTCAATTCGATTTTGTTATCTATATATTTAAGAAATGATGGGGGCAGCTAGGTGGCACAGTGGATAAAGCACCAGTCCTGGATTCAGGAGGACCTGAGTTCAAATCCAGCCTCAGACACTTGATACTTACTAGCTGTAGTAAGTCACTTAACCCTCATTGCCCCACACCCCCCGAAAAAAAGAAAAAAAGAAATGAGATCTCTATCAAGGAAACCTTCTGTAAATTTCCCCCAACACAATTTCCTGTTTTTTTGCTAATCTTGACTGGATTGGTTCTGGTTTTTTTTTTAATTTTAATGTAACCAAAACTATCCCTTTTATATTCCATAATTCTCTCTGTCTCTTGTTTGGCCATAAATTCTGCCTTTATCTGACAAGGGAAATAGTCCATGTTCCCCCAGTTTGCTTACGATATCACCTTTTATGTCTAAATCATGTAGGCACTGACTTTACCTTAGTATATAGATCGAGATATCAGTCTATATCTAATTCCTATCAAACTACTTTCCAGTTTTCCCAGCAATTTTTGTCAAATTTTCCCAAAATCTTGAATCTTTGGGTTTATTGAACACTAGATTGCTATGGTCATTTACTTTTGTACATTGTATACCTAATCTATTCCAAAATTTATAGTTTTCAAAAAGCTAATTGATACATTGTCAGAGTTGACCCATTAAGTAGGTAGGGTAGTCCTGCTTTTAGGTTTATTTATTTATTCATTTATTCCGTCATTTTTATTTATTCCTTTATTCCTTCACTTATTTGTTTGTTCAATTACCTATATATTTATCAATCATCTATTTATATATTCACCATTCATTAATTCATTTTAGCTCCATTTTACTTGAGAAAACCAAGAAACAGTATATTGTCCAAACTCATAAAAGTGGTGAGTTTTATGTTAATACTATAGAATTTTGATCTTCTGACAACTACTGGATCAAGGTTTCTTAAATTAGGCTTCATGGTCTTTCAAAAATAGATTTTCATAACTGTATTTCAATATAATTAGCTTCCTTTTTAATCTTTTGCATTTTATTTTATGCATTGTTCCAAAAAGGGGTTAGTAGGATTCACCAGATTTCCTAAGTGGTACCTGACAAAAGAACAATTAAGAAACTTGTTTTAATTAAATGGCATTTTAAGATTTTAGTATTATTATTTTCTTTTTTTTCCTTTCTTTTTCTTCTTTTTTTTTTTTTTTTTTTTTGCAGGACAGTGGGGTTTAAGTGACTTGCCCAGGGTCACACAGCTAGTAAGTGTCAAGTGTCTGAGGCCGGATTTGATTTCAGGTACTCCTGAATCCAGGGCTGGATTCTAGCTGCCCCTTTGGGGGCACAGTAGATAAAGCACCAGCCCTGGATTCAGGAATACCTGAAATCAAATCCGGCCTCAGACACTTGACACTTACTAGCTGTGTGACCCTGGGCAAGTCACTTAAACCCCACAGCCCTGCAAAAAAGAAAAAAGTAAATGTATTTTAAAACATTCTCTTTGTCCTTAATGAAATATTAGTTTTTTAAAATTAGATTTAATTGGAAATATATTTTCAGTCGTACTTTTTTGATTTGCCATTAGTATATGCTTAATGTTTTGTTATAAACAATAATTGCCATTCATACCATAATATGTCAGAAATATTATTATATATTAGATTATATAATGATTATGTTCCACATAATCCAGTTTTTCCTATTTCATATGTTTTTTAATGTGTTGAGCAAAAGGCACTGATTTTTTATATTACCATCTTTGTTTCCCCTACCTCAGAATTTTAGGCCATATTGAACTAAATGTAAGGAGTTTTACATTCAAGATTTTTTTGAAATGGGCATTCTGGTGGGTAATTCCATCTATAATGCATCACTCTTGGTGGGGTGTAGATTATAGTTGTTTGTGTTCTTGATGTGGCCTTCTCAGCCTTCTCAGTGGGGAAGTCTATATATTTCACTGAAGCTGTAAGTCCATGTATCTGGTCAGCATGACACTTTTGTGAAGGTTGTATGTACAAGATTTGGACTTTGGGTAAAGACTCCTGGAACTCAGCAGGAGAGAACAGATTGCCTTTACTGTCATAGTTGTGTAATGGTGATAGGAATTCAGTAGTTAGGGGGAGTGACAAGGTACAAATGTCTATGAGCAGAGGAAAAAAGAGTCATAAAGGTTTAACTGATTTTTCTTGATTCCCTTACAATGTACTGTGTCCTACCTGTATCTCAAAGTAAAGCAGGAACAACTTGCTGCAGCTGAATTCCAACTAACCCATCTTTCTTTTGTACCCAGCTCTGAACTCTTAACCTCAACTGTCTCTTCAGAGACACTGAATACAGTACTCATAATTATTGAGAAAAAGGAGCTGCCTATGTGGATGTTTAAGATGGAAATGAACTCATCTACCTTTCTTTTCTGCCAGATGTACATTACCCTTAGGATCATGTGTGGCATTCCAAAAATGACATTTTGTTTCCCCAATTTTCATTTTTCCTGCCTTTTATTCTTGCTTATTTTTTTCTTGCTTAGTTTCCTTCTGTGTTTTTCTTTTTTCCCCCCTCATTCTTTATTATACCTATACATCTTCTGGAATATAGTAGCATTGAGACACTTTCCCAATAGTCCTCCAGTTTTCTTTAGTGCTAAGAATTTGGTGGTAGTTGAGAGGCTAGCTCAAAATTCCAGAATTTCCTTGGTGTGGAACTGAGGGGAGTTGTAAGTGTCTAAGAAGTGATTTCTATTGATACAGCAATCCAGGGAGCACCACTTTTTGAACAGTCTGAATATAAATAATAAGAGCTCACATTTCTATACATCTTTGTGGTTTGTGAAGACCTTTACATAAATTATCACATTTGAACCTCATAACAGCCCTGTGAAGTAGGTGTCATTATTAACCCCGTTCTACAGAAGAAACCACCTTTTAGGCAGCTAGGTGGTGCAGTGGATAAAGCACTGGCCATGGATTCAGGAGGACCTGAGTTCATAGAAGCCTTACAAATATAAAAAAGCAGAAATGTTATGTGTTAATTAAATTATTGAGGGACTGTTTCAAACTAAATTATTGGGGGCCAGACTAGGTTTTCTAAAACATTGCTACTTATAAATTAATGGCTATTTATATAATAATTGCTACTTCACCAGTTTAGGCAGTAAGCATTTATTATTAAAGTATATTAAATATTAGTAAAGAATTGACCAAATGGCATTTAACACAAGCAGAATAACCCCCAGTACCATTTTGTCTCCACATTACCTATACTGTCCTAAGAGGAGAGTGCTCACCAACTACATAGCCTTCAGAGCCTAGAATGAAAGCTGACAATGGTGCCAGCCTTGTGGTCAGAATCTTTTATCCTCTTTTGATACCGAAAAGTTAGTACATACTAATCAAAGCTAATTGGCTAACATCATTCCATTCCATTGGTTGATGTGACTTGAAGATGATCCATATTAAAATGAGCTCTACCTTGATGATATCAGGGTCTAATGGGAGACTAGCCCCCTGAGGGCAAAGTCAAAGTTTAGATAGGTGTAGCTTAATCCCCTCAGTTTACTGAGCTGGTCAAAGAGTCTATTCTCCATTTCTATTGTACCAGTGTTCACTGGATTAGAATTTGAGTTCAGCTAAAGTCTCCTGAATTGAGCCTTCCAAAGCAGAAAGGTAAGGAAAGGCTTGAACTGGGTTCCTGGGTCTCCCCAAGAAATACATTATTAATAATTATTTTCTCACAGTTAAATGCAACCTGTTTAGAACATAATGCAATTACATACAATAAAGGGCCTTGGAAGCATAATGTAAAAATTAATTGGACACTAAATAATCTAATCCTAAACAATGAATGCATCAAAGAACAAATCAAAGAACAATCAATAATTTCATTAAAGAGAGTGTCAACAATGAGACAACATACCTAAATTTATGGGATAAAGCCAAAGAATTACTTCAGGGAAACTTTATATATCTAAACACATCAATAAAATAAAGAGCAGATCACTAAATTGGGCATGCAATTTTAAAAAAAGAAACTAGAATAAAAAAACAAATTAAAAATCCCCAATTATACACTAAATTAGAAATCCAAAAATTAAAGGAGAGACTAATAAAATTAAAAGGATCTAAAAAATGAACTATGATAATTAGAAGCTGGCATATGAAAAAAAGGATAAACTATTGATCAATTTCATTCAAAAATGGGAAAGAAACCCAATTTTCCAGTATCAAATATGAAAAACATGGATTCACCACAAATGAGAAAATTAAAACACTTAGGAGATATTTTTTAAAATAACAATAAATATTTTCATTTATTTATTTTTTGCTCCAAATTCTATCCCTCTTTTCTTCTCTTCCCTTCCCCTTCCCTGAGACATTAAGCAATCAGATATAGGATGTACATGTGCAATTATGTACAATATTACCCTACTAGTCATTTTGTATAATGTGAAAAAATAATTATTAATAATGAATTTCTTTGGGGGACCCAGAGATCAGTTTCAGTCCTCTCCAACCCCTACTGCAGAAAATCAAGTTCTTGAGGAACTTCAACAAATCTTGTCTGGGATAAACCCAAAGGAACAAAAAAATGGATATGGATTCTTTTGTCTAGCTCAGTGAACTGATGGGATCAAACCACACTTAGATACTGGACTTTACCTTTGCCCTTCAGCAAGGGTCTCTTCCCTTATGTCATTGGTAGAGTTCATTTTAATATATGTCCATTAATGAAACTGGGTGATTCAAACCAATTAGCTTAGATCAATGTATAATGACCTTCCTCTATCTAAAGAGGATAAAACCCTTGACCACACCAGGGTCACTCTCTTTGCCCTCTCTTGCCCATCTCTCTTGCCTCACTTTATCTTGGTGCACCCTCTTCCTCTTAGGACAATGTAGGTCTGAAGGTCTGAGACTATGAGGAATTAGGGGCACATGCTGTCAATATTTTACTGATATAGAATATTCATTAGTAATAAATGCTTACTGCCAAAACTGGTGAAAAAGACATGAATATACAAATAACAATTAATTTATAGAATTCTAGCAATAATTTTTAAAAACACAATAGGAAAATTTGAACAAAAGAAAAAAGTGAAAGTGAAAAATAGCATGCTTCAGTCTGTGTTCAATCAATATTGGTTCTTTTTTTGGAGGTAGATAGTATGCTTTATCATTGCTCCTTTGGGATTTCTTGGATCATTGTATTGCTGAGAATAGTTGTCATTCACAGTTCTTAATCAAACAATATTGCTGTCACTGTAGACAATGTTCTCCTGGTTCTGCTCACTTCGCTATACATCAGTTCATATTAAGTCTTTCCAGGCCTTTCTGAAATCATCCTGCTTATCATTTCTTACAACACAATAATATTCCATCCCATTCATATACCCCAGCTTGTTTATTCATTTCCCAATTGATGGGTATTCCTTTGATTTCCAATTCTTAGCCACCACCAAAAGAGCAGCTATAAATATTTTTGTACACATAGGTCTTTTTCTCTTTTTTGGTGGGATGTTTTGGGGATATAAACCTAGCCGGATCAAAGGGTATGCACAGCCCTTTGGGCATAATTCCAAATTGCTCTCCAGAACAATTAGATCTGTTCATAATTCCATCAACAGTGTATTAGTGTCCCAGTTTTCCTACATCTCCTCCAACATTCAATATTTTCCTTTTTTGTTATATTTGCTTCTCTGATAGGTTTGAGGTGATACCTCAGAGTTGTTTTAATTTGCATTTTTCTGATCAATAGCGACTTAAAATATTGTTCATATGACCATAGTTAGCTTTGATTTTTTTGTCTGAAAACTTCCTGTTCATATCCTTTGACCATTTATCAATTAAGGAATGCCTTGTGTTTTTATAAATTTGACTCAGTTCTCTTTATGTTTTAGATATGAGGCCTTTATCAGAGATACTTGTTTCAAAAAGTCTTTCCTAGTTTTCTGCTTTCCTTATAATCTTTGTTACATTAATTTTTTTGTGTGCAAAACCTTTTTAATTTTGTATAATCAAAATGATCTACTTTACATTTTGTATTGCTCTCTGTATCTTTTTTGGTCCTAAATTCTTCCTCTGTCCAAAAATATGACAGATAAACTATTCCATGCTCTCTTAATTTGCTTATGGTATCACCCTTTATGTATTAATCATGTACCCATTTTGACCTTATTTTAATATAAGGTGAGAGGTGTTGGTCTATACCTAGTTTCTGCCATACCATTTTCCAGTTTTCCCAGAAGTTTTTGTCAAATAATGAGTTTTTGTTCCAAAAGCTTGGATATTTAGTTTTATCATATGCTAGATTAGTCTAGTCATTTACTATAGTGTAATTTAAAACTATTCTGTTCCATTGATCCACCTCTATTTCTTAGCCATTTGCAGATTATTTTGATAATTACTGCTTTATAATACAATTTGAAATCTGGTACTGCTAGCCCACCTTCTTTCCCATTTTTTTTTTCATTGAATCCCTTGATAACTTTGAGTTTTAGTTCTTCCAGATGAATTTTAATATTTTTTCTAGATCTATAGTCATTTTTGATAGTTGATTTGTATGGCACTAAATAAATAAATTAACTTAGGTAGCATTGTCATTTTTATTATATTGGCTTGGCCTACCTATGAGTAATTAATGTTTTCCAATTGTTTAGATCTGACTTTATTTGTATGAGAAGTATTTTATAGTTCTAGTCATTTAGGGTTTGTCTTGGCAGATAGACTTCATAGTATTTTATATTGTCTACAGCTATTTTAAATTGAATTTCTTTTTCTATCTGTTGTTACTGGACTTTGTTGGCAATATATAGAAATGTTTATGATTTATGTGGATTTACTTTGTATCCTGCAACTTTGCTAATGTTGTTAATAATTTCAAGTAGTTTTTAAAATTGATTCTCTAGGATTTTCTAAGTATAACACCATATCATATGCAAAGAGTGGTAGCTTTGTTTCCTCATTTCCTCTCCTATTTCCTTTAATTTTTCTTCTCTTATTGCTATAGCTAATATTTCCATTACAATATTAAATAATAAAGTGTGAGGGTCTAAAATTCTAGTTGTGATGTCTAAAATCTAATGAGTGGTTGTCTTAAATTAGAAACTTTAGCAAGAATTTAGCCTTTTAAGTATTTACTAAAGTGCATTAGAAGTTAGTGAAGAGAGAGAGATTGAGAACAGATTCCTTATAGCATAGGAAATCTTAGTTTAGATTTATTTGGTATAGCCAGAGAGAAAAAAAAACCTTCCTTTCCTAGCAGCCCATGTGAAGTCCCCCACCATGCCAAAGTCCGGAAACAAAAGGACCTCGCTTCCCCATGGCTTCTCTAAAAAGCCTCCTGTGAAACAGGAAACAGGGCCATCTACACACAGCTCCAAGCTAATTGGCTGGTAGCTCTGATGGACACGAACCACAGGTGGCAGATATCACTTCCTGATGCCAATATGACCTTTGAAGCCTCAGAAAGGTCACTTCCAGATGCTAAGTCACATGCTTTCTTTTCATGGTGGAGCTTCCCTGTAATATCTTTCTCAGCAGGTTGGTAACACTCTGATTCTCACAAAAGTTAATAATGTACATCCTTGCTTCATCCGTGATTGTATTGGGAAAGCTTCTAACTTATCTCCACTACAGATAATGGTTGCTGATGGTTTTAGATAAATATCAGTTATCATTTTAATGTAAGCTGTTAGGAACTATTTTGCCCAACTATATGCCAACAAAACTGACTACCTAAGTGAAATGGATGAATATTTATAAAAAATCTTCCACACTGGAGCATTAACTCATGTTGTTTCTTTAATCTTTTTTTTTTGTTTTTTGCAGGCAATGGGGGTTAAGTGACTTGCCCAGGGTCACACAGCTAGTAAGTATAAGTGTCTGAGGCCAGATTTGAACTCAGGTACTCCTGAATCGAGGGCTGGTGCTTTAACCACTGCACCATCTAGCTGCCCCAAGTTCTTTAATCTTTTTTGCACACTGTTTTCCCAGCCCTCTATCACATATAGGGTCATTCTCTTTCTCCTCCAGCACAAAACACAAATGCCTATTTAGTATTTCAAGTTCTTTATAACCTGACTCCAATTTCCTCAGAATAATTTTAGGTAATGTAGTATAGTGTATAGAGTCTTGAAGCTAAGAATACCTTGATCAAGTCCTGCTTCTGATACTTTCTGGCTATGTGACCTTGGACAAATCATTTAGCTTCTCAGTGATCTGAGAACATCTCTAAGTTGATAGATTGTAATAAATAGATACATGCATGGATGGATGGATGGATGGATGGATGGATGGATGGATGGATGGATGGATGGATGGATGGATAAGTAAGTGAGTGAGTAAGTAAGTGAATAAGTAAGTGATTAAGTAAATGAAAGTGTCAACTTTCATTGGTAGTAGGCATTTCATGACCTGGGACTTAAGCTGATAAACTCACAGATCCAACCTCTATCCCATCCTTCCATTCTTTGTATCTTTTTACCACCATCCCCAAAGCATTCTATATTCTGGCTAAACTTGCTAACATCTTTCTGGTACATGATTTTCCACCTGCTATCTTGTTCCCTTGCCCATGTTATAAAGAAATTGAAATACTAAATAGCATCCTGAAGAACCAAGATCAGATGGTCATGCTCAACTGTGGGAGATGTGACATACTGAGCCTCTCTCTCTACCCTATCTTTTACCAGGGACTTGGTGAATATCAATGATTAACTGAAAATAGTATCTTTGAAGAAGATGGAAGATAAGGAAAAACTGAAGAACTAAGCTAAGAGAGAGGAAGGTAGATTAAAAGAAAAAAAGGGGAAATGAAAGAGTTTGTGTGTATGTGTGTGTGTTGTTTTCCTTTTTTCTCATCTTCTGTAAACTTTTCAGGAATAAAAGACAAAAAGATGAGAAAAGAGAATATTGATGTAGATTATAGGAAAGAAAGCAGAGTGGCTATACTGCCCTCTTAGGGGAGATTAGTTTGAGAATAAAGTACATTAGCAATGAGAGTAGCTGCTCAGCAAGTGAGCTTGGGATAGTTCCAAGAGTCTTTGTGATGTGGACTATTGTTATTAATTCAATTGGGATGAACTATAGGGTCATTTTAAAAACAAAATTAAAACCTCATAAATCAGGATATTGCTATGAGTTTCATCTTCACCAAAAAATTAAATTTGATTTTGAATCTGTGTTGAGGAAAGAATTGAGACTCTTGAAAGAACCTATGTTGTTGTTCTGTACATCAGATATGGAAATTACAGATCATCCAGTATAGATGAGAAAACTGAGACCCAAAGGGTAAGTGACTTGCTCACGGGTTAAGACTCAGTCCTTTGAGTCCAAATCCAAGTCTCCCCACTGCACAATGCTGTTACAGATGCTCTGGTATTTCTGTTGAAGTCTGAAATAGAAGGGCTAACAAGTCCTTTTGATGTTTCACCAGACAGAGGTTTTAGCTGATTAGAGACCAGCTTTAATGTCCCCCAAATGAAAGGGGAAATGAAAACTAAGAGTTTGTAAATATGGGCAGTTAAGTGTTCTGTGGAGAGAACACTGGGCTTAGAATCAGGAAGACTCATCTTCATGAGTTCAAATCTGTCCTCAGACACTTAGTAGCTATATCACCCTGGGCAAGTCACTTAACCCTGTTTGTCTTAGTTTCCTCATCTATCAAATGAGCTGGAGAAGGAAATGGCAAACCACTCCAGTATCTTTGCTAAGAAAACTCCAAGATGGGGTCACAGAGAATCAGACATGACTTAAATGACTGAACAACAACAAAAGTAAACTTATTTTCTTAAAACACAGGCTTGATCATGTCACTGAACTCAATAAACTCCTGTGTTTTCCTATTGCCTCCAGGAATAAATACAAATTAGTCTGTTTGTTATTGAAAGCCCTTCATGACTTTTCCAACTCTGACTTTTCCAGTCTTTTTACAATTTACTACCTAACGTACTCTTCACTCCAGAAACAATGACCTGACTGTTCCAAAAATAAAGCACTCCATCTCTTGGCTCCAGATATTCTCTCTGGCTGGTGCCCACACTTGGTACATCCTTCCTCCTCTGCTCCAACTACTACCACTCTTCCTTTAAGTCTCAATGGAAATCCTACCTTCAATAAGAAGTCTTCCCTAGTACCTCTTAATTTCAGTGCTTTCCCACTTTTAATTATTTCTTATTTATCCTGTATGATATAGATTCCTTTGCTTGCATGTAAATATTTGCAAATATAGACATACATAGATATGTGTGTATAACCTTCTATGTTTATCTGTCATCTATCTATCTATCTATCTATCTATCTATCTATCTATCTATCTAGTGGTAAAAAGTGAAAGCTTTTAACAATTGGTTAGCGATAACTGAAGGACGCCAGTTTTTGAAGGACCACCCTTTCAGGGAGGAGACTGTGATGAACAGCCCATGCATCTGCTAAGCACTACACTTCTGGGGTATGAGCTTAAAGGCAAGGAGAGAACGGAAGTGGGCTTTTCTTTTTCTCCCACTCGCTCGCTTGCTCTACACACACACACACACACACACACACACACACACACACACACGCTGACTCAGGTTCCATAGCGTGGTCCTTGGTGATCAGCCTGGTCCTCTGTAACAGCACATGCTTGACGCGGTTCTCAGCTTCAGAGGTGGTTTTGGAATTTGGTGAGTTCTATATGGAATATAGACCAAGCTTAGACCTGAGACTATTTATTTGTATTTCTATTTTCCTATTTCTCTAATCAACATCACCTTGTTTGTTGGCTAATTAATTCCCAAACAATAAAAGCTAAGTAATCCATCTCTAACTAAAACTCAGAGGCTTCTTTCTCTTACTGGTCTGGGAGATATATAAAGGAAAGGTTAAAGGGGAGTTTAATGCTCTTGTATCCAATTTTAAATCTCACAATCTTTATCATATATATGGTTATCCCATCCACATCACAACTTTCCTCTTCGTGACTTTCCCCATTATGGTTTCAATATCTCATGGGTCAGTATAAGAAACTAAATGGGAATTTTGCAGAAGCTACAGATGAAATGCAAAGACCAGCAGATGACACAGAAAAAGTTTAGAAAGTCAGAAATGCATAAAACATCTGTATGGTATTGTATAATATCAACATATTTTATCTTTTAATATAATAATTCAGACTTCTCTGGTATTAAAGAAGGTCCAAAAACTTTTATGGGGATGTGCTGGCTCTTTTAACAAAAATAAAAAGAAAAATAGAAAATCCACAAAAACAAAGCATTAACATGATCTTATCTCCCATTTGTCTGGTTAAACAGACTAAAATCAAAAATAGGATAATTAGGGAGTTTAAAAGGTCCATTCGAAAAAATTTAAAGGGAAAACACAGCCAGTACACCAGTACTTAGCAGTTAAAGGGAGAGGGAGGGGAAATTTCTTACCCAACCAGAAGATCAGAAGAAGACTGAGGGTTAGCTTTCCTCTTCGTGGTCAGCCATCTGTTAAGGGCTAAAATTCTAACTAAACTGTCTAAAATATCTAATGAGTGGTCGCCAATAAATTATAAGCTTTAGCAAGAGTTAGACTTTTAAGCATTTATTAAGGAGAATAAGAATTTGGTAAAGAGAGAGAAAAAGGCCTAGATTTCTATCTATTAAAGGGAGAGCACATTTCTAGCTCCCTTCTCCACCAGAGTCCAGAGGAAAAGAGCCCGAGACTGAGCGCCAGTCTCTTCCTTCCTCCTCCCACTAGTCCGCGTCACTTCCTGACTCCTGGTCTTGCCCTCAAAGACCTTCCCTTCATGGGCAGAACTCTTCTACAGTAAGTATCCAGCAGGTGGCGTTATTCCAATCGTTACAGGGTACCACACCCATAACCTCTGAAATGTGGAAGGGATAACTGTGAAGATAGATAGATAGATAGACAGACATACAGACAGAAAGATATAGATGATATATTGATGTTTGCATGTTGTCTCCCAGATTAAATTATAAATTCCTTGGAGGCAGGGACTGTCTTTTGCCTTTTTTTAAAAATATTGCTAGCAATTAGTCCAGAACCTGGCACATAGTAGGTGATTAATGAATATTTATTCATTGATTAAGTAATAATGGTAACTCTTACTCTACTTTTAGAGTTAAAGATATTTAAAATGAGAAAGGACCTTAAAGTTAACCTGGCCCAGCCTTCTAATATTATTGATGCAGTCCAGAGAGGTTCAATAATTTACCTGACACCATATAGCTAGGAAGGAGCTGAGTTGAGATTTGAACTAATCTCTTCTGAATAATTCTATGACTTACTGCACTATACCATGCTGAAAACACCTTTCTCACAACTTGTGATATTAAGAACACAAGTTGGGGCAGCTAGATGGCTCAGTGGATAAAGCATTGGCCCTGGAATCAGGAGGACCTGAGTTCAAACCTGGCCTCAGACACTTGACACTTACTAGCTGTGTGACCCTGGGCAAGTCACTTAACCCCAATTGCCTCCAAAATGAAAAACCAAAAACCAAACAAACAAACAAAAAAGAACACAAGTACATTTATCTTCCTCTTTCAAGGAAGGAAACTGGAACTCCTAGAATTTGAGTTGTTCAGAGTTGCAGAACTAGCAAGTGTAGAAACAGAGACTTGAAGCCAGGTCTTCTCACTATAGGTTCAGAGATCGGAATTGAGAAGGAGAGACAGAAGGTGTAGAGGAAGGAAAGGACTAATGTATACAGTCCTTTTATGTACCAAACACTGTTTTTAAGAATATTATCTTGTGATCCTCACAAAGACCCTGTAAGATAGGTGCTGTTATTGCCCTCATTTTATTGTTGAGTAAAATGAGGCAGACAGAGGTTAAGTGACTTGCCCAGCTAGTAAGTATTTTAAGGACAGACTTGAACTTCAGACCTTCCAGATTCTAGGCCCAGTGCTCTCTCTACTGTACCACCTAGTTGTACCAGAGAACATCTAGGGCTGTAGCAGGAGGATGGGATAGAAAGGTGAAGGTTAGCAAAAGAAGGAGAATAAAGAATATGGATTTTTGCTTCTACCGAATGTTTTACACACTAATAGACAGTCAATCAATATCTGAATGAATTCACATGTACATGATTTTAAAAAGGGAAAAAGTATAAAACAGTAAACAATAAAGGCAAGATAAAAGCCTCTTGCCAAGTGTTCTGACTTTTGGTGCAGGCACAGGTTGATTATGATCTATATGTAAAAAAAAAAAGTCTGGGAAGGCTTTTCCATATATTTGTCTTCCTGCCTTGTGTCTTTGTTTTGCCCTAATATTTTCAAAGCCATGGAAATCTGAAGACTAGCTTGTATTTTTCTTCTTCATAACATTTTGGAATTTATCCACTTGTCATAAAACCATTGTTTTTATATGAGAGCAGGACCATCCAGTTGGAGCTGATTCACTCCATTCCAAAGTATCAGTGTAATAGTACAGTACTGCCCTTTAATAACCTTGATGAATAAATATGATCTGACAGACAATCCTAGTAACATCTTATGTACCCTATTGTTTCCTGTGGTCAGTGATTTGATAGAGTGAGAGGTTTTTCATTGTGTCATGTTGCCAGTTAGTAGACTAATAGTAGTTCATTTGTATTGGGGTTGTTATTTATGAAGAAGTTGCATATCAAGTAGAAATACATACATGCCTTTGAATAGAACCTAGTACTGAAATATAACTGATTTGTTAGAGACTGAAAGTACTAGACTGATACAGATTCTTTGCGGGGGGGGGGGGTATTAATGATGGTATGCTTATCAAGCCTTGAAAAACATTTATAAACTGGTGAACAGAGGGGATTCAGGGGGAAACAAAATTGGACTTATTTCCAATTTATCCTATTTAGCTTGTTTGTGCATAATATTATTTGCATATTGACTTCCACCCTTATATTGAGGACAGACAGGCCCTGTCTTTTACTTTTCATTGTATCTCCAAAACTTAGCACAGTGCCCAATGCATAGTAGGTGCTTAATATAGCTTGACTATTTCATATACCTGTTAAATTAGCACTGGATGAAGAAGTTAGTTCTTGTGGAGGAAAAAAAAAAATGAAGAGCTTCCAGAGAACATAGTTTTGAGGTCCTTAGGGGAGAAAACAGTTCTCTATCTCCACTGAACCAAAATATTTGGAAGAGGGGAGATAATTTAGAGCAATTAATGGAAGAAAATATCACATGAAATTAAGATAAGATCACTGAAGAAAAAAAAAAAAGACCTAGAGGAAATCAAAATATAAATAGGGGCAGGGGGAAGTAATTTAAAGAACAAAATGTGGGAGTAATTATAGAATGGGAATAATTATATAATAATTAAAGAACTAAAAGGGAGATGACTCGGGGAAATAGTTGAGAAATAAGTAAGGAGTGAGGAATTAGATATAAATGTAGATAACTTTTTCTAAGAACATGTCATTGTAAGATAGAAGAGATAACTGCCTTCATGTAGCTTACACTCCACTGGAAAGGAGACAGTGAATAAGTAATAAAGAATTTAAAATTATACAGCAAAGAGACAATTGAAAGGGCATGCTACCATAGGAAATGGGAGAGGTTTTGTTCGTGGGCACAATTGGAAGTATCAGCCTGGGTAAGGAGGCTCACCTTATCCTTGTAGAATAAAGCCAAAAAAAGGGAAAGAAGGATGATGTTTAGGAGATTCATAGTATAGGATTTGAGACAGAGAATTAGGCAGGAGAAGAAACTTGGAATGAATGCTCTCCTTTTCTTTTTCCAGTACAAAATGAAGTGAGGTTCTCTGCTAAAGGAGGAGTTATAAGTGGCTTAAGGAGAGACGATTTTTTTTCCTTCACATACTGTTGCATTTGTCAAAAGTATATAAAATTCCATGAAAGATAGATTAACAATTATAACTTTGTCCAATGAATGATTATTTTCAAATGAGGTAGAAAAAAAGATGATATGCTCACTAAAGGTATTTTACCACTATCACAAATGAATAAATAAATGAATGAAAATAATTTATTCAACACTTACTACTTGCAAGTAACTCAGCTATGCTACGGCAAACAAGTAGGAAAGCAAAATGGTCCCTATCCTCAAGGAATCTGTCCTCTAATAAGGGAAAAACAAAACTTTTAGAGGAGTATCTAGACCTGTGAAGTCTAAAGGATGGTGATAGGACCCAAAGAGCAATCATTTGACATGAGTTTCCCAGAAACAATGGCATTGCTGTAGAGCAAGAGGTATGAAGTGGGTTGTGGTACAGATGTGATACAGATGATGGCAGGAAGATGACTGTCACAAGGCATGGTCTGATGTTTGAGCACACCTAGAAAGAATTGTTGTTGTTGTTTTTTTTCCTTCATTTTCAAGACAGGACCATGACAGATGTCACGACTTAAAATAAATTGGATTTAAGTGAGAAAGGGCTGTGCAAAGTCACCAGCCTCACTTTCTCCTCCAAAGCCATATGAATTCAGTTGCAAGATATATTATCAGGATGATTGGAGATGACCCTGGATGTTTAAGGCAATTGGAGCTAAGTGACTTGCCCAGGGTCACACAGATAATAAGTGTAGATAACATTATGCTAATTAAACCAAGTCCTGGGAAGTCTATAAGTATTTATTAAGCCTTACAAAGTACAAGTACTATGTATGCTAAGTCCTGGAAATACAAATGCAAGCAGAAAGACAGTCCATGCCCTCAAGGAGCTTATATTTTAATGGAGGAAGACAATATATTAAAAAGAGGCTGGAAAGGTGGGGGCAGGGTGGGTTGCGGTCATGAAAGTACTTCAGGGAGTTGTAGAAAAAGTCCAGGAGAAAAGTCAGGAGTACAGACTGGAAAGGAATAAAAGTATGGGTGGTTTGATGATCTTTCTTAAATTGGAGGTTCTAGAAGAAACCAAACAACAAAAATGTGGGGATACAGGGGTAGAAGGTACTTCAATTGGGCCCCAGAACACTGTAGAGCCTCCTAAATAAGATCCATAATCACTCAAAAGATTCACTTTAGGGGCAGCTAGGTGGCGCAGTGGATAGAGCACCGACCCTGGAGTCAGGAGGACCTGAGTTCAAATCTGGCCTCAGACACTTAACACTTACTAGCTGTGTGACCCTAGGCAAGTCACTTAACCCCAATTGCCTCACCAAAAAAAAAAAAAAAAAAAAAAAGATTCACTTTGACAAAGCACATAAGAAAGACTAAGTGGATAAAGAATACCTATTGTCCAGACTGTGATATAAAGTAAAATTGATTTTATATAGGTTTTCATAGAAATGGTCCATTAAATATAGGAGATACCCATTAATTGGGGAATGGCTGAACAAGTTGTGGTATATGATTGTGATGGAATATTATTGTGCTATAAGAAATGTTTAGAAGGATAGTTTCAGAAAAAAACCTACAATAACTTATATGGACTGATACAAAGTCAAGTGAACAGAACCAGGAGAAGATTGAATATGTAATATCATAAGAATGAACATCTCTGAAAGACTTACCTACTATGATTAAGAAAATGGATCAAAACAATTCCAAAAAGCCCAGAATGAAGATGGTATCTACTTACACAGTGGGTACTGATGAACTCTGAATGCAGATTGAAGCATGTTTTATTTTGCTTTCTTTTATTTTTATTAGTTTTGTGTATATTATTTCTTTTGCAACATGGATACTATGAGAATATATGTTTTGCATGACTTCAAATTAATAATCAATATAATTTTGCTTGCCTTCTCAAGGGATAAGGGGAGGGGAAAGGGTAGGAAGAAAACTTGGAACTTCAAAATTTTCAAAACAGTAATTTTTTTACATGCAATTAGGAAATATTAAAGAAATAAAGAAAAAGGGGGGAAATTATATATGTATGTGTGTGTATATGTATGTGTGTATGTATGTATATGTATATATGTATGTATATGTGTGTATGTGTGTGTGTGTATGTGTGTATACACACACATATGAACTGGTCCTTTATTACAGATATCCTAGATATTGCAAATAGACAATGAGATGGGTCTAGGACTAAAGAGGAGAAGGATAGCAAATGACATTTTCTTTGGAAAATTGTATAGTGGTTTTTATGATTCTAAGCTTCTCTGTGGAAAAAAAATGCTCATTTTTAAAGCATCAATATTCTTCTGGTGATCTAGTGATGCTATATGACAATAAGTCATGGATTCTGACAATTGGAGAAGAATATGATGAGCCTGTATAGACTATATAAAAACATTACCAATCAAGATTAGTACAAGAGAAATAGTATAAAGTTGTCATAAGAGAGATACATGGTCAGAAAAGAAGTTGAAATGGACATGTTGCCAGTCCGATTATTCCCTTGGTATATATCTGATGTCAAGAGTGCTAGAAGGTCCTAGTTCAATAAGCAGATTTCCTTTCACATATTTATGGGAGGATATGGACCAGGTTATAATCTGTAGAATATAAAAGAAAAATCATATGAGCCAGTTGAACAATGAAGTTGTTCAACAAAGTAAATTTGTTGTTGTTCAGTCATATTCAATTCTTTGTGACCCCATAGACAATATATTGTCCTTAATGAAGTTTTCTTGTTAAAGATGCTAGGGTGGTTTGCCATTTCCTTTTCCAGTGGATCCAGTAGATCTTTTTGTCAGACAATCAAAGGTTAAGTGACTTGCCTAGTGTTACACAGCTATGAAGTATCTGAGGCTGTTTTTTTTGTTTGTTTGTTTTGTTTTTTGGTGGAGCAATGAGGGTTAAGTGACTTGCCCGAGGTCACACAGCTAGTAAGTGTCAAGTGTCTGAAGTGGGATTTGAACTCAGGTCCTCCTGACTCCAGGACTGGTGCTCTATGAGGCTGGGTTTGAACTCAGGTCTTCCTGACTTTAGGCCTAGCTCTTTATCCATTGAGCCACTAGATGCCTCAAAATAAATTTGGGACAAATTGAAAGAAATGTTAGCCAATATGCTGGATAAAATAATATATGGGATTTATTATACCTACAAAGTAGCTCTAGCAGAAAATATGAATGGATTTGAAAGGATTTGGAAAAATATATTAATGGTTACTAAAAGAAGTTGGGTTATAACTAATCTTTAAGATTAAAGTCAGTCAGGATAATAAATAATGCCAGTTCAAAATAATATGCTTCTTTATGTCTAGCAAGTAATTTCCTTTCATTATCTCATTTAATCCTAGAAACAAAGGAAGAAGTTTGATTGTGCAAGTATCATTATTCCCATTTTACTGCTAAGGAAAGTGAGACAGAGGTTAATTGACTTGCTTGTCATACAACTTGTTCATGGAAGAACATAAAAAGAATTCAGGTCCTATAATCCTTAACTCAATATTTTTCCCATCATGCCATTAGGATCATATAAAAATTAATGGACTTTCAGAAATTTTAAGAACATAAAAAGGAATTCTGAAAACCTGCTCTTGAAGATCTCTCTTTTGCTGACAGTTCTGACATTCTTGGGTCACATAAAAAAAATCAATGACATTTACTTTTGCCTTAGCATACATAATCCAAGTCTCCTAATTCTAGTCCAGCTCGTTATACTATGTGTAACTACCTATAATATATCCATTTTCCTTATGGTTTCCATTGGCAACAGAATATTGCAAAGTTGAACCACAGATCTGACTCATAAGGGCAATTTCAGCACTCCTAAATTCCCAGACTAAAGAGATTGACTGGCTGAGGATTCTGGCTGCTCTCATTCAAATGTCATGTACCTTGTTTGACTTTAAAATTCCTATATTAAGCAATGTCACCATGAGTCCCACTTTGCTTCAAGAATTATTTGTTGTGACAGATGAGATACTGTAAAATCTGAAGGTAAGTGAGGCAAGTGCTGTACTCATTTGCATGTCAAAACCTCCAAAGCACTTCTTTCTCATTTTCTATTGACAAGGATTGTGTCTTCCTAATGATAGCAAGCTAAAAATTTTATGCATTGAATTGACTTTTCTAAATGCCTTTCCATCACATAGCATGCAGATTCAAAACTTCATCAGATAGCCTCCTTTTGAGTTTCTATATAATACAAATAGTATTAATTAATGCCTGTCCTGTGATTTTTATTCTATAATAGGGGTCTGACATCTACAGAAAAGAATCTCTTGGCCTTTCATTTCTTTATTGTTAACTTCTTTTGAAAGTTTAGAAAAAGCCAGGGAAACCTGGAAACCTGCCCACCTGTTTCATACTCATAGAAACTCTGAGAAAATCTACCAGTTACATGTAAAAGATTTTCCAGAGAGAAACATTTTTATTTTTTGTAAATGAAGCTTCACCTGTGAATAATGAATATTTAATGTTATAATCTAAGGTTCTTCACCAGGAAAAACTTTGTACCTGACAATAGCTGTGTGTGGGTGGACAGGTAGGAGGGGATCTGAGGGGTGTCACACATTTGAAGATAAAAATAAAGTCAATAACACTCCCTGTTGTCTTGTAAAAAATATCCTAGTAACATTGGAATTGTGCCAAATTCAGAATGAGGGATGACATTACAACGAGAAAGTTCAAAAAGGAGTGGAGGAGTCAGAAGGATGGAAATGCAGGGATCATTTTGGTCGTGGAGTAACTTACATTTATTTTGGTAACCTGGGACTTTGGTGCTGTCAGCTTTCCAAACTTTTTGTAAAGTAACTAAACTCTGATATGCATGGTTGATTCATCTTTTTTTTTTTTTTTAAATTAAGAACTCACTCTATTTAGAGTACTGTACTACGTGGTGAAGCAAAAGGAAAATGTAGATAAGTATTTATAAAGGCAGTAGTTGCATTGTGGATAGAAAGCTGGCCTAGGGTTCAAGGAGACCTGCCTCGGAGTTCCACTTCTTTCTTTTTACTTTTTCTTTTTTTTTTTTTTTTTGTGGGTCAGTGAGGGTTAAGTGACTTGCCCAGGGTCACACAACTAGTTAAGTGTCAAGTGTCTGAGGCCAGATTTGAACTTAGGTACTCCTGAATCCAGGGCCAGTGTTGTATCCACTTCACCACCAAACTGCCCCCGAGTTCCACTTCTGTTGTTGTTTGGCTGTGTGATGCTGGGAAAAGTCAATTAACTTTTCAATGTCTTAGGCAATTCTCTAAAATAAGAAGTTAATCTGAATTAGTATGCAATCCCTCTACTAATGAAATCTAGAATTAAAAAAAAATTATGTAATAGAAAAATGCATAAAAGAGGTGCATTCAAAGAATTATATAAATTCTATGTAGGGAGACAGATCATTAGATATTGATATAGGCATGATGGTAGTCAGGGAACACTTCCTGGAGAAGTTGCCTAGTGAGTAGAGCTTCAAAGAATGTGTGGGAGTTCAAGAAGTGGTGAGTATTGAGGTGAAGTAAGGTGGGGATCACATTCCAGGCATAGAAAATGGGCTTTTGTGCTCTTTGTTAGATCCTGATGGATGTTTTGAGGCATTTCTTAAGGATCAGAGGAAATAGGGCTATGCATGGCCAGAGGGTATCTGTCAATTCTTGGGTATTTATTTGTTTTGTTTTGTTTTTGCAGGGCAATGGGGTTTAAGTGACTTGCCCAGGGTCACACAGCTAGTAAGTGTCTGAGGCTGGGTTTGAACTCAGGTCCTCCTGAATCCAAGGCCAGTGCCTTATCCATTGCGCCACCTAGCTGCCCCAATTCTTGGGTATTTATAATCTAATCTAATTAAAAATTACAAGTTCTAAATTGTTGTACTTGCCTGCTCTGTTTCCCACCATGACTTGGGATCCTGGAAATCTTTTTTGGGCCTTTTTTCTTGGCTTTGCAAATCAAAAAGACTACTGTTCAGTCTCTCTGATTACCTTCCTTTCTCAGTTTGTATTGTTTGTTTTGGCAACATTGTTGCTGTTCCCCCTATGCCTGCTTCCTTCACTACAGTTGGAATCAGTCTCAGGTATTTTACTTGACAACAAATATACATATTAGATATAAATGTAATGGGGGAAATCTGGTAGGGGTTTGGTTAGTGGTTGGGGTTCTTAGGAATTCCTCTTTAAAGAATTACACCCTTAGCTGTGTGACCCTGGGCAAGTCACTTAACCCCAATTGCCTCACTAAAAAAAAAAAAAGAATTACACCCTCTTGCACACAAAAGTAGTTAGAATAAGGTGGTAGTTTATTTAGGGGCAAGGGAAGGGAAGGGGGGGAAGGGAAACCATGAAAGAAATCCTTGGACTTCTCATGGGGAGATAGGCACAAAGCACATGGCTCAGAGGTACCAATCTCTTCGAGCAGGAGAATGGCAGGTACTTTTATAGAGAACTGATGGGGGAGGGGTGAACATTTGACTGTGGAAAGTTCCTTTAGTGAGGGAGGATCATCCCCCACTGGCAGTGACTGAAGGAATTGGGTCAGGGGTGGCTATGGATCTCTCTTCAGGACGCAAAGGCCACAGCCACACCCAAATTTATCTCCCCAGGAATAAGGGAGACCAGAATGAAGGGTGGATGTCCCAAAGCTAGCTCAGTCCAAACTGGTTCCACTTATCTCTCTAGGCATATCTGTCCTCTGGTTTAGTTTCTTCAAGGAGAAGAGTCCTTGATGTGCCCCAGAGAATTTCTTGGGTGCTCTGCACTCCATGACATTTCCACACTTCTCTATATATAAGGAAAGGGAATGAAGATTCTTCTAAAACTGCTTCATGCTGACCGGGTCGAAGAAATCATGGCACAAGGGAGGGGGAGGGGAGAGAAGTAGAGAAGGCCTGGAATGCACAGAGCTGTGAGGGGCCCAGAGAATCCAGAGGGTAGGAGGCAACACATAGGCACAATGGGTATCTGCCACGAATCCTTGAGCCTAGATGGAACAGACAAACAAAAAAAAAAATTAAAACTGACCAGAGCAAAAACGAAAAGGGACTTTATCAGATCAGGAATAAAGTGTGACGCTTTTTTTTTTTTTCCAGTGGAAGCTGGAAAGGCTGAATGCAGGACAGGATATGGCCTGCTTTACCAGAGTTAAATAATCAAATCAAGCCTAATTCTGTCATAGGCAGTGTCTGTCTACATTTAGGGTCCTTTTATCCCATCCCTACTTTGTGCCTTGATTGCATGCTAGGACCTGAACCAAAGAGTAAGACAGAGGTCGCCCCAAAACCATTCCTAGGCTTGCCTCCTATGTCCAGCTTGCCTGACAAGGTGCTGGTCAGGAGAGCAAGCTGCAGAGCGCTGGATTTTTGCTAAGCTGATCTCTTGGGTGCTGCCCTGGGGACAAAGAGGTAGGAGAGCTGGCCTCATCTTGGTGCGGCATCCCCCACTTCTGTGTCCCGGTTTACTGCAGCTGCCAGAATATTGGCCAGCCGGAGTTCTGCTGGTAACAGATGTGGTGATGGCTGCTGCTGTTATAGAAGCTTGGTCTATGGAGCGGGCACGAGCCATCTTTTTCTCTCTCTTAGGCTACTGCAAGGTCCCTGTTATTAAAAATCTTAAAAGCAATATCAAGGAGTTGTGAGGATGGGATCTGGGGACCCTAGTCTAACTTCTGGAGTTCTCTCCTAATGTCAGGAGCAGACTGGCTGATAAAATGAATATTGAGGACAGTTATTCCTACATCTCTTTGGGGATCTAGGTTGGTATATTTCTTCAGAGAGTCCACTAAGTGGCTGATGAAGACAGCGGGATTTTCGTCAGACCCCTGTGTTATCTCCCTCACCTTTCCATAATTGACTTGTTTCTTGACCCCCCCCTTCTCATTCCCTCAACCAGGGATCCCAACCCAATTTCCAACCTGCGAGTGTTCATCCCCAACTTGTACCACCAGGTCCCAAATATGTTTTTTCTCATCAGGGGTACAAGAGCTGGCAAGAATAATTTGCAAATCCATCCATGAAAGATCAAACTCCAGTGTCACAGACTTAAAACCATCTATGAACTTTGTGGGGTTCTCTGAGTAGCTCCCCAATTTCTCTTTAATCTGATACATATCGCCCATTGAAAAAGGAATATGGACCCTAGTTGTGGAATCCCCCATGGGGACTTTCTGTAAGGGGAGCAGGGGGGCTGGTGGGGATACAGGAGCGGGTGGAATTGGTATGCATATTTCCTGAGGCTTGGCCAGGCTAGAGGGCTGAGTAGGACTGGGTGTGGTCACTGAAGGAATGGAGATAGCCACCTGTGGAGAATCGGGTGGAGGGGTGGTGGATGGGGGATGGGTGGCCATTGTGGGTAGAGGTGGAGCAAGGGGCATAGGTGACTGCAGACCAGGTAACGCAGCTGGGAGCAGCTGCGTGGGAGACAGAGGAGAGTAGGGAACAAACTGGATGGGGGGAGAAAATATGGAAAAGGGTACTGAAGCCACTTCCAAGAGTTGGCCGAGAAGTTCAGAAGGGAGGGGTAAAGAGGAGGGGGTGGGGAGCAGGGAGTAAAGGGAAAACCCAGAGGAGAAGAGGGTGGTGTGGCCTGAGGGGATCCTTAGACTTGTAATCATTCCCCATTAATAGGGCATCATCTAAGAAGTCATCTAATACCTGAAACCCCTGTGAGGAAGAAGGCCTTTTAGGGTCATCCTGAGCCTTCTGAGATTCAGTTGGCTTTGCTGGGCATATCCTATTCTGTTCCTTTCCTTTTGACTTCTGGCTTAAAATCATAAAGGCTGATACATATGGAATCTGTCCATCTACCTTCACGCTTACAAAACTTGTCCAATTGCAAAATGGTATTATAATTAAGGGTGCCATGTACAGGCCAGTTTCCTTCAGTTCCTAGTGGATAATGTGGCCATAAATTGTTACAAAAATGTATCATGCATATCTTTCTCAGATTTTTAAGTTCTAGTTTATTCCAATCTCTTAGGATGCACCCTAGAGGAGAATTTTTCAGAATGCTTACTCTGCCCCATGGGCCTAAGGCCATTTATACCTTTGCCCAGAGAATTTTACTGGTCTGAACGTGGTTCAGACATTAGGTCGGGCCTTCTGCAAGGGAGGGTGACTGCTCTGCCTGTCACTTGGGAAAAAAAAAAAACGAGCCCTGGCAAGGGTCAGGGGGAGAGATTATGCCGAACTCGTTCTTACCTCCTCCAGGTTTTGTGTGCCAAGCGTGGTCCAGGCATCTGCTTGAGCTTTCAGCAAGGGAGGGAGACTCAGGCTGCCCTCTGCTCTCGCGTGGAAGCTGACCCTCTCTCTACCTCTCTGTGACTCAAGCAAGAGGGTGAGTCAGGTGGGAGAGGGACAAAGGAAACCCAGAAGGGAGGTTCCCACCCACCAGTTTTGTGTGCTAAGAGGAAAGAGGAAATTCCTGTGTCCCTTCAGATGTTCAGGTGCCAAAATGTAATGGGGGGAAAATGGGGTACAGTTTTGGTTAGGGGTTGGGGTTCTTAGTAATTCCCCTTTAAAGAATTACACCCTCTTGCACACAAAAGTAGTTAGAATAAGGTGGTAGTTTATTTAGGGGCAAGGGAAGGGAAGGAGGGGGAAGGGAAAGAAATCCTTGGACTTCTCATGGAGAGATAGGCACAAAGCATGTGGCTCAGAGGTACCAATCTCTTTGAGCTGGAGAATGGCAGGTACTTTTAATTTTTAAGGCATTGTTTTCTTCAGTGAGATTATGCACCTTTTTTTCCATTTGGCCAGATGCATGTTTTAAGGCATTGTTTTCTTCAGTGAAATTATGCACTTTTTTTTTCCATTTGGCCAGATGAATTTTTTAAGGAATGGTTTTCTGCAGTCAATCTTTGTGCTTCCTTTTCCAAGCTGCTGATTCTTTTTTCATAGTTTTCTTGTTTTGCTTTCATTTCTCTTCCCATTTTTTCTTCTACCTCTCTCAATTGATTTTTGAAATCCTTTTTGAGCTCTTCCAGGAAGGCTTTTTGTTCTTGAGACCAATTCACCTTCCCTCCTGAGGCTTCACATGTAGGCAATTTGAGGGTATTGTCCTCATCTGAGTTTGCATTGGCTTCTTCCCTATTGATACAGAAGCTTTCAATGGAGAGGGCTCTTTTTTGCTTCTTACTCATTATTGCAGCTAATTTATTTATTTTTTAAGTTGAGGTCTGCTCTGGGGGCACTAGGGTCCCTGTTTTGGGCTTCTTGTGCAGGGGTTATAGGTGCTGTGTGACCGGCTTTTTACTCTGAGGCCTTTATAGTGTGCGCCGTTCGCCCCCCTGCACTTCCTGTCTAAGCGCGCTGTGTCTGTGTGCCTGGTCGCACCTATCCTGTTTGTGGACCTACCGCTGGCAACTTGCCCTCTCGGCTGGTGCAGGTAGGTTTTTCCACTGTCCTTCTTGGCCATCAGATTTTTGAGCCAGGTTCCAGGGGCCTCAGTTGTTCGGCTGTGGCCCACAGCTCCTGCTGACTTGCCCCGACCCCCTTGGCACTGGGCTGCTGCCCTGCGCTGGGCCTCCCTTTTGCCCGAGCCAGACCGACCTTTTCCTGAAGTCTTCTAAATTATCTCTGGTTGGAAGACTGTGTCTCTCTGTCTCTTTGCAGGTTCTGTAGTTTCAGAATCCATCCAGAGGTTTGATTTAATGTTCTTTTTGAGGGAACAGAAGGAGAGCTCAGGCAGCTTGCTGTTTCCTCTCTGCCATCTTGGCTCTGCCCCCCGGCAGATACTTTTATAGAGCACTGATGGGGGGGAGGGGTGACTATTTGACTGTGGAAAGTTCCTTTAGTGAGGGAGGACCATCCCCCACTGGCAGTGACTGGAGGAATTGTGTCTGGGGTGGCTATGGATCTCTCTTCAGGACACAAAGGCCAAAGCCACACCCAAATTTATCTCCACAGGGGTAAGGCAGACCAGAATGAAGGGTGGAAGTCCCAAAGCTAGCTCAGTCCAAACTGGTTCCGCTTATCTCTCTAGGTGTATCTGTCCTCTGGTTTAGTTTCTTCAAGGAGAAGATTCCTTGATGTGCCCCAGAGAACTTCTGGGGTGCTCTGTACCCCATGACATAAGTAAGCCACATACAACATAATGATGCCAGCTAGCATTTATATAGTAAGCATTTAAGGCTTACAGCATGCTATATAAATATTATCTTATTTTATCCTCACAACAACCCTGGGAGGTAGATGCTATTATTATCCCCATTTCACAGTTGAGGGATTGGTTGTGATTGAATAAATTAAGAACAAATGTGGGGGTGGGGGAAGCTAGGTGGCACAGTGGATAGTGCACCGGCCCTGGATTCAGGAGGACCTGAGTTCAAATCTGGCCTCAGACCCTTGACACTTACTAGCTGTGTGACTCTGGGCAAGTCACTTAACCCCTATTGCCTCACCAAAAACACCCCCAAAAAACAAAAAAAATTGGGGATTAGAACCAGTTACATTAGATGAATTTATTTTAGGATGATTTTTTTTGGAGAAATTATTTTTTAATTAGAAATATTCATAGGCTGGAAGTCAGAATGTTGAGGAGATTTGCAACCTGGATGGGGTTGGGGGAACTAGCTCACCCAAAGAATTGGAGGCTTATCACAAATCTCAAAAAAAAAAAATCTATAAGGAGAGAGGAATATATAGCCAGGAAACAGAATCACAATGGAGAATGTCTCTCTGAGTAAGAGAAGATCTGGTCTTTTTGTATGTTTACAAACAAAAGCTGTGGAAACAACTGGGAGAGGAATGAAAAGCAACTGGGAGGGGATAAACAATTGGAGTTTGAATAGCACCTGTCCACATCAATATATCATCCTTGTTCTTTGCAGACTAGGGTCTTCTTGTTTGGCCACACTGCATTCCTGAGGTGGGAGGCAGAGCTGCTTTTTTCCCTTGGAGAAGTTTAAGGATTCCTTGAGGGTTAGGTCTTTGGATTTCTTGAGGTCTCTTGTCCTACAACAAGAAGGCTTGAGTTTATTTCTTGGTTCTGCCACTTGCCAGTTGGTGATTTTGAGCAAGCCACTTTTCATCTTTGTACCTTACTTCTTCAAGATAAATGCCCTGGAGGTTGTACAAAAGTCTTGGACCAGGAAAAAAAAAGAATAATTAATCTATATAATCCTCAGAACAAGTAGCAGTGTAGGCATAAAAAAATACAATAGTCATATTCTAAGTTATATGAAATATCTAGCCAGAAAATGATGAAAAGTATTAAAATAGGACTCTCCTTAGATGGGAGAGAAAAAGATTCAAGTAAACATTGATAAAATAGGAATTATTTTAGTTAAACTACTGACAAGATTAGTACCTAGGAAATTTTATTCCTTTAACTCATAGTGGGCAGTGTTGAATAAGTTGAAAGAACATTGGGCTTTAGGGGAAAAGATTTGGCTTGCAATATTTGTTCCCATACTTTTTTACCTATTTGATAGCTGACACTCAATCTATCTGAGTCTCAGTTTCCTTTCTTGTAAAATGTGAATAAAATGTGTCAGTTATTTCATCATTTAAAGTATTTAAACTATAGGCCAACATTTCAATAAAGTTATATATGCTTAAACCTCAGAGGAGAGACATCATGTTCTCTGTGAGTTCCTTTCCTACATGCTGCTCCTGTGCTAAAATAATTGTATACCACCGTTCAGCTATTGGGAACTACCTGAAGTGCAGGCATAGTACCTAAGAGGAATTTAAAAGCTTCTCTGAGAACAGCTGTGACTACAATCCCTTCCCTGTAAAAGAAATAAAAATCAACTCAACAAATATTTACTGAATTCCTCATATGTACAAGACATTGTATTAAAAAAGATGGAGTCTAGAGAAGAGTAAGATATGATTGATATCTTTGGGATCAAATGGAAGAGTCAAGAAATAAACATGTAAAAAGTTAAATTGCACTGGAATATTTAAGTAACAAGTAAAGAACATGACAGAAGAGCTGTCACAAAAACAGTACAAGATTAATTGCTGGGTAAATTAGAAGGTAATTAATTGCTGTAGGAGTTCTTTGGTGGGTAAAATCCTTTTAAGCTTCTATGGTCGGGAAGGCCTTACGGAACAGGTAGGACATAAAGAATTGGTGGGATTTGTGTTGGCAGAGAGGAAGAGGAGGACATTCTTGGGAACTGGCATAGCTTGAGCAAAAGATAGAAGGAGATCTAAAGAGATATTTTGAAATTCCTTAACAGATTAGACTTGCTAGACTGAAGTCTGTAAATAGTTGGAGATAGCTAGACGTGTTAGGCAATAGGTCATGGAAATCCACTGGTTCTAATAGGGACTATTATCTGAGTTACTAAATGTTTTCAAGGGGAAAAAATTATATTATATTCAAATAAGTTAGTCTTTTTAAGTTATACAGGGTGGATTAGAAGGAGCAAATACTGTTGTCAAGGAAGCCAATTTAAAGGTTATTGAAATAGGGCTTGAATCAGTGGGTGGCATTGGAAATGAAAAGGATGTTAGAAAATGTTCAGAAAGAATCAAGGGGGCTTAGTAACTGCTATTATTTAGAAGGGTAGGGATGGAGGGAATGAAACAGAGGGATGACTAAAACACCTTTCAGCCTTCTCTAGCCATTGTTATTTGCACTGAACTATAGACTCACCACACTATTACTTGGCTCCTTTTCTGTTTCAAAAAGTACAGTACCGGAAGTATGATGAGGCATAAGAACTGAAATGGCTTTCTGAACATTAATTTGATAGTAGTTGAACTAGAGAACTCAGAGGAGATAGTAGATGACTGGGTAGGTAATAGGAGAGTCTAACAGAAGATAACAAAAGACAGATTTGATCTTACTTTCCCATACAGTCTAGCTTAGAAGAACCTCTTAGCCATTATATGAGAGAATAGCCTGGGGAAATGGAAAAGACCTTCATAGTCCCTAGATGAAAAGTCTCACTAAAACATGCTGCAAAGTTTAATATCCATTGGCTGAAAACATTAACCAAGGATGAATCTAGCCCTCTGTCTTAGAGAAACGCTTACTAATCACAGTTTCTTTAGTACATTGATTCAGGCCAAGCTTCAAGGCTAGCAGTGCTTTGAAGATAACTCACCTGAAGTCTTTAGTTGAGTAAAATGATGATGGATCCATCTGAGTGAGTTATAGACCTACCTCTGCAGGGAAGAGGCTTACTACTAACCACAGCTTCCTTAGTGTCTGTTGGTCAGGATGTTAAGTTATCTAGATGATTGAGGGGTAGTAAAAGATCAGCCAGAAGAGTGAAGAGGTTAATAGTAGGAAATGGCTAAGTTACAATTTCTAACAAAGATCAATGGATTGCAATCTTTCAAGGGAATGTAGATCCAAAAGACAACAGTCTGATGACATCAATAGAAGATATTGACAGGATCCAAGATATGGGTTGCCTTTTCATGTTGAAACCCTGCTCAGATGTGTGCTTTGTGTATGGATTACTTCAAATGGAACACTGGAGACACGTGTTCCCTGAAGGAGTATGTTTCTTATTGCATTTATTTCCCCCCTCTTTAAAAAAAATAATGTTTCTTTAAAAATTTATTATTTACTTATTTTTAGCATTTTTCCAATTTTCAGCTTTAAATTCTCTCTCCCACCAACCTTTCCCCAACCCATTGAGAAAGCAAGCAATATGATAACAATTATATATGTGAAATAGTGCAAAGCATATTTCCATATTACCCATGTTACAAAAAAAACAAGAAAAAGAAATTGAGAAAATTATATTTCAATTTGCATTCAGAGTTCATTGTAATCTCTGGAGGTAGATGGAATTTTTCATTAAAAGTCCTTTGGGGGGCAGCTAGATGGTGCAGTGGATAGAGCACCAGCCCTGGATTCAGGAGGACCTGAGTTCAAATCCGGTTCAGACACTTGATACTTACTAGCTGTGTTACCCTGGGCAAGTCACTTAAGCCCAATTGCCTCACTTAGAAAAGAAAAAAGTCCTTTGGGAGTATCTTTGATCATGTATTGATCAAAAAAGGTAAGTATTTTATAGTTGATAATCATTATAATATTGCTATTACTGTGCACAATGACCTCTAGGTTCTGTTCAATTCACTTTTCATAAGTTCATATAGGTCACTGAATATTTTTCTGAAACCCTTCCCCTTATCATTTCTTATTGAACAATAGCATTCTATCACAATCATACACCACAAGTTCAGTCATTTGCCAATTGATAGATATCCCCTCAACTTCCAATTCTTTGTCACCATAAAAAGAACTATTATAAATAATTTTGTACATATGAGTCCTTTCCGTTTTGTCTTTGATCTCTTTGGGATACATATTAGTAGTGGTAATTCTGGGTCAAAGGGTATGCACAATAAGTTATGCCTTTTGGCATAGTTGCAAATTGTTCTCCAGAATGTTTGAAACTGATCATAATTTCATTAACAGAAAATTAGTGTCCCAATTTTCCCACTTAACCTTCAACATTTATAATTTTCCTTTTTGGTCATATTAGACAATCTGATAGGTGTGAGGTGGTACCTCAGAGCTGTTTTAATTTGCCTTTCCCTAATAAAAAGTGATTTAGAACACTTTTTCCTATGATGATAGCTTTTATTTCTTCTGCCGAAAGCTTCCTATTTATATCCTTTGATCATTTATCAATTAGGGAATAACCCTTATTTTTTTATAAATTTTAGTCAGTTTCCTATGTATTTTAGAAATGAGGCCTTAATTAGGCAATTGTGTTATAATATTTTTATATAACTTTATTTTTTATAGTAACTTTTACCAAGTGTAGTTTCCCTGGTTATCTCTTTTAATTAGGTTCATTTTAACTTTAGCTATGTCTGAGATCATGATTGTTATTCCTGCCTTTTTTTTTTACTTCAACTAGATTATAAGAGTTTATGCTCAAACCTCATCCCCCCATTGTAACTGTGTGTGTAACTGTATGTGTGTGTGCCTTTCTATTTCAAGAGTCTCTTGTAAACAGCATATTATTGGATTGTGGTTTCTAATCCTAATCCATTTTACTATATGCTCCCATTTTATGGGTGACTTTATCCCATTCATATTCTCAATTATGATTTTTAAATGTCAGTATTTTATTTTTCCCAATTACACATAAAAATTTTTTAAACATGTTTTTTTAAAAACAATCTTTTTATTCCAAATGTCACCTTTCATCCCTATCCTCCCCCTTCATTGAGAAGGGAAGCAATTTGATATTCATATGCAGTCATGCAAAACATTCCCATATTAGTCATGTTATGAAAGAATCCAGGTTTAGAAAAAAACAAGAAAAATAATTTTTTTAAAAGTATGCTTTGATGTACATTCAGACTCCATAAGTTTTTTCTTTGGAGATAGATTGCATTTTTCATCACAGATCCTTCAAAATTGTCTTATATAATTGTATCCCTGAGAATAGCTAAGTCATTCACATTTGATCATCATACAGTATTGTTGTTCCTATGTACAAGGCTCTCTTGGTCATGCTCATTTTACTTTGCATCAGTTCATGTAAATCTTTCCAGGTTTTCTGAAATCATCCTGTTGTAATTTTTTTTTTTTATAGCACAATAGTATTCCACATGATCATATACTACAACTATGAGGTCATTCCCCACTTCATAGATATATTTTATTTTCTAATTCTTTACCAACACAAAAAGAATATAGATTTTTTTTTGTACATATAGGTCCTTTTTTAAAAAATCAATTTGAGATACATACCTAGTAGTGGTATTGCAGGGTGAAAGGGTGTAGATGGTTTTATAGCCCTTTGAAGTTTTCATTTTGGGATTTCTTTCAAGAGGTGATCAATGTATTATTTCAATTTCTGTTGTACACTCTTTATCTAGGTTATCAGAACAGTATCCCTTGATAATTTCTTGAAAGGTGATATATAGACATTTTTTTTAATCATAGCTTTCATGTAGTCTAATATTTAACATATCTGTACTTAATCTATTTTCTTAGTTGCTTTTTCAATGAGACATTTCATATTTTCTTCTGTTTTTTTTTCATTCCTTTGCTTTACTTTTATTGCTTTTTGATGTTTCATGGAGTCATTAACTTTTTTTTTTTGCAGGGTAATGAGTGTCAAGTGACTTGCCCAGGGTCATACAGCTAGTACTTGTCAAGTGTCTGAGGCTGGATTTGAACTCAGATCCTCCTGAATTTAGGGTCAGTGCTTTATCCACTGTGCCACCTAGCTGCCACCAAGTCATTAACTTCTACTTCCCAAGTTGTAATTTTTAACAATTTCTTTTCTTCAGGGAGCTTTTGTACCTCCTTTTCCATTTTGCCAAATTTACTTTTTTTTTTCTGGTTTCCTTCTGTTTAGAATTTTATTTTCCTAATTACATGTAAAAACAAAATTTGACATCAAATTTTTAAACCTTTGTGTTTCGACTTCTCTTCCTTCGTCCCTCCCTATCCCCCTCCCACATGAACTCAAGCAATTCAATATAAATTATACACGAGTGGTCATATAAAACATCTCCATATTAGCTAGGTTATAGAGAAAACAGGTTAAAAACAAAACTTCATATTAAGGAACTATCAAAACAATTATGCTTCAATCTGTTTTCCAATACCATCAGTTCTTTATCTGTAGATGGATTGCAATTTTCACAAGTGCGTCATTACATTGTTGAAAATAATCATGTCCTTCCCAGCAGATCATCTTACACTATTGCTGTTATTTTGTATATAGTACATTTTACTCTGCTTCAATTCTTGTAGGTCTTTTCAGATTTTTATGATGTCATTCTGTTCATCATAACTTTTATATAGTACCTTAATCTTGACAATTTTCTTCTCAATATCCCAGCAAAGTAAGTACCATAATTTTGCCATTATAATCAATTATAACTGTTTCCTTCCATCCTATTCCCTTCCCATGATATTTACTCTATTTTCTATCTTCTTTTATGCTATTCCTCCTCAAAACTATTTTTCTTCTGACTGCCCATCCCCCACTCTGCCCTCCTTTCTTTTACCCTTCCCTCCTTATTCCTTTCCCCTCCTACTTTCCTGTGGGTTAGATAGATTATTCCATCCAATTGTGTGTGTATGTCATTCCCTGCTTGAGCCAACTCTGATAAGATTAAGGTCTTTGAGATAATTCTGATGTGTATAAGGCTCCTTCATTTCCCTAAACCTCCCCCATCTCCCCCCCACCCCCACTCCATACACCCTTTCCTGTTTCTTTCATGTGAGATTTCACCCCATTCTTCTACTCCCTTATCCCCTCCCACAATTTTACCCCAAAGATGTCGTCATGGGGTAGCTATGTGACACAGTGGACAAAGTACCCTCCCTAGACCCCGGAGGACCCCAGTCCAAATTCGGCCTTGGAAGAAAGACACTCCTTAACCCTGAATGCCCACGGCCCAGAAAAGAAACAAAAAAATAAATGCTTTACAGGTATCATCCCTTTATAATCAATCTCCACCTCTGCCCTCTGTCTAAATTTATTCTGATCATCTGCCCTAATACTCAGAAGGCTCTTATGATTTAGAGAAATCATCTACCCATGTAGGTATGTAAACAGTTCAACCTTTTAATCTCTCTCATAATTCCCTTTTCCTGTTTATCTTTTTATGCTTCTCTAGGACTTTGAATTTGAAAGTCAAATTTTCTTTTCAGTACAGGTCTTTTCATTATTAATACATGAAAGTCCTCTTTTTCATTGAAGTCCCATTTTTCCCCATTAAAGAGTGTACACAGTGGGGCGGCTAGGTGGCGCAGTAGATAAAGCACCGGCCCTGGATTCAGGAGTACCTGAATTCAAATCTGGCCTCAGACACTTGACACTTACTAGCTGTGTGACCCTGGGCAAGGCACTTAACCCCCATTGCCCTGCAAAACAAAACAAAACAAATAGTGTACCCAGTTTTGCTGGGAAGATGGTTTTTGTTTGTAAACCCAGTTCCTTTGCCTTCCAGAATATCATATTCTATGACCTCTGATCCTTTAATATAGAAGTTGCTAGATCCTGTGCTATCCTTACTGTGGCACAGTATTTGAATTGCTTCTTTCTGGATGCTTGCAATATTTTCCCCTGTACCTGGGAACTCTGGAATTTGGCTATAATATTCCTGGAAGTTTTCCTTTTGGGATCGCTTTCAGGAGGTGATCAGTGAATTCTTTCAGTTTCTATTTTACCTTCTGCTTCTAGAATATCAGGGCAATTTTCCCTGACACTTTCTTGGAAGATGATCTCTAAGCTCTTTTATTGATCATGGTTTTCAGGTAGTCCAATAATTTTCAAATTATCTCTCCTGGACCTATTTTCTAGGTCAGCAGTTTTTCCAAGAAGATATTGCACATTGCCCTCTATTTGTTTACTCATTTGGATTTGCTTTATTGTGTCTTGGTTTCTCATAAAGTCACTAGCTTCCAGGCAGCTAGGTGGCACAGTGGATAAAGTGCTGTCCCTGGGTTCAGGAAGATATGAGTTCAAATCTGGCCTTCGACACTTCACACTTACTAGCAGTGTGACTCTGGGCAAGTCACTTAATTGCCCTACAAAAAAGTCATTAGCTTCCATTTGTTCAATCCTAATTCTTAGGTAATTATTTTCATCAGAGATCTTTTGTATCTACTTTTCCATTTGACTTTCCAAGCTCTTGACTTTTGTCTCATGTCTTTCCTGCATCACCCTCATTTATCTTTCCATTTTTTCCTCTACCTCTCTGACTTCATCTTCAAAGTCCTTTTGAGTGCCTATAGGACCTGAGACCAATTGATATTTTTCTTGCAAGCTTTAGATGTAGGGGCCCTGATGTTGCTATCCTCTTTTGAGGTTGCACCTCAATCTTCCTTGTCCCTGAAGAAGCTTTCTATTGTTCACAACTTTCTCTGCCTGCTCATCCTGCCCATCTTTCACTTGACTTTTAACTCCTTCTTAGTGTGGGGTCCTGTTTCCAGGCTATACTGTCCCAAGCTTCAGGGGGTTCCAGGTGTTATGATATAATGAGGAGCAGTTTCTTCACTCACCTGGCACTTTCTCTGGTCTGTATATTTCCCCAGGCCAACTTGCCAATCAACCAGGCAGCACAACTTTATGTGCTATGATTGCTAGCTCTGATGAGCCTGCACCCCTCCACCACCTTGGCCACAACCACTTAAGGTTTCTTCCTGGTTCCCAGCTGGAGTAGGACATCAAAATCCCCCCTTAGCTTCTGCATATACCCCATAGACTCCCATGGCTAGCTGTTTAGCCCTCATCCGTTCAGACTGTGAGCTTAGTTCTAAAAGATGCTGGCACAGCAGCTTAGGGGTAAGTTTCTCTGGTTCAGCCTGCCTGGGGCTGTATCTATGTCAGCACAATCATGGGACTGGACTCCACTTCCAGCCTGGATCCCCCTTCTGTCAAATGCCCAAGGTGTCTTTTTCTGGAAAATAATCTCAGCTGTATTTTTGTGGGTTCTGCTGCTCCAGGAGTTGTTTTCTGGCTGTGTTTAAGAGATGTTTTTGGAGTAAATGTGTCAGGCAGTCTCAGTGTTTACTGCCTTTCCTCTGCCATCTTTGGCAAATCTACTTTTTCCGTAGTTTTTTTTTTTTTTTAGTCAGTGACTATTTGTACATCTTTTTTTCATATGCTCAGTTCTGGGGGTCTTCAAGTTTTTGGTGTTTCCAAAGCAAAATGTTCTCCAACTAGACATCCAAGTCCATTATAAATCAAAGTAATGTCAATTATAATACCCAACCCATGAGATGATTGAAAGGCTTTGTTAGAGCTGCTTTAGGTATTAATTCTAACTGTAAAAGTATATTTACATAGCTCTAATAAAGCCTATTTAATATTAGGAATGTTCAAGTATCAAAGGTCTGTGTTTTATTTAGTTATTTGGTTGGTATGAGAAAACCATACTGACTAAATTCACTAAAGCAGTTTTGTTCCTACATCTTCAGATATTACGCTCTAAAACTGTATGTGGTGGGGAAGAGGGATGAATTGGGGGAAGGTCTTATGTGAGATAGCATATACTTTGCTCCACCACTTCCTGATTCATAAAGCCCATCAGGCTTTATTCTTCTGAATGGAGTTTCAGCATTGATGAGGTGGGTTATGAAATACATCATAAACCTTTTTTCATTATCCCTCTCAATTTGCACACATAAAACCATTTCTGATAGTGAATAAAACTGAATAACTATCATTTGGGATGGGAAAAATGCAACAGATCTCAGTATTAGAAGCTTCTGCTGGACTAAAACCTATGTTGTAATGAAGAAGCTCAAAGATATATCTCCATAGGAATCTAGAGAAGTGACTCTTTAATCAGAGTAGCTTCAGCAGAAGTCAATGAGAAGGCTTTTACATTTTTACATTTACTCATAAATTTACTCACGGCTACTTACATATGGCTGTTAAATACACACACGTGACAGTTTATCTTACATCGATTAGCTTAGTATTACAGAAATGATTGATTAGCTTTTATCTTTTGGTAGCAATGAGAAATCATTTTTTTCAAGTGGCAGGCTTGTCAGACTCGGTGACCATTTGAGGAAGCACAAGCCTGTAAATGGGATTACGGCAGGCTAATTGATCTACTGAACACTGCAAATGTTTTGTGATTGGAACAGTATTATTAATGAATATTTACAGGGTATGAACATTTCAGGTGCTATATAGAACGGACTAATATGTTCCCTTCCCAATCCACCATTATTCTACTTGGGGGTATGGGGGTGGGTAAATCATTCTGAGCATAGTCATGGCATAGTCGTGCAAATGATTTAGAAAAATGTTAAAAGTTCAATAGGATGTTGAGTCTGTCTTTTCCTTTCTAATAAGTCTTAGGAAAATGTCTGTAGAATATGATAGAATCTTTGTGAATGCTGATCAGTCATAGCTTTCTTTGCAAAATTTACCATAGCAACTCTTTTCTATTATTAGATATGAGGTTCTTATTTGTGACATTGGTGACATAAATCCAAATTGTTGAGATAGTCCGGGAAATAAGAATGTTACTAGCATCAGTGCTGGTTAATGTGCAGCAATAGTCATATTTCCTTTTCTTACAGGCTATCAATAGCAACTCTAAATTACTAAACAATGGGAATTTAGTTTTTAGTAAATTTATTTAAGCTAGTCCTATCTATTTTCAAAATTGCTTAGTTATGTTTGAAAGACATGGAAGAACAATTACAGAATAATATAGCTAGTTGTTATTCTAAGCTCTGGCTCTATCATAAATAGAGAAAAAATTAACAAGTACTCAGGAAAAATACATTTTGGATTTTTAAAAAATGGTATTTTAATGTTGACAAAGGAAAAAGGCAACTAATCACTTTTTATGTTTCAAAATATCTTAATATTTTGCTCTGTGTAAAAAAATTCTTAGTAACATTAATGTATGAAGCAGCATGAAAAATAACCATAATAACACTGTTCTTGTATTATGTTTTGATTTTTCAAAATATTTTCATATATATTGTCTCATATAAGCAGTGCTTATTTCCACTGATATCTTGAATCAGTATATCTCCAAAATTAAGAAGGTTTCATTCACACCTGAAACAGCATGTGATAACTTAAGCCTTGTCTGGATATGACTCCCTTCCTCATTTTCAAGAAAGACTAAGCATTCTTAAACAAAAAATGCCAATTAATATCATTTATTTATTTTGTCATGGATGTTAATAGAGGGATGAACACAAACCAAGAAATTGAAATTCCTGTAATGTACTTGGTTTAAAATTGTGAAGGAAAATCAAAGGCGTCTGGTAAAGATTTGATTATTTTGCTTCCATCAAGCATAATTTGCATAGAACATATTCAAGGAAAGAGATGTGAACTTCTATACATATTCTGTACATATTTGCCTCTAAATGGGGGTATACCTTTGAGGCATCACAAGGGATTATACAGATTGAGGTCTTATTTGTAGATGCTCTTGTTTTTACTGATAATATGTATATAGATAAAAGCCATATATTACGATTTAAATTTTATACAAATAATTAAATATATACCTTCAGGTATATACACATACATAAATAATTACTTTTTCTTTCTCTCCTTCTTTCCAGACCTCCATCTCCACCTTTATATATCTATTTCCCTAGTTAAACACACACAAACATGCACACATGCATATATACACAAATGGTATTCCAAAATCTTAGAGCAGGTTTAAACTTTAAAGAGCTGTTAAAGCTATATTAACTTATACTTTTCTAAGACTTTTGGGATACCTTATATATGACATACATGCTCCCATACATAAATATGCTTAGCATATATGAATACAAATCCCTCACATATTTGAATCAGAGTATATGTGGTTCATCCAGTATAACTAATGTTTCTACCAGTTCCAATTGTAGCCTGTCTATAATGGAGCAGACAAAGTCCAGTAGTTGATGTAGCAAAACAAATACCAACCTGAAAAAAAAAAAAAAAAAAAAGAATCAAAATCACTTCATGGTCAGCCTTTTGGTAATGAATGTTTATAAAAATAACTTGGTCTGTCCTCTATTACAAGAGTTGCTGGACCTTCCCTTGAAGCCTTTTGGATTCAGCTTCATAGAGCCTGCCTTTGTACTATAGTGGCATAGCTTTTGAGGGCACAGGGTAATTTTGACATTATGTGTATCACAGTAAGATTTCAGAAGATATGTATGAGTGTCTTACGTTCTCATCAGAAGTTATCTTAATGGAATAAAATAAATATTTCCAAAATTAAATGACCACTACCCTCTGCTTAGAATTAAAGACACATTTGCTCATCCATTGATTTATGTATTTAATAATCATAATCCTATTATAGTCTATTGAAATTCATATCTCCCTGCAATATAGGACCATAGAATTATAGACTGAAAGCTAGAAAGGATCTCAGGGGCAGCTAGGTGGCACGGTGGATTCAGGAGGACCTGAGTTCAAATCCAGCCTCAGACACGTGACACTAGCTGTGTGATCCTGGGCAAGTCATTTAACCCCAATTGCCTTAAAAAAAAAAAAGGATCTCTGAAGACACATAGTATAACCTCCTCTTTCTATGTATTAGAAAACAAGAGGCCCAGGGAAATTAAAGGACAACTTGTCTAATGTCACACAGGTAGTATATGTTAGGGATGGGATCTGAAAACAGGGATATTAACTCCAGAGCCATTGGTCTTTCTGATATACCATGCAGCCTGACATATGACAATATTCAGATGACTGGGCATTTGAAATACAAGTTAGGTGACCTATTTTTATTGCTTTTGTTGATAGAGAAAAGGTAGTGGTAATTTAACTTTGGAAATGTCCTTTATTTTATGCAATTAAGATCACTTCAGATAAAAATGTAAGGTATCATGTTTGGTAAAGAATGATAAATGATATGATGATTGCTTTAATTAATGTCTATTCCTCTAATGAGGGCACTGGAGAATATATTGATGCTTGATTATTAAATTATCTTCTCATTTTAAAAGAAATTATGTATCTCTTGGGTAATTTTAATTTGGTCTCTAATTGGAAATTAGATGATATCATTTGGGATACCTCATGAATTAAGGTGGGATACTAGACTCTCCACATAGTTTTATGAACATTCAAATAAATTATGTGGAAGAATATGAATAAAAGGGGCAAAGACAATGTTTCAATCCTATTTGAAATTCTCTTAATGCTAATATTTTACATGAATAATTAAATAGAGAAAATAGATCATGTGCTTTCTTAAACTATGTGTTTTCTTTTGTAAAGTTTTTCTTATCATTATTACTGCTAATCTTAACATATAAATAAAATTCTTCCTCAGCCTCCTAAGAGGAATGAAGTGTTTGAATGAAGATATGATTCCCTTCTTGAAGATGATAATCTAATTTTGGCTTCAGATGGATAGGATGCATGGAAATGTCCTAAACAACTGATGTCTTTCTTCAGTTGATCTGATAGGGATCAAGGTGATCTTGTGAGAATAGTCTCATGAAAGCACAAAAATCATCTACGCATAGCCTATGTCTAAGAACCACATAACTCAAGAATTTTGAAGAGAGGGAACATGGAAGAGACTTTTAAGGAAAACAACTTATAAAATATAAGAGATTAGATATTTACAATTTATTAGGATATCCTGTTCATCCAATAACAAATAATATTAAATGTGTTTAACAAATAATAAAGGGTTTATATATGTAATATATTATGTTGTTAGTCGAAGCTTCAAATCTCAACCTATACTTAATTTGTTCTTGATTGTTAATTAAACCATATTTCTCCGCTCAAGTTAAAAACATGTCCCCAAATCAAATACTTCTTCTCATCCAGGCCTTCTAACTCCCAAGTTTTCAGCTTTCTTTTGTGTTTTGTTCTGTTCCAGTAGATTGTAAGTTTAAGGTCAGTATTCTTCTTTTCTGAATTTGTATCTCCACTGTCAGGCACATGGTAAATACTAAATAAATGCATGTTAACTATTAAAAACAGAATTTTAACTATTAATTTGGTACCTTGGGACAAAAAATGTAAAACACACCCTCAAATCAACTTTGTACAATATTTGAAAAATTAATACAACAAAATTAAAACAAAATTAATTGTACTGTGCTGTGGTGTCAGATAACTACTTATACGAATGGAGAAGACTAAATTATTTTGGGGAGGTCTCTGCCTGGTTGGATGGAGAATAGGACAAAAGAGGCTCTCCCAGGGGCAGCTAGGTGGCACAGTGGATAAATCACCGACCTTGAATTCAGGAGGACCTGGGTTCAAATTTGACCTCAGACACTTGACACTAGCTGTGTGACCCTGGGCAAGTCACTTAACCTTCATTGCCCTGCCACCCCCCCAAAAAAAGGCTCTCACAGAGTATGGATGAACCAGAATATGGATGAAAAGATCATATATTGAAAGCTCAAAGGGACTTTCTAGATGACAAAGCATAATTTAAAATAAGTTCCTCATTAAATACATGAGGAATCTGAATCTCAAAAAGGACTAGAAGACTATTCCTCATTATCTCTTGCTCCTAGCTTTCCTGACTTCCTTCAAGATTTAGTTCAAATCCCAACTATTTTTGCAGGAGGCCTTTCGTTCTCTGTCTCCTTGTCTACCTGTCTCCCTGTCTCCCTGTCTATCTGTCTGTCTGTCTCTGTCTCTTTGCTCTCTCTCACACACACACATATTGCATTAGAATATGAGCTTATTGAAGACAGAGCCACATCTTTCTATGAGTGTGTATATTTTAGTCACTTAACCCCAAATTTCCTCATACATCCAGGGATATCTCCAGTCATCCTGAAGTATATCTTGCTACTGGGCCCAGATGCCTCTGGAGGACAGTGATGCTGGTAACTTTGCACAGCCTTCCCTCACTTAAATCAAATTCACTGCAACTCATGACATCACCTCCTGATGTTATGATCCTCTTTAAGAATGAGGGGCAAACAACAACAATATTTTCAGTTCTTTGTACAGTGCTTGGGACATAGTAAGTACTTGTTGATTGACTAATTTACCCAAGATTGCAAGAGTTTGAAGTGACAGAGCTGAGACTAAAACCAAGTCTTCTGACTCCAAAGAATGTTTTATCTTATGGTTTCCTATTTTAATTTATTGTTAACTAGGTGCTAATATCAGTTGTTTGTATGCTGCCAAAGGGACACATTTAAACATTGCTCAAATCTTAAGATCATTATTCTAAATTTTACTGCTTTTAACATTTCAGTGATTTCGACAAAGACCTATTCATATTCACTTTGTCCTTGTTATGACTCTAGTTACTGATGTCATCTCAGAACAAATGCTGGCAGCTTTAGATACCATAAAAGTGGCTGAATTGCTGCAAGTTTCCACAAAGAAATTTATTTTTTTTTTAATTAATTTATATTGCTATAGATATTTGCATCAGTTTGGGGTAAACATTTATTTTTAACTTATTATTAGTATTATAGCAATAATTGATTGTCCATGTCTCTTTCTAACTTCTCATGGTCTTCAAGTTCTGCGGGAGAAAAAGCAGGGAGAGAGCTTCAGCATGCCAATTAGTGTGAGCAGGAGAAAAGCCCCCAAAGACCCATGCTGTGGTCTCAAGGAGATCTAAGAGGGCTCAGAAAACCTAGAAGACCCAGAAAATCTCTAAAATCCAAAAAAGGGCTCTAATGGTGTCTTCCAAGAGTTTATGTTCTCTTTTGAGGGAGGTATTATACATTAATCAAAGCTAATTGGTTAGCATAATTCAATTCCATTGGTTGACATGACTTTAAGGTGGTCTACATTACAATGAACTCTAGAGATGACATCAGGGAAAAGAAAGCAAAAGACCCTGACTGAAGTTGCTCAAGGCAAAGTCCATTAGAGAGGTGTGGTTTAATTCTATCAGTCCTTCACTGACCTAAACAAAATAATCTACCTCATTTTTTTCCCCTTGGTTTTGTCCCAGATCAAGGACAACTGGACTTTCTGGAGGGGGTGGAGAAAGGACTGAGAAACTGACTCTGGGTCCCCCCATGAAATCCATTATAAATAATTATTTTCTCACAGAAGCAACAGATAGAGAAGAACAGGTGTAAGGATTCCAAGGAGATGTACGTCATCACTTCCAGGGGAGGAATGTCAAGTCCAAGGGAATGTATTCAAATTCAATCACAAACAAATTTTAACAGATGAAATCCATTAAGATATGGTTGGAGTAAACAAACAAACAAAAAATGGTAGACCTCAAGAAGGAAGGTAATTAAAAAGGAAAGGTACCAGGTGGGTAAGAAGAAATCAGCTTTTGCAAGTCAAGGACATAGATAAGTGTCCCCTATGTTCATGATCAAATGAGGAATTAGCATATGATGGGAGGGATCAAAAATCCAGATTTCGGAAGGGCCAGAACTGAGATCAGAATCTGAGGTGATGTTATGAATACAAAGGTGGCAGAAACAGGTCTTAAAAATACAGAACAATCAGAACAGTGATAGTTTGGTAGTAAAATCACTTCTAGAATCAGGATACGACTTTTCCTCCTTTTGAACAATCAGCCTCTGCTGTAAGCAGAGCTAAAGGGTCCTTCAACTGCAGAGGCAAGCACAGCCTGACAATCCAAATTTTAACTGCTTAGGCTTAGAACTGCAACTAGCACTACAAAGCATAGCTCAATTACAAATACTACAATGAAGCAGACAAAAATGGGAATCACAGGCTTTTTAAAAATACTAGTGTACAGGAAAATTTGAAGTTCATAAGTAATATTTTATGCTTGTAAATGTATGGTACGTGCATGGGCTGGGACCATGACTTTTATTAAGCACCTTTTGAATGAAAAAAAAAATTATACAGTAGCTTAAATCATACTGCTTTAATGGATGTGTGATACATAGAGATGATCACATCAAATATGAAGAAGAAAGCATTAAAGGGCCATTAACACAGCATTTATCCGACATTTCTCAGTAACTGAAACATTTGTGCTAAATGGCCAAATGAACCGCTAAGGAAATCTTCAGTGTTCAATAGCCCTCAAAGTTAATCTGTATTTATTTTACCTGTGGTGAAGCAATCTGACAGTTGCTTGGGAGTAGAAATCATGGGTAGTAAGATCAGGACTTCAGAGATTTTATATTTTTGTTGATAAAGCCCACTTATGTGTTTATTTTTTTCCTCAGTTGGGATGGGTAAACCTTTTCATATCTTATCTGAACCCTCTTGAACCTTCTCCTCAAAGTAAACATTGCATCTGTCTCCAAAAATATCTGGATAAACTTTCTCTCTTTTTTCTTGATTTTTTACTCTCCTGCCTAGGAATTGTGTGTATAATGCCCCCCTCCCACCCAACCCCCGCCCACCCCCTGGAAAAAGGACCTTGATTCTAATTTATCTCTTGGAGAATTGCTTCGTTAATGGGTTTTATAAGAGGCAGGGGTTCTGGAAATTTAAAGAGAATTTTTTTTTTAACAAAATGATAATTCCTATTTTTCAAGAACCAGATTTTAGAGTAGTTTGAATTGAATTTTAATAATTATGGAAACAGTTTCTTGATTTAATTTTAGTTCTAACATATTAACTATGTGATTATTTTTAATTTACTGGTTTTGGGGGGGACTTGCGACCTGGACTGGGGGGCTAGCTCACACCCCAAGAATGGGAGGCTCATCACAAATGTTGTAAAATTAAAAGATTTATTAGGAGAGGAATATATGGCTGGGGAACAGATCACCTTGGTGACTCTCCCACTGGAGTAAGGGAAGACATGGTCTTTTGTATCTTTGCAAAACAAGAGGGAGGGAAGGGCATTACAAAGAACTAAGAGGGAAATGCAACAACAAGGAGGGAATATTGGAATAAGGGGACATCAGTAAGATAGGCAGTACCCATCCATTTTCTATAGGTAATAGAGTAGGCATAAAGATCAATAGTTGATGTACTCATAGTAACCTTTTTTGGAGGGTGGGGTTTAGTATTAATAAAGTCTGATTTCTCTCTAATGATTAGAGAGATGCAAATTAAAACAACTCTGAGGTACCACCTGACACCTATCAGATTGGCTAAAATGACAAAAAAAGATAGTAAATGTTGGAGAAGCTGTGGGAAAATTGGAACACTAATTCATTGTTGGTGGAGCTGTGAACTGATCCAATCATTCTGGAGAGCAATTTGGAATTATGCCCAAAGGGCAATAAAGCTGCGCATACCCTTTGACCCAGCAATTCCACTTTTAGGTCTTTTTCCCAAAGAAATCATGGAAGGGGGAAAGGGACCCACATGTACAAAAATATTTATAGCTGTTCTTTACGTGGTAGCAAGGAATTGGAAGTTGAGGGGGTGCCCATCAATTGGGGAATGGCTGGACAAGTTGTGGTATATGACTACAATGGAATACTATTGTGCTGTAAGAAATGATGAGCAGGAGGAGTTCAGAGAAACCTGGAGGGTCTTATGTGAGCTGATGATGAGTGAGATGAGCAGAACCAGAAGAACATTGTACACAGTATCATCAACATTGAGTGTTGACCTACTGTGATGGACTATATTCTTCTCACCAATGCAATGGTACAGAAGAGTTCCAGGGAACTCATAATAGAAGAGGATCTCCAAATCCAAGAAAAAAAAAAAGAACTGTGAAGTATAGATGCTGATTGAACCATACTATTTCTTTTGTTTTGGGTGCTGTTGTTTTTTTTTTTTTTCTATTTTGAGGTTTTGCATTACTGCCCTGATTTTTTCTCTTATAACAGGATTAATGCAGAAATAGGATTAATGTTATTATGGATATATATATGTGTCTATATATATATATGTATATAGATATATAGATATAACCTATATCAGATTACCTGCTGTCTAGGGGAGGGGGGAGGGAGGGAGAAAAATCTGAAATTGTAAAGCTTGTATAAACAAAAGTTGAGAACTATCTTTACATGTAACGGAAAAAATAAAATACCTTATATGTAAAAAAAAAAAAGTCTGATTTCTGCAGGGGCGGGGGCCTTCCCGCCCACAAGGCTTTGATTATCATCCCCTCCTTCATATATCTTGTGAAATAATACCTTGATATCCTCTTCTCCAGTTTGTTTTCTTCTACAGAGCAAACCAGCTGTTTAATGTGTCTTGATTTTTAGTGCCATTTCTACATCCTTTTCTTACAAGCAAAACTGGCATTGTTATATAAGAGTTCAAGTGTGGAAACTCTACTCTTCTTGATGATAAAAGCAGATTGTTATAAAAATTCATGTAGATCCTCCCCACGCCCAACCTGCCATTCTAATTTTTGTTGTTGCTGTTGTTGTTGTCTCCCTTCCAGGTTCAGTCTTACATACCCCAAGTGTGATTTTGCTTAGTTGGATTTCTTGACAAGCTATTTTGAATTGTGGTTGTTGTTGTTTTTTTCCCCTCTTACTGGTGTTCTTTGCTTTCTAAAAAGCTTCTCATACTTATTACTAATGCTTTACAAATGTTTATATATTAAATGAGTTTTGCTTTTGGCTACCATTTCTCTCTAACTGGCAATCAAATCAAGTGTTTGAAAGATGCTTTGTTTGCTTTTTGGTTTCTTTGCTATGGCAATTGATTTATATTATTTCACATTCTATTTAATGTTTAATGCAAATGTCATTTAAAAAATTAATTTCTCATTTTAAATTTTCATTTAATTCTTTAAATAGTTAAGAACTGAGTTGTGTTAAATATCTTTTTAATTGTTATCCTCTTTATCACATCCACTCCACCCCCATCTACCATCTCTTTATCAATTCAGGTCTCTACTGGCAGTCTGGTCATTGTGATAAAATAATGGGATTTGGCAGATACCCAGGGGCTCCACCTGAAGACCACCAAAATTGAGATCACACCTGGCTGGCCTTGAATGGGGTGTTGTTCTCAGAGGAGGTATAATACTGACATCAGCAAGAGACCACTCTCAACCAATCAGCTTGAAGGACCTCCCCTTTTGAGGAGGGAGACAGGAAGTAGGAAGGTGAGGCTGACTTGCTGGATCTTCCTCTTTTTGTTCAGATATCAGCTGGGTGACAGAAATTCATGTGGGCTGCTAGAAAAGGAGGTTCTCCCTTGTCGTCCAGGACTTTGGCATGGTGGGGGACTTCATGTGGATTGCTAGGAAAAGCAAATGTTTCTTTCTGGCTATACCAAATAGATCTAAACTAGGATTTTCCATTCTCTCTCTTCACTAACTTATAATACACTTTTTTTTTTTTAGTGAGGCAATTGGGGTTAAGTGACTTGCCCAGAGTCACACAGCTAGTAAGTGTTAAGTGTCTCAGGCTGGATTTGTTTTTGTTTTTGTTATTTTGCAGGGCAATGAGGGTTAAGTGACTTGCCCAGGGTCACACAGCTAGTAAGTGTCAAGTGTCTGAGGCCAGATTTGAACTCAGGTACTCCTGAATCCAGGGCCGGTGCTTTACCACTGCGCCATCTAGCTGCCCCTCAGGCTGGATTTGAACTCAGGTACTCCTGACTCCAGGGCCGGTGCTCTATCCACTTCCCCATCTAGCTGCCCCCTATAATACACTTTAAAAAAAAATTATTATTATTTTTTTTAGGGCAATGAGGGTTAAGTGACTTGCCCCAGGGTCACACAGCTAGCAAGTATCAACTATCTGAGGTAGGATTTGAACTCAGATCTTCCTGAATCCAGGGCCAGTGTTTTATCCACTGTGCCACTTAGCTGCCCCATAATACACTTTAATAAATCCTTAAAAACCTAAACTGTTGTTGAATTTATCAGTGATTTTAGCCAGCTTCCCCTCCAAAACTGGGGGTGGGGGCAGATTAGGACCCACATTTAGAATTTAAGTACCACATCATCTAACTATCCCCACAGCTAAATCAAATATGACTGAAATATCAGTAATGAGTCTTTTGCTATTTGTTAAGATATAATGAATTTCACTTTTTTTTTTTTTTTTGCGCAGGGCAATGGGGGTTAAGTGACTTGCCCAGGGTCACACAGCTAGGAAGTGTCAAGTGTCTGAGGCCGGATTTGAACTAAGGTACTCCTGAATCCAGGGCCAGTGCTTTATCCACTGTGCCACCTAGCCACCCCAATTTCACTTTGTAGGATGTTATTTGATGTTCATTTCATTATGTCCAGAACCTGCTAATTCTTTTCTCAATTATGAGGCTTCTATGTGTGATGTTTAAAATCTAAATTGTGGTTGCCTTAAATTAGAAGCTTTAGCACCAGTCCTTGGGCATTAAACATTTATTAAAGCATACAGATATTCCCATGGAGTTCAGAAAGTTAAGAAAAAAGCCTATTTAGCCTAGAGTTCCAGCCTAGTCTGGTTTTTCCTGAAGTCCTCCTCCACGAGCCTGCTTCAATCATGAACTCTCTCCAGTAAACTGATTGTGGAAGCTTTTTATAGGTCTGGAACAAAGGTGGTCCTTACACACTGCTTCAAGCTGATTTGTTGGTGTCATCCAAATCCATTGGTTCTGAAGGTGTTCTCAAGGTGTGAGTACAATCCAGTTAACTTGAAGTAGGCTAATCAGCAGTTAATCACTCTCATGAGTCAATCAGTCTAGATTAATCTTCAGGTGGGTCTTTGAGTATCTGCTAAATCTCATTATTTCATCACATATGCCATCTATGCCTTTCTCCTCTTACCTTCTTCCTGATCTTGTTTTTTTTGTTTGTTTGTTTGTTTTTTGTTTTTTGGTGAGGCAATGAGGGTTAAATGATTTGCCCAGAGTCACACAGCTAGTAAGTGTCTGAGGTTGGATTTGAACTCAGGTCCTCTTGAATCCCGGGCTGGTGCTTTATCCACTGCACCACCTAGCTGCCCCCTAATCCTTCTTTCTAATAGAAGTTGGGTTAATGATAAACTTAAAGGTAAAAGGAAAGATTATTATATGGGGCATATGATTACCTCATACTACAGGACTCATGAGAATTATTTATATAAAGACTATCACAGAAATGAATAAAATTAAAAGACTGCAGCTTATGCATTAATACCGATTATGTAGGATAACCAGGTAGAGAAATTCTACAAAGAACTATCCTAGAACCCCCAAATTAAATCACTATATATTTTGACACTTGGTGATGCCATTGAAAAGGTCAGAATAGTTGAGGATAGTGATAAATATTGAGAAATAGGGCAAAATTAATAACTCAGAATACATTAAGTAGTAAAATAATATTTTTATTTATAGATATTTATATTTTATTTTTAAACATTCCAGTTTATTTACCTAATTTATTATTTATTTTTTGCTGCTGAGCTGTTTCTTACAGTTTTCTTTGTAATTTTAGGATTAAATACTTTTTATTATTATATATTATTTTGTTAAATATATCCCAATTACATGTAAAATGCTTTTCTGACATTCATTTTTTAAAATTTTGAGTTCCAAATTCTTTCCTTCTTTCCTCTTGGTTGGGGGAGAATTGTTACATGGTTCAGGGGGCCAGCTCACCCAAAGATTTGGAGGCTGACCTGGAATCTTATAAAATAAAGAGAGATTTATTAGGAGAGAGAAATATGGCCATGGTATTGATCACCTGACTGTCCCACTGGACTAAGAGAAGACTAGTCTTTTGTATCTTTACAAAACAAAAAAGGGAAGGGAATTACAAGGTAAGGGGAAATGCAAAGACTGGGACCAGATAACTAAGAGGGGATCTTTGATAGCAGGGTACCAGAAGAATACAGAGCATCCAACCATATTCTGCATATCCTCTAGCAGACCTTAGTATTGCTTATTAGCATACAGGTGTCATGTACTGCCACACCTCATACCTGAGGTGGGAGAGAAAACTGCTCTTCCCTTGCTCTTGGGGGTTGGGATCTTTAGGTTTCTTGGGGTCCCACTGTATTCCCATAACACCCCACCGCTTGAGAAATAGATATCAATATGATGTCAATTATATATGTGAAGTCATGCAAAACACATTTCCATATTAGCTATGTTGGAAAAAACAAACAAGAAAATATAGAAAGTGAAAGAAGTATACTTCTGTGAGGGAAAAAAAAATCCTCTTCTCAATAATTCTTGGGAACTCAGCAGTGATGTGACAAAGGCTTGTTTATTTCCTTCTCATGAGAAAGGGGCACCCTAGTGTACAGCTAGTAGGTGCCAAGAATGGGGGCTCTTAGGCCCTGTTTTAAATCCTAGCCCCTAATGCGAATGGACCCTCCCCTTTTTCATAATTGATCTAATTACTTAAGGGTTATAATCTACCTGCAAAAACTAGCTAATGGGAATTCAGTATTCCCATTCCCAATCAATTCTTCATAATATGGACACAACTCAGGATCAGACCTTATTGAGACCAACTCAGTGCTCCTTGAAACATGTGATTGTTAGCCAGAGGGGGAGGAGAGAATCTGAGACCTTTTTCCTAGAAACAGGTCAGGAGGAGTACAATTGACTATTATATCTTGATTGAGGGGAGACAATTACCCATTTTTTCATAGCATCAATTTGCATTCAGGTTTATTGGTCCTCCTTCTGGAGACTGACAGCAGTTTTCATCAAAAGTCCTTTGGAATTCTCTTGAAATGTGTATTAATCAGAACTGTGTATTAATAGCTAAGTCTTTCACAGCTGATCATTATTACAGTACTGTTGTTACTGTGTACAATGATCTGGTTCTTGCATGGATACACAACCAGGAATTCAGCATACTTTTCAGATACTATCTAACTCATTTTTAAAACTCTCCCATGAAATAGGAAAGGGTTAATTATTGGTGATATAATTTCAAGTATGCACAATGCTGGCAATTCAAAGTGCCTATGAAGTCTTCTCTGGAGATTCTGGGGGAAATGTGTATATGTAATGAAAAAAAATTCAAGTCTGTATTCTTTATTGTTTATTAATGCCTGACTGTGTGTACAATTTGAGTGAATCTTAGTTAAATTTTAGAGAAAAAAAATTGCTTTACAAAAATATTTTATAAGAATGTTAGAGATCCTAAATTACTATTAGAAGTAAGTATAGCCATTAATATGGAAAGATCTATCATGAGATATGATCATTAAAATGTGAGTCAGGAAAGGTGCTAGGTCATCCTATGTGTGCTAATGTGGAACTACTGCCCATCAGCATATTTTCTCATTCTTTTTACAATTCAGAAGTGACAATTCTGTCCTTAAGGAATTCTCCTAATTCTGATGGATTTTGTCATGAGAAAACTTTTCCCCTTTGCACAGGTGAGTACCATTACTCCTAGTTATCACCACTAGAATTAGCCTCAAGGAAAGGAATATCCTGGGTCCAAGATCCTAATTAAAGTTTATCATGTTTCCCTCTTTCAAAACCACCATCACCATGAAAAGCTTATTCATGTTAATGGAGGCTTTATGGCCCTGAAGGTAATCCTAAACAATGTACACACGATATCTACACCACCCTATTTTATATACTAAAGGTAGTCATACATAAAGGCAACAACATCTGTCCAGGAAGCAAGGCTATGTGCATAATGCACATGGTAGGAACACAATCAATATTTAGTAAAGGATTGAATGAATATTCAATGTGACTAGAGTTAGTAACTTTCATTTAAATTTGCTTAAAAATTGAATCTGTTATACTTTAAGTCATTTGAGGCCTGAGAAGTTCTGTACTTGGAGTCATGTGACCTAGATTAGAATCTCACCTTTGATGCTTCTTAGCTGTGTGAATGCATTTAAGTAATTTAACCTCTGAAAACCTTCAGTTGCCTAGCATATAAAATGGGGATGATAATACTTTTACTACCTACCTACAGGATTGTTGTGAGGAAAGCTCTTTGCTTTTTTTTTTTTTCTGGGAGGGGAAAGGAAAGCATAGGAATAAATGAATAAAAAATATTAAATATAATCTATTCAGGCACTGATTACTGAGGATACGAATAGAAACAAAACAGTCCTCACTCTTAAATAACTTACATTTGAGTGCTGGAAGACAATAAAAGGAGGGGTCATCAGAAGTTAGGCTTACCTTACCAGGCATGGTTTCAAAATGTCCATCAAATGACCTGGAGGTCTGATTCTTCTAAACAAAGTAAGGAGATAGATCACCAATCAGAGCTCAGTAACAGAGCCTTTTGTCATGTTCATTAATGCCTGAAAGTACATACATATACATATACATGCACATATGCACATGTGTATACATATACACATACATACATAAATATATATAATATATTATACACAAACACACACACAATATGAATCATAGCTAAATTCTGGAGCCAGGATGAGAGTCTGGTGGGAAGGAGATGATATGAAGCTGTCATTTCATGTGAGTAGGGAATGACTGATATGGATATACCCTCTCCTGATACAATCAGCAATTCATCAATAACTTTTTCTCTGAGAAAATTTCCTGGATCACTGAGAGAAGTTCTATGTCTGGCTCACCACAATACAACTAGTATATGCCACATAGCTTGTCAGGGGCAGAAAACTTGAACTCAGTTTTTTGATGTTTGGGGGCACTTGCGACCTGATTCTGGGGCTAGCTCACCCAAGGAATTGGAGGCTCATCACAAATTTTGTTAAATAAAATATTTATTAGGAGAGGAATATGTGGCTGAGGAACAGATCAGTTTGGTGACCTTCCCACTGGAGTAAGAAAAGACTTGGCCTTTTATATCTTTACAAAACAAAAGGGAGGGAAAGGCATTACAAAGAACTGGGAGGGAAATGCAAGGACAGGGAGGGGATTTTGGAATAATGGGGCATCAGTAAGATAGGCAACACCCATCCATATCTTGTATATCATCTTGAAGACCTTGATATTGCTTATCAGCATACTGGGGCCAAGTCCTGCCACACCTCATACCTGAGGTGAGAAAGAGAGCTGTTTTTCCCTTGACCTTGGGGGTTGGGATGTTTAGGTTTCTTGGGATTCCACTGCAATTCCCATAACATTGGTTCTAAGAGCAACTCTCTATTGAATATAGCATGCTGCCTCTTAATGCTATAAATAAAATGCATTCTTAAAACTCTCCTGGGGCAGCTAGGTGGCGCAGTGGATATGCCTCCTGCCCTGGAGTCAGGAGGACCTGAGTTCAAATCTAACCTCAGATACTTAACACTTACTAGATGTGTGACCCTAGGCAAATCACTTAACCCCAATTGCCTTACCAAAAAAATTAAAAAAAAAAAAAAAACAAGTGTCCTGTATTTTATAGATTGTTTAGAGTCTAACCAGTGGTTTCAAACAATAAAAAACAGGATCCACTAATCTATATAAGGATCCCAGGGGATGCATATTGACTTAGTTTAAAAAAATGTAATGTTATCTTTTTTATTGTAGTTTAATTAATTTATTTTTTTTAATTTTTCTTTTTTTTAGTGAGGCAATTGGAGTTAAGTGACTTGCCCAGCGTCACACAGCTAGTAAGTGTTAAGTGTCTGAGGCCAGATTTGAACTCAGGTACTCCTAATTCCAGGGCCGTGCTCTATCCACTGCACCACCTAGCTTCCCCAGTTTAATTTATTTTTTCAAAATGTTTCACAATTTTTTTTTTTTTTTGCAGGGCAATGAGGGTTAAGTGACTTGCCCAGGGTCACACTAGTAATTGTCAAGTGTCTGAGGCTGGATTTTAACTCAGGTCCTTCTGAATCTAAGGCCATTGCTCTATCCACTGCACCACCTAGTTCCCCCCCCCCCCCCCCATTATGTTTTAATCTGATTCTGCCCACTTGGAATATTCCCATTGCTTTGTTTTACACCTCTCGTTTAGACTTAATAAAATGATGGAGAATTTTGTTAGTAATGAAGATTAAACTTAAAAGTGTGTTATTCATACTCCCGCCCCTCCCCATCCCCAGAAAGCCAGTTAGTAAACATTTGCCAACATACCCCTGACTATAGCCCATCACACAGAATTGGGGAGAATACAGAACTGGGGTTAATTTCTTAGGTCATTGTTCATGTGAACCTGAAAATTAATGAAACAATCAATATAGGAGAATTAAGGTCTTTAATCAGGGTAGAGGAGCTAGAACTTGGAGTATTGTAAAGCAGATTGCTAAGAATACCCAAAGATGGGGACTGAGGACAGGGTTTTTATGGGGTAACAGAAAAAAAAGGAGCAATGAGACTGCCCTTGGGAAACATAAGTTTCTCACAGATAGAAACTACTTAATGTAAATGAATCTTTTTATGTAATAACTTAAAGTCCAGGCAGTAAACCTGGGAATCTTTGGAAGGAGATAGTTTGTTTGGGAGATCCATAAAACAAATCAAGAGTCTGGAATTGGCAAAGATTGGTCAGCACCAGGGAATTCATTGGCCTGGGAATGGAGAATAGGTAAAGATCAGTCAGTTCTCAGTAAATTGTGGTTATCATTCAAAAGTCAATAGATGCTTCCAAATAACAGCTTTACAAATTTGTGAACATCCTGTAAACTGTCCCAGGATTCATCTGTTGACCTTGTTTTTTTCTCTGGACTTTGTCACCAGTTACCTTCTCTCTCAACCCCTATGGCCCACTGTATGCTTCCACAATATGCTTTTCATAACAGCTTCACTTTGAGGAAGGGACCAATCCAGCCAACTTTTATTGTCTTCATTTCTTTGAGTGTACCTCCTGAAACCTTTTTCAATTCCCTTTTATGTGTTGTCCCTTCCATTAAAATGTAAGCCCCTTGAGGGCAGGGATTGTCACTCTTCTGGATTGTCCAGTTATTAGCACAGTGCCTGACTCATATTAAGTGCTTAAAAAATACTGAATTATTTTTCCTCTTCCAGAGATACATTGCCATGGCTCAAAATCCCTCCACAGGAACCCATTGTTACTACAGTATTGGGAGCTTTACATTTGACTCCTGTGAGAAAATGGAGGCCCTGCTGAGGGCCATATTGAGATTGACTGGATTGTCTTTGCTGATTAACTCACTTGAAATTGACTTGGTTGAAACCATGCCTATCTGAGGGCCTGGGCTTCAGAGGGTATGTTCTCTGAGCTCTAACCTCAACACATTCTGCTCATGGACCACTGTCAAGTCCAGTAAACCAGTGGATTTGGGTGATGCTGGCCAATTAGCTTGGAGTGGTGTGTAGGGACTGCCTCTGGTCTGAACCTGCAGGAAGCTTCCACTCACAGAGGCATAGGGACTTCTTTTTGGCCCAAGATTTGTTGATGGTAGACAGGGTGACCTGATGTGGTCCCCACCTGACAATGGAAAGTTCCCTTTGGGGTTTTGGTCCTTATTTCTGGAGTTCTCTCTTTCCCCTGGTGCTGATATAGACGCAGCCACACCTAATAGGCTTATTTCCCTTACAGGTTAGGTGTGTCAGTCCTGATATCTTAGCTTCTCAAGGAGAGTTATCCCAGATGCATATCCTTTAGTTTAGCTGCCCAGTTTAAACTTGAATAGTCCCAAATTCCATGATATTCCCCAACCCCATAAAAAGAGCTCAAATAACTATTTTTTTTAAATGAAAGTTACAGGTAGATCCATAATGGAAGCAAAAAATAGACATAAATTTTGAATACACTAAACAGTTTCTCTGATGTGACCATCAGTCTGGATTAATTTTTAGTTATGAGGTATATAGTGTACACCTGAAAATTAATTAAAAAATCAATATGACAAAATTAAACTCTTTAATCTGGGCAAAGGAGTTGCAACTCATGATACTGCCGTAGCAAGTTTTAGGCGTATACAAAGAATGAGGTTGGGATGACAGGTTATGTAATGTTAATATGAATATAAGGATCACCTGGATTTGATGGAGGTGTCTTCTTATCCAAAAGTATTTTTTATGAAACCCTGGATTAATAGGATTTGTAGGAACCAAAATGTTCTTCAACTGAACTTCAAACTGAACTCAGATAGCTAGGAGATAAAAGACCCTACCTAGTGACTTCTTTTCCCTCAGGATAGTAAGTACCTATTTTATGGTGACATCTAGAAGTCCTCATCCTTGCCAAACCCTTTTTTTTTTTGGAATCCTGTAATCCTATCATGAATCTTCAGTGTTAACCTGCCTTTGGTTCTGTATGGTACTAATGAAACTGACAACACTTTGTAACCCATGGGCAAATAAAACTTAAAAACCCTTAGAAGAAGAGGGTCTCTGAGCTCCCTTCTGAGGAGGGGGGTCTCCAACATGATCATGTTTCTTCTTGGGACAAAAATAAATTGTTATGTTTTTCCTATCCATTCTCTGATCTGGTTTCTGTGAAGTACTTACTTCTAGTAAGAGAGGCAGAAATAGCCTTCTCTGATCTGGATGAACAAATTGTAGGAGTTATTATTGATGTCTTTGACCTGTTTATTATCTTGTAGGAGGATTGATACAAAAACTATATTTAATCTTCAACAGTAGAAAATAAAGAATGAAAAAGTGAAGGGACTTCCTTTGGGCAGGTTAATTACCTCATAGGTTTCACCTATACTTAAAAGAAAACTTGGGAATCTCTGGAGGGGAGAGTTTGGAAGATCTACAAAATAGTTTGAGGCTGGAATTAATAAAGTCTGATCAACCCCAGGCCATTGATTGGCCTCTAAATGAAGTCAGTCACTTCTCAGTCAGTTGTGTTTGTCAATGGCTATGAATATATTATTGTGAATATACACTGTCTTCAGTGGTATTTTTCTTCTTTAATGCATGGAGTTGACCTCAGTTCTTTAAAGCTATTCCAAGTGAGGACAAGCTGTGGAAGGTTCTGCCAATCTGGAAAACCTTTTCATATTGGCCCAGGGATGGATTGTATGTCTGTCATTTGGAGATCGACCTAAGCAAATCTGGGAAAGTTCCCCACCAAAAGGTTGACTACAAGGGAATTTTTTTTTTTCTATCCATAGCAATGAACAATAACTACTAAATGTCAGAGTTTGAAAATGACAAGAAATGTAAATCTTAGTTCAAAGGAAATAGTGAGGGTCCAGACTTGCTAATAATTACTATTATAATTAACCCCTGGGCTATTTTAGAGAGCATTAAGACATAAGCTAGAAGTTGGAATGAAAGGGTGGTGATAGAAATAAGCCACTGGCTATGAAATCAGATAAAGTAAATTAGGAGAATGCAGAGTGCAGGATAGAGGGCTAATGAGATGGGGCATAGAGAGAATGACCCTTAAGCCAAATTCCACTGGATGTATTTTTCAGCCTTTGTACCGAGTCCTGAAAAGTTGTATATGAAGCTATGGGTTCTAATGCTCATTCTCTCCTGAGTACCAGGTTTTGGAAGAAATGATAAAAGTCTATTAAGTGTATGAGAGAAAATCTAATTGGCTAAATTGGTATTCTCTAAGATCCCTGTAGGTATGAGAAAAGAGAGCTGGGTCTAGTGTAGTTTCATGTGCTTATATCCAGGTCTTCTACCATACGTGCAGACATCCTTGTGACATTTAAGCACAGAGGGGTCATAATATGCATTTCTAGACCTCTGCATTCATTCTGATGGAATCAGGGATCCCTAAAGTATTAAAGTATATATGGATGTGAATATATGTATATTCATATATGTGCACATGTACAGTATCTATATGTACATATATGATTATATATTCATATGCATGTGTGTATAAAAAGAACTGAGCATGTATACAGGCACATTTGGTAAGCTGTTCATATTTTAAGAACTTTGTCACTAAAGTACTGACAGCCTTGTCTTTGTGTACTCTCTCACTCTTTTTCTTGGAGGCCAGAAAATACAGCATAGTGAAGCCCACAGCTCTGTACAGGAAGGCCTATGAGACTGAGTGTATGGAGGTCCATTTGGTTTACTGACTAAGATATTGAAAAGATCAATATAAAACCTCCAATTCCCAATCTACATAGCGTTCATCAAGATTGTTTTGGAGTCAATTTTCTTTTGAGATGGAGAGAACTGTGCTGTTTATGTTATTTTGCTGTGTTTAAAACATCATAACTTATTCCAAAGAAAAAGGGTAACCTTATTTAGAAATCTTACTTTAAAAAGAAAAAGAAAAAAAGAAAGAGGGAAGTAAACTTGCCTGCCAATTTTGGCAGAAGTGGAAGGGATCCGCCATGTGATAAAGTGACCAGAGCCACTTGGAAGAGTAATGAATAGAGTCAAAGTGTAAAAGTAGGGAAGACAATGCAGATGTGTTGGACTTCCAAACCTTCTTCACCTTTCATTTTGCCTTGATTGGGCAAAATATAAGTTATGTGAAAAGGATGAAGCCAGGTACAACTGCTTGAATTCTGTTGCTAGGATGGAGTTGTACATTTTGTCTCAGATACTATACCCAAATAAGAATGTTGAGTTGTTTTATTTTATTTTTTTTGATTGAATAAAACAATTAGGAATGAGTGTGAACAAGACTTGTATACCTTCTTGAATCAAAGTACACCATTGTGTGAATCTGAGTCTCACTATAAGCAATCCGTATAGTAGGAAGATGCAAACTCAGAATCAGATTGAAAGATTCTAAAGTTCCTGATTGAAGAGGTTGGAGCAAACATGACATTTTCAACACTCTTTTGAAAAACAAAACATGGATTAAGCTCTGGCCTAGAAAGGAGATACCAAGGAGAGCCATTGGCTCTATATGTATTTCACAGTGAAGGACCAGGAAATACCCCAAAAGGGCAGCTCTTTCCCTAAGTTCCTCTCTTGATTGCTGTCTATCCACAGCAAGTATAATATAATATGCTATTTTAGTCCACTTTTCAGTACAAATATTTCCAATCTACTTCTCTTCCCCAACACACATTGTAAACTACGGTATATTTAATTATCTCTTTGTCAGGGCTAATCTTTTTCTTGTTATTGTTCTTTCCACGTACATTTCTGAAGTCATTGTGCATATTGTTTTCCTGGTTCAGCTTTCCTCCCTCCATATGATTTTATGTTTTCTCATGCTTCTCTGAATATCTCATCCTGGGAGTGATTAAAGAAGTGACAGTATTACAAATACAATGTCCACACAGCAAGATTCATGCAATGAGGGGGCGGCTAGGTGGCACAGTGGCTAAAGCACTGGCCCTGGATTCAGGAGGACCTGAGTTCAAATCCAGCCTCAGACACTCAAGACACTTACTAGCTGTGTGACCCTGGGCAAGTCACTTAACCCTCATTGCCCCACCAAAAAAAAAAAAAAGATTTATGCAATGATGAAAATTATATGTATGAAAGTAGCAAGCAGTGAAAACAACCATGAAGTCCAGGATGAAAAGCTGGAGAATAATTGACTGTGAGTGTCTCCCATGATATACATGCAGCATGAAGTATTTTGAACCTTGCATACCCTGCCTTCCACATCAAGTACATTGTCTAAGACTATCTTATTGTGCATTACTATATTGGCCAAAGAATCTAGGGACTCTTGGAGATCCTCAAGGGCCAAAGTATTTTCATTTAGAAATCTTTTCAATTGCTTAGTCATATTAGTCAGGATTGCCTCAAGTTCTAGGTATTCCAAGGGAATGGCAAGCACCTAAGTTTTGTGTATCTACAATGGGGAAATTGTTCCAAAGACCCCCCTCTTTTTTGCCCTAAGCCTTTCTTCAGGAGAGAGGGCTCAGAGGGTTTTGATATAGAGTATCTATGAAACCCAAGGTGCACTGACCATAAGTCATATAGGAGCTGTGGCAGAAAGTGGTTAGGACCACAGAACATAAGCGCTTCTTCAGGAGACCATCCTGGTAGCCCAACCTTGTAAGAGTTGAAGAGTTAATTTGCAGATTAAGAGATCCTTTGCCAACACTAATTACTTAAAAAAAAATAAAAGCAAAAACAAAAAACAACAGCTTTTACAATGTTCATCTAAGGTTATAAATACCTAGCAGGGAGTTTACATTCTTTTTTTTTTTTTTTTTTGGCAATGGGGGTTAAGTGACTTGCCCAGGGTCACACAGCTAGTAAGTGTCAAGTGTCTGAGGCTGGATTTGAACTCAAGTATTCCTGAATCCAAGGACAGTGCTTTATCCACTGTGCCACCTAGCTGTCCCCTTGGGAATTTACATTCTAATGCCAAATTCAAACTTTGAGTCTTTTGAGTTACAACCAAAAATTTTTGTAGATCATACACACAATTAGAATGTTTGACAGACACATAAATGCCCATAAGACATACAAACAAATCAACAACTGTATAATAGTGGAGTTTACTTCTTCCTGTCTAGCCCACTCCAGGGTGTGGTAAGGGTTGATCAGGAGGCCTATCTACCTTAATTGTCCTCTCTCATGAAAATAGTAGCCATTTGTTGTTACAATAGAAAATCACTTGTTTCTTTTTGCCTAAGTCCAATTTTTCCCCAATATTCTAAAGATAAACCTGGTGTGTGTGTGTGTGTGTGGGGAGAGTGGATGGCTTCCACATGGAATGCTATATCCTTGTCCCTTATCATGGTGGTGATATGGGGGAGAAACTGATAGGAGAAAGCACGTGGGTCCTTCGGATTCCTCTGTAAAGAATTATACTCTCACACAAGACCTAATTAGGAATAAAGGAACAGGTTTATTGGGGTAGAAGAGAAACCGGCCGGGAGGAAGGTTTTGCCTGAACAAAAGGTTTTTCCTCCCTGACTAGCTCGAGGAGCGCCATTTTATAGGGTTTAGATGGGGTGGGTAAGAGTCTCTTATTGGGTGAGGGGCTGGTGGTCTTCCCAAGTTGCGCTGGGGTAGGAAGAATCCCTTGTGAGCGATCTGGTGGTGGGTGTCAACTTTGTCCTGATGGGTCTAAGCAGTCTGCTGATGGGCGGTTCCAGGTGGTCTTCTCCTGGATTACCTCCTCTAGGTGCTTAGGAGGACTGGAATGTAGGGTGGTGGTCCTGGAGCATGCTCAGTTTGATCTAGTGCTGCTTATCTCCATTGGGTGTGTGTGTCCTTGATTGAGTTCAAGGAGAGGCCTACTTGATTTTAAGGGAAAACCCCTGAGGTTTCAAATAAAAAGTTCCTTGAACCCCCCAGAGAACTGTTGGGGTAACTGGGGCCCATAATCCTCCCATGACAGTGGGTTGGACCACACAATTGCATCCAAGTGGGTGCCGATATTCCAACCTCAGACTGAGGCTGTTGACAGAGGAGAAAAAACAGTCCACACTCCACCTGGGGAATCCAAGAGCCAAATGAGCAGTCACCTTTTTATCTGTCTGAAGACGTTCCCTAGGTTTTGACACCAAAATGTTGGGGGGATTTGCCACGTGGATTGGGGGGCTAGCTCACACAATGAACTGGAGGCTCATCATGGATCTCGTAAAAAAAAAAAATTATTAGGAGAGAGGAACATATGACCAGGGGAAAGACCACTATGGAAATCTGCCCCACCCCCACCCCAGTGAGAGAAGACCTGGTCTTTTGTATGTTTACATAACAAAGGGGAGGGAAGGGCAAGATAACTGAGAGGGGATCTTTGAATAATGGGGTATCAGTAGGATATGCAGCATCCATCCATATCCTGCATATCATCTTTCAGACCTTGGTATTGCTTATCAGCATATCAGGATTATTCTTGGCAACATCCATTCCTGAGGTGTGAGACAGAGCTCCCCCTCCCCTGGGACAGTTCAAGGACTCCTTGGGGGTTAGGGTGCCTCATCCCACAACATCAGGGTATAAACATTTTTTTAACAGTGTGTGAGCATGTGTGTAAGCACGTGCATATGTGTGTGAGTGATTGAGCAAGAGATGTAGCTAATGGGGGCAGTCTGTGTCAATTCCCCCTCCATCCCCTCCTGCTACCCCTTCCCATATCCCACACCCACCAATGTAACATTCTAAGTAGATTTAAGTGGAGTCTAGAGACTCAGTAGGCATTATAGTCTGCAGTCACACTGTATAGGATTTAGGGCTTCATACCTCTAACCTGGGTATGTGAAACGTCGCATTTCTCTGGGTTTGACTCACTCCTCCAAACCTACAGGCATCAATGTTATTGTTCATTCAGGAACATATGCACCACAGAAAATTGCTTCTCTGCTTTGTGCTTGACTGTTGATCCTTACTACTTCATCTGGGGAAATCAAAGTCTTTATATACTCTTTCAATTAACTATCACCCTTATGAGGTTGTTTAGCTCTTCTATTTAATTTCTACTTAAGCCAAAGAACTGCAGTGTTCATCAAACTGACTATCTCTAGGCTAAACAGATCACCCAGCCTAGCCCAGTTCAGTTATTCATTCACCAGGATTCTTTGCTTTCCCATCAGAACTGCAAAGTAGCTCCTCTAAATAGGTTCCCAAAGTAGCTACAAAGCCCTTCAGCTTTTCCTTCTCGAGCTAGAGGAGGCATCAGAGAGAAATCTGCCTTTATGGAAAGCTTCACCTTTTTCAAGCACTAGGTTGAGCTGAAGGGCAATAGTTATCATTGGAATCCTTAAAAATTTAAGTCAGTTCTTCCTAAACAATCACCCTCTGACTACCACAGTTGGCTCCTCTTCCCTCATTGCTGCTGTCTTTTCTTATCCTTCTTTCTTTCTGCTCTTCAGGGGTTGCAGTTTTATTTCAAAGGCTAAAATGAGAGCCTTATAACAATCAGTGCCTCTCCCCATTTTACTTTAAAAAAAAAATCACAATTTGTCAAATTTCTCCTACCAGTTCAAGAGCCCCTTTTCAATCATATTATAGTCTCCAAATGTTTATAACTTCGCATGTTCTTGCTTTTACCCTCTTTAGCCATAAAACATGTATATGCAAATTGGCTAAGGTTCCCATGATACCATTTCTTAAATTTCCAACAGGGCAATCAATCTCTTTGTTGCCTTTAAAACTAAATTTCTTCTTGTATTTCTCTATTTTTCTACAAATAAAATTAAAATAATAAAATAAACTCTTTTCCACATTACAATCTTAAACTGTTTCCATGCAAGCAAGATCATATTGCTATCAGAGTTCCGAATGTTCAAATCTATGCCATAAACCATTTTTTCTCTATCCAAACGATCAAAAATCCCATCTGAAAGCTGTTTCCTCGTGCACATATTTTTAGCAAATTATATTAAAACAAAGCTGTTTTCCTACTCATACTGAGTATCAAAGTGTTCAAAACAGCAGCAATATCTGACATCCTTTGACAATAATTACAAATCTTTGAATAAAACACCCCTTCCCTTTTCATCATTGGCTTTTCCATGTGAAAAATGGCCTCAGAGTAACAATGGGGGAAGAAGTGGCAATGTTGGCCAGAGTGGAGATAGCATACCATGGAGTTGGCCAAGAAGGAGCTGAGGCCAAGACTCTCCTGAGTGCAATGTTAACATTTTGTCTTTATATAATATTTCTCTAAAGTAATGTTTATATATATCCTTCATGTTCGCGAAGCACTTTTTCCCTATAACAACATTGTAATATAGGTAGTACACACATCTGGGAAAGATGAAAAATCAATATACTTTTGAGATATTTGCTGGCATAGTTCAGTCATTTCAGCCATGTTTCTTCAGGACTCTATTTGAGGCTTCATAGTAGATAGAGCATTGGCCCTGAAATTGTGAAGACATGAGTTCAAATATTACCTCAGACACTTACTCACTGTGTGACCCTGGGCAAGTCACTTACCCCCAATTGCCTTAAACATACAAAACCATCTCCAGTCATCCTGATGCATATTTGCCACTGAATCCAGATGGCTCTGGAGGAGAAAGTAAGTTTGGTGACCCTGCACAGCCCTCACTTAAATCCAGTTCACTGCAAGTCATGACATCACCCTGATGATGTCATTATCCTCTTCAAGAATGGAGGAGAAACAACATCAACAATTACAACAATTCTTGATGTAGATACTGGAGTGGTTTGCCACTTCCTTCTCCAGCACATTTTTATTTTCTTTTTCGGTGAGGCAATTGGGGTTAAGTGACTTGCCCAGGGTCACACAGTTAGTAAGTATCAAGTGTCTGAGGCCAGATTTGAACTCAGGTCCTCCTGAATCCAGGACTAATGCTCTATCTACTGCACCACCTAGCCGCTCCATGCATTTTTTTTTTTTGCAAGGCAGCGAGGGTTAAGTGACTTACCCAGGGTCACACAGCTAGTTGTCAAGTGTCTGAGGCCAGGTTTGAACTCAAGTCCTCTTGAATCCATGGCTGGTGCTTTATCCACTGTGATACCTAGCTGCCCCCTTCCAGCTCATTTTATAGATGAAGAAACTGAGGCAAACAAGTCATTTAGTGACTTGCCCAGGGTCACACAGCCAGTAAGTGTCTGAGGCTGGATTTGAACTCAGGAAGATGAATCTTCCTGACTTCTATACTGATACTCTATCTACTGTACCACCTAGTTTCCCTATTAAAGTAATTTTAAAAATTGATTTATTATCCAGTTTTGCTTCCTTTTTGTAAGATTTTTTTTGGTTCTTTTTTTTTCTGTTGTTGATACTTAGGTTTCAGAGATAAGAAAGTGTTTGAAGGGGTCACTAAAAAGGCAGACCTCCCTTCTGTCTAAGGAATTTATAAATACTGTCAAAAAAGGCTTTATATTATCTTCTTTTTATATCCCTTAGCAATAAAGGAAATAATTATGTGTATTCTTTTGGGGAGGATATTGTGAAAGCTTGCTTAGATATCTTTACATAACAGACTCTTGCCACAGTCCTCCTTGTGACTTCTCTGATGCTGACCTGAAATGTTTTAAAGCAAGACAACAGGGGATAGACATGATTGCAACTGGAAAAGAACATTCTCATTCAAGTATCGATCTCTAGATGAAGCCTTTTTGCCTCTTGAATTTCACCAGTTATTTACTCATTTAAAAGTCATAAAAACATGGCTCAGAGGAACAATAATACCTTGTATTCAATCTGGTTCACAAAGCCCTGCTGAGGGGTGAAACACCAAGCTGGGAGGTAGAATAGAGAAATGATCTTGAAAATTGTTACACTTCCTTCATTATCACCAGACAATTGAGGAGCCTCTGATGACATGATCCCTTATCTTATCTCTCTACTCCAATTCATTCTTCACACTGTGGTCAGAGTCAGACATTGTAAATAGACATCATCACATCATGCCTCTTTGCTCACAAATCCTTAGTTGCTCCCTACTATAAACCAAATAAAGCTTCAAAGTTCTCTGCCTGGCATGCATTCCCTCTGTAATTTGGTGGAATACTACCTCTTCAATGACCTCATTTTACCCTCCTGCGAACACTAAACTCTATCCAAACTGGATTATTCTGTATCCTCCAAGTATGGGCTGCCTTTGTATTCTAATTTCTCATCCCTCCAATTTTTGAACTTCTACCTATCTTTCAAAGCCCAAATCAAATGCTAGCTCTTCCATGAAGCTTACCTTGAATCCTGCTATCTTGAATTACTTCTAACTCCTGATATCTCACCTAAAATTTTATTAGGCAACTCTTTAATATACTTCTCTGACATGAATTATAGTTATTTGCATTTGTGTTTTATTGCCCTCACTAAGTTCTTACTTCCATAAAGGTCTCTTAGCTAATACTTTACCTACTTGGTATCTCTTTTAGTAATTAGAATAATTCTTTGAATAAAATAGGTGTTCTATAAAGGTTTAGTGAATAAATGAATGAATTAACAAGTGAATGAAAAAGCAGTTCACTCTCAAATACTGGTGGACCATTGGGAAAGGGGACTTATGGCTAAATAACAATTTTGATAATAAAAAGATCTACTGTATTAGTCCATGATGATGATGATAATAGTAATAAATAATAATGACCAACATTTATATAGCACCTACTATATGCCAGGCACTATGCTAAGTGTTTTGTTTTGTTTTGTTTTTTGGCGGGGCAATGAGGGTTAAGTGACTTGCCCAGGGTCACACAGCTAGTAAGTGTCAAGTATCTGAGGCTGGATTTGAACTCAGGTCCTCCTGAATCCAGGGCCAGTGCTTTATCCACTGCTCCACCTAGCTGTCCCTTAGGTGTTTTTAAATATGATCTCTTTTGATACAACAACTCTGGAAGGTAAGTATTATTATTATCCCCATTTTACAGATGAGAAAACTGAGGCTAATGGAGTGACTTGCCCATGGTCACGCAACTAGTAAGTCTGTCCACATCTTAACTCGGGTCCAGATTTGAACTCAGATTTTCCTGACTCCAGGTCTAGTGTTCTATTTATTGTAAACAATGACTTGATATAAGTCTTCCTCTTCAATTTCCTTGGACTTGGTTCTACCCTTTTGTGTAAACAAGGGCAAATTCCATCTTTCTTCTACATAGTAGAACTTCAAATGTTTGAAGAAAGGTACCATATTTCCATTCAACTCCCTTTCTCCTGGTCAAATATTCCTCATCCAACTTGTCCTTCAATTTGTCCTTCAAAATCACATTCATTAATCCTCCCTCTTCTGAGTATTTTCCTGGATATTATTAATGTCCTTCCTAAAATGTGGTAATCAGTACTTAACACAGTATTCCACATGTACTGTGAATAAGGGAAGCACAGAATTATTACTTACAATTTAGGCAATATACCTCTCTTAATATAGACTAAAAATTAGTCTAGGAAAGCTATGCATGTTAAGTCATTGTACTTCTTTCAGAGGTAGTGGGTTCCACTTCCCTGGAGATCTTCAACCAGAGGCTAGATAACCATTTGCTTAAGATGTTTTTGTTTTCATTTTTTTTTTTTTTGGTGAGGCAGTTGGGGTTAAATGACTTGCTCAGGGTCACACAGCTAATAAGTATTAAGTGTCTGAGGCTAGATTTGAACTCAGGTCTTCCTGAATCCAAGGCTGGAGTTCGATCCACTCTGCCACCTAGCTTCCCTACTTATGATGTTATAAAAGAGAGTATTGATCAGTATGGATTGACTAGAAAGTATCTGAGGTCCCTTTGGACCTCTTGTGATCCTATTGGGAGAAGAGCACAATCCAACCACAACCATCTCATTAACCCAAAGGTTTATTTTTTTTTTTCCAAGTTCCAATTTGGAGACTGCTGCTCTATCATGGCTGGTTGAATGCTATTAAGGTTGATAGTATCTAGACCACGTGCCTCAAACTCCAAGCAGATTCCAGAGATGTATAATCCCCTACTATCTCCATTATGAATGCACATGTTTTCAATGCAGATGATTATAAGATTTTTTTAATGTTAAAGCTAAAGCTTCCATGTAAAGAAATTATCTGGTCCTTTGGTTGAGGTCAAGATTTCCTTGAAGTGATCAGTTTATTTTTTAACATTGTGTTTTTATTAAACTATTTGAATATTTTTGAGGATAACCCAGAAAAACAGATAGGCAGATGTTACATTCATCTGGTTACAATGTGCTAAGACATGATTTTTCTAAAGTCCAAAGATTCCTTGCTTTACAAAGAGAGTTTTTCTATAGAATTTAGCAGTAATAGTGGGAGATCATCTTATACTAACTACCTAGAGTCCTGATGTGAATTCCCCCTTTATCATATTTTGTGCTCTACTGTTTCTTGTGTAAAATCAAACATACAGGCAATAGCTAGCATGAATAATAGTGCATGTAAAAACACCTAAAAATTTGTCCTACGTATATCTCCTACAAAAACAACAACTAGATATCATGATTTTCATTTACAGCTAAACAAACAGGGCCACAAAGATCTTATAAATTTTTATTAAGACCATAAACAATTCAGTATCAGGGCACAAAGTAAAACCTTGACACCTTGTCCTCTGCCCCCACAATTAGACCAAATCATCTCACTAAGCAATTGCATCACATAAAGAAAAAAATGCAGACAGAATTATAAACTCTGCTTTGAGGGGGCATGTGTACTTATAAATTATATATGATTTTTATTAACTCTTCATTATCCTCAATCCTATATTTATATTTTCCCCTGAGGTGGTTACTGGCTTCTAGGAAAATGTACAATTGCAATTACCCTTATACATTAAATGACTTAAAAACGAGTTATATTGGCTAGAAATGTATAAGATTATACATGTATAACCGATGTTAAGTTGTTTACCCTCTCAGAGAGGGGAGAGGAAAGGGAGAAAGGGATAAAATTTGGAAATCAAAACTCAAAAAAATGTTAAAAATTGTTTTTACATGTAAATGGGAGAAAAATGTTATTTTAAAAAGTCTATTGACTATTGAATTCACATTTTAGTTGAACCTTGAAAGAAAAGTGAATTAACAAATGGGGTTAGGCTGTCCTTTCTGCAAGAAATTGATGCCATAGAACAAATAAGTACAGAACATATGAATTTTTCTCCCAGCAGTGGGGATAGATTTGCACAGTCATCCATAGCCTCCTGCCCAGATCCACCTGTGACCAACAGTCTTCATCTACAAATCAACTAACTGAGGCCAGTATGAATAAGCATGCCACAAGACAAAACATATCTAATTGGACCATATGGGAACAGAACCTGGGCCCTGAGCCATAGACACAACTTAAAAGAAGAACATCATGAGCTTCCACTGAATGATTTCAACATTACTGACAGAATTTACATTGCTACGGCCAGGCATCCTGCCTCCCAACTGCTCAATCTAAATCCGCCTAACATTAGCTAGAAGCATTTTTGGATAGCTCCTCTGTCTTTTCTGGCTGTCCTCTATTGTTCCATTAAAAAACAAACAAACAAACAAACAAACAAACAAACAAACAAACAAACACCTCTTCACACTTTCGAATATGTAGAGGTCATAAAAGGAATAATATTTGTAGTAAGTGGAACTGTGGAATCTTCAAGGATACACATTTGGGTTGGTGGGTGAGTGGGTTAGGGTAAAGGACAGGGTGACTTTTGGTACCCTTGTCAGCATAATCAATGGATCACTTATTTTAGTTGCACTTAATAGATACTTATAAATCACCTCAACAATTCAATTAGAGCATTTGTAAGCTCTCAATTTGTGGCAGGCACAGGAAGTACAAAGAACAAAAATCTCAACAGTCCCTGTCCTCCAGGAGGTTAGATAATGGTAGGGATACACAACACATGTAGATAAATGTTGAACAAAATATATATTCAAAGTAATTGGGAGGTGGCAGATAGCAGTACCACATAAAACAGCTGCCCTTTATGCATTAGTACATTTCTATTCCCTACAATTCTAGGATAGTATTTTTTTCCCTTTTTTGGAGGCAAATTCTGGGTAATTTGGGCATGCTGTACTAGGACAGAGTCTAGGGGCTTTCAGAATTTCAGTTCTGCTCTCAGGTCTGCCCTGGTAACAACTGGACTTTCGAGCTAAGCACCAGACAAAATGCTGAACTTATTTTATTCTCAAACTTGAAAGGAGGTTTTTATTTTGCTTCAGGGTTTATAAAATACTTTTAGCACAGCAATCTTCTGAGAAAGTACTATGAATATTATAGTTTCCTTTTGACAGATGAGGAAAGTGAGGCTCCAAGAGATGAAATGACTTGTTCTTTGCTCAGTTACTAAGTGGCAAAGCTAGTATTTTAATCCCGGTCTTCAACTCCAAACTCCACACTCTTTCACCACTGCTGTCTCAACTTTATCTATGTCAATCTATAAGATTTGATTAAACACCCTAGTCTGCTTATTTCATTCATATGGACACTATCTAGACTATCTAGAAAACAGCAGACTTGATCTTATCCCATTGCTGCAACAAATTAAGTAAAGCATTGGCCACTAGTCCTTTGTTCAAACAATTAACCAAGTAACTTTACTAAGTAACTACATCAGATAAAGAGAAATGAGAACATACTGGAAATGTTATGTTTTTTGGGGGGGTGAGGGAGAAGGTGTACTTGTAAATTAAGTCTGTTTCTCATTCATTCTACCCTTCACACCTCACTCTCAAACCTATTATTTTTCTAACTCTTGCACAGTAATCTTGTTAGATGCTGAAAGATGTGAACAATTTTGAAGGGAAAAAAACACACATATGGACCTATCTAATATTACTAGGTACTTGGGTTCAATGCATTTTGACAGGGTTCTACTTCTTTGGGGTGAGAATATAGCTAAGCTTATTCCAAGGACAGACTGTTATAGGCTAAAAGGTATAGAAAGTCATACTCTGAGGTATTGATCTAGGATTACTTCACTACATGTCATCATTTCGTGACTGGGGGTCTTCATATGTATATGGGTCAATGGCATTTAAAAATCAAAGCTAGAATATGAGTCTTGTCTAGAACAGCCTGTTTCAATTCTGTTGTTTGCTTCTATTTTTCTGAACCTAGAGAAGTACTGCCAAAGTAATTGGGAAAAAATATCATCTGATACCCTGGACTCTTCATTCTCTCTTACACCCCATATCTAAGTTCTAAATATCATCATTACTACCTCTACATTCTCACATATATATCTGTGGCCACTTTACTCACTAATGTGGGTCCTCATCCCCAATCACCTGACCCAGTGAGAATAGCTCCAAAATACATCTTCCCACCGTTATTTGTTCAACCCTCCAACCCAACCCCTAACATGACTGCCTTCTCTTGTTCAAATATATTCAGAGCATCCCCAGAATTTATGAAATAAACTCTAAACATTAGATCCTCAATCTTCCCCAACCTACCTATTTAGTCTAATACTTCATTATTCCCTGATTAATCAATAATCCAGTCAAACTCTAATATTCTCTGATTTCAGAATGTGCATCCAACTTTCTCAACTCTTCACTTTAGCTCTGGTTATTCCCTGTATTTAATTTTTATTTTTTACTCTTTCTCTCTATTGAATTCTTACCCATCCTTTGAAGCCAACTTAAATGATCCCTTCTCCAAGAACATATCGCCCTTTTCTTGTAAATGATACTGTTTTTTCCAGCAGTCTTCCTTGAGCAGTTTGTGCTAGTTATATGTGCCACATTTCTGTACTACACAATATACCCCATAAATACCAGGACAGTGCCTTTTCTAGCCTTTGGTTCCGGTCCTGGGAGGGCATTCCTTTATATGACATTCTGTTGCTTTCTTTTTTCCTTTATGCTATAAACTACTACTTACTACCCAATCAATGTTTTTGCTTGTTTTCCTGCTACTGCCCGCAGGCCTTGTAGCTCCCATAGTACTCACTACTGCTGCCATCAGGACAGGACATTACTGCCAAATTGCCTTCTTTATTTTTATCTATCATCCATCCATCTATCCATCTAGCTAGCTAGCTATCATTATTTTTAACCAAGGCCATTTTGGCAGATTCTGTTCTATTCCTATTCCTTTACTTAACACAATGAATGAATGAATGAATGACTCACAGTACAAGGTAAACAATCACTTTTTCCAAGCCAAGGTATAAGTGAGCACAGTTTCCCTAAGCCCTCTCACCAAAATTTGCATGTTTACTCCCACATCAAAGTAGTCCATACTCAAGTTCCCTCTAGCCTGAGAAAAGCCATACTAAAATATGGAGAGCCTACATTTGTGTTTTAGGTAAATCCACCTGTAGGAGAGGAGTTAACTCAAGAGGCCCCTGTTCTGAGCCATATAATCCTGGCTTATTGAATAATGCAATAATAAAGCCCTATACTCTCATTTTTGTAGCAAGGTGAAAGGGCCTTGTTTCAATACTAAAAATAAATGAAAGGTTATCATGAGCTGCCTGTGCTATTTCCCACAATGATTTAATGGAACTGCTAGCTACTGGTACCCGTGATGCTACCCATTGCACTTCCTACTCTTTTGAGGCCAGAGATTCATTCAGCCAGGTATACACCTGCCGCTTCCCATAGCCAAAGCATTATTCCTCCCATGCCCCTTACTGTCCACCTGCTCCTCACTTTCCAGTCTGTACAACTACCTGAATTGCTGCCCAGTGCTTGTGGTGAAAGCATTACTGCCAACCAGTCAGCCATATCTGCTTTTTTTTTCTGAATGGGTTCAATCTTGCCAGTTCTCATCTACTTCAACCAATTGTCATGAAAAACCTCCTTTACCTGGCACAATGTACTACTGGGAGCCTGGGGATTCAAGTTAGGAACCAATTACAGTAAGTTTTCATGCAAGAGATCACAGCTGCCCTTAGCCTTCTCCTTTCAGTCTGTCAACTCATGGGTAAAACCAATTCTATGGAAGTTAGTTCTTGCCTGAGAAAGGAAGGAAAGAAGAAAGGAACAGGAACTTATTTAACACATGCTATAGGCCAGACATTGTGTTAAGCACTTTACAAATATTACCTCATTTGATCCTCAAAACAACCCCATGAGCTAGAAGCACCTAAGCTCATTATATAGGGTAATCTTTGGCCCAAAGGGCTCATATATGGCTTTCAGGTCAAGCTACCTGGAAAGAAGTTAACACAAACCAAAAACTCTTCTGAATCAATGTCCTAGCCTACTGTGCAACATATTTTTCCTCGTACCTATTACATAGATCTACATATAAGAGAAAACTAACAAATATCTTGAATGCAATTAAATTGGTACCTTACAAAGCCATGAAAATAATACAACAGATCCATTAATTCACTTCCCAACATATCTCTTGTGCTTGGAAAACAATAGTGCTCAATAAATTCTTTTTCATTCATTTATTAATTCCAATTCTGAGAAGTAGAAAAGGTAATTGATTTGGAAGTGGGGACTTTCAGCCATTAAAAAATAAAATGTGTATTGATCCTAGTGAGGATGCATGATTGGAAAGCCTGGATATACCTTCTATCACCCCAAACCATCCTACCATTTAATTGAGATATTAAAAATAATCAGTATTTGCACTGAAAACAGCCTGCAGAAATAATTATATGGCTTTCAAGTTCTGCTCAGAATGGGGACAAATACCCTATTTAAATAATTACTACAGTTGTACCAAACCATCAGGTTAGCCCCTAACCCAGCAGTTGGTCTTATAATCCTTGAAAAACACACCACAGTCTCAGCATAATCATGGAATCAAAGGGAAAATTGGAAGGATGGGGAACAAAGGAATTCTGTTAGCAGAAACTCCATGAATCTCTAATAGAGAATTGCAAGAAATGGCTTTTGCCTCATTCATTACAGAAATAAAGAGTCCAAGAGAACTACTGCCAAATAACTGATCAAGGATGCAATACTTTTATCACTGTAAGCCCTATTAAGATACTTATTAGAGTTCTATTTCTACCCTCCATTCTTTTTTTTTTTTAAAGATGAGAGGAAATAGCTAAGCAGTTGTTATTGTTGAATTACTGGTAGTGACTTTTGATATTATTACAATGAAGAATAGGAGATCTATCAATCATCTTTATTTTTTAAAAAAGGGAAGAGAAAAGAGTTTGCTAACTCTAGGGCAATGACCTTGATTTTAGTTCCTGGAAAAATCCCAGAGAGTTTTCAAGGGATGGTTAGTGAGCGTCTAACAGAAGTGATCATCATCATAAAGACCCAACATGGCTTCAGTCAAGAATTGTTCACATCAGAGAAAAAAAAAATTCCTTTTATTCACAGAGTTACTTAACTAGCATTTAGCTGTGATATAAGGAACACTTGCCTATCAATTACAGTTCCCCAAAGTGGTATGGCCTGCCTCAGGAAGTACCAGCTTCTTGCTTTTTGGGTTTTTAATCAGAGGTTGGATCACCACTTGTCAGGTTGATTGTATGTGAATTTTTTTGAGGTATGGTTATGACTAGATGGTTGCTGAACTCAGTTTTCCTTCTGAAATTCTGTGATTCTTCAAAATTTAACATGATTTGGAGAAGCATAACAGTGACTTAAAAAAATAAAAGTTGTAAAGCAGTCAAAGGAAAACAATTTAAAGGAATTTTGGAACAGCTTTAAATATCTATAATTCGTCTTGAGTAAATCAAAGAATTAATTTGCCTCTTTTATGAGACAATTAACAAAGGTTATCCTTAGCATGGTTTATACTATTAAGTGAAGTATCCACATCAAGGAAGGCTATGTATCTCTTGGAGTGTAACTGACTTGTCTGATTAATGCCTGCATTCCACAAAATAACTTGGCCCACAATATTATGATTGCTCTTTAGAGTATCCTTTTCTTTTTCTTTCTTACTCAATTTATGTTTTGAGAGACTATTGAGTACCAGGCCATGAGGACAAATAGAAAAGGGCAAAAAAGATATTGATATGAATATATGATCATGACAAAGGAAGGAGACTTCTAGAAATGTTCAGTGGATCTAGAACTGTTTTGTTGTTGATGTGGTCATAATTTTGGTGGTGGTGCTGATTGTTGTTGTAGATGCTGATGTTTCTGCTGCTGTAGTCAACAAATAGCACATCCTAGATATGGTTTTGATTCCAAATAAGGAGTATCATTGAGGACAGTAATCAGAAAGCAAAGGATTAAACTGTCCACTCTTCATTATTGTCCAGCCAATGGTATCTTTCTAGGAAAAGAGTCAGGGTGCTACAATTTTGCTTATTTGTGATTATATGAGGATTAGGATTCCTGAAGTGACACATTTTCCAAACTTCTCTTTGTGGAAAGGGAGATGTGATTCTACTAATTTGAGAATGGGTGTTGCTAGGGTTTTTTATATCTTTTTGTTTATTTAAATTGCTACTAAAATGGTTTACTGATTCAATGTTGACTTTTGCCCACATTTTATTGGTATGTTAGACAGCTATCTGTGTAACTTGAATGTTCCCATTTTCAAACTATGTGGAATAGACAAGTTGAAGTAAATTACCATTGAAAATACCCCATTACTAAAGTACTATATAAATATAGTCTACTATTAAAAAATATAAGATGAGCAGGATGATATCAGAAAAAACCTGGAAATACTTACATGAGCTGAAGCAAAGTGAAAAGTACTGTATGTGTAAAATAACAGCAATATTATAGAATGATCTGCTGTGAATGACTTAGTTATTCTCAGTGGTGCCATGATCAGAGTTGTCTTAACTCTAAAGGATTTATGAAAAAAAAAAAACATGCAATTCATCTACAGAGAAAGAACTGATGGTATCTGAATACAGATGGAAGTATATTTGTTGTTGTAGTTGTTAATTCCTATTTCTAAAGTTTTGGGGTTTTTTTTGTCTCATAAGTTTTACACAACTACACATGTGTAGCTTGTTAAATTGCTTGAGTTCTTAATGGGGGTAGGGAGGAAGGAAGAGAATTTGGAACACAAAGTTATAAAAATTGATGTTACAATTTGTTTTTACATATAAGGTGGGGACAATTCTAAATACATAAATAAATAAATGTATTTTTTAATTAAAAAAACACCCCCCTCAAAATAATAATAAAAAGAACTATAAAAATATTCATATAGAACAGTAGCAATCCCATATATTTGGACAAAATAAATATTTACCTTTATACAGAAAAAAAGGAAATACCCCATTACAATCTCAAACTTAATCCATGTGAATCTAGAGAAGAGTTAGAATACTGGTTAGCTTTGCATTTTATAATTAATAAATTGCATTGTTCAATTTGCTTATACTAGTAACATTTGACTAGTGGGTTGTATTAATTATTTTCAAGATCTAGGGTATAATTAGATAGTAATTATTTTAATTCAGATTCTGTTAATAAAATCAGGAAAGCTGGATTTAAGGAATCATCATAAAATGGTATTTTTGGATAGAATTTTATCATTGTGGGTTGATTTTGAATAGCCACTATAGTAATGTAGGTCTTGGAAAATGTGTGCTCAATGACACATATAGACACTCATCAAGACTTGATGATTTAGGAAGTGTCAATGGACTCTAATGATAGTTCCATTGAAAATACATTATATAAGACTGTGGACTAGAAAGGTGTGAGCTCAGCATAAGGGAAGAATTTCAGGAAGGAGGGAAATGTAGCCCATCTTATTTTTTTTAAACTACCTGAAATGGTGAGTATTTTCCAGATGCATGAAAAATTCTCTGGAAAAGAGGGTGTTTAAAAATTTGTTGCTTAATCCTCTGTTTTTGGATAGTGTGCTAAACAAACTGAAGTCCAAGAAAAATCTGGAATATGGATGATGTGAAAGAATTGTTAGGGGTTGATAAACACTCCTCTTTGGATGGTAAATTACTGGCCACATAGGTATGAGCCAACACTATAGGAAAGGCTCTTATTCAGGCAGCATAGCTATAGTGCATAGGACAATTGCTATGGCTTATTCACAGGGAAATATCAGTGACAAAGCCTTGAATGAAAGGGTTTGATATTTGACTAGAACATGTAACAAATGTGATAGAAGTCTGCCAAAGCATGAATTTAGAGAAACTTGGGAAATATTTAGAAGGTTCAGGGGGTTCTATTCTAAATATTATAAACTGTATTCATAATATAAAGCCCCAGACTCACAGAAGTATACTATTTGTAAAGCTAAATAGATAATCTTGTCATTGTAGGGGCACCAAGAACATATTTATGAAATTTAAGTCTACATTCCAACAGGAGAAAAAGAGCCTCCAACTTTCTTCTAAGGTTAGAGAGCCTAGTACAGAGAGCAAGGATTAGGGTCATATGACTTAGCAACAGTGTAAGGCCAACTCAAGTGCTCAGTGCACAACCATCCTTTAAAAGCAAAACCTAGCTCCTAGGTACAAGGGTAGAGATGCAAAGAATCATCTCCCCTTCCCTTACATGACTTAAGTCAGGGAAATAAGTTTCAGAAAGTATTCTTCAATAGATCATAGATTGAGGAGATAGTTTTCTATCTTGAACAGGTCAAAACCATCTTTATTTACATGATTGAATCTTGGGGAAAGTGGGAAGCCTCCAATAGCCTTAATGTTTGGGAAATACTGCAATATAGAAAATAAGATATTTTTTCACCTTTTGGGTAGGAGCTTAGAGACAGCCTTGGATCCTAGCAAGGATCTTTTCTGTTTTTGACCAGCTACTGCAGAGATTTCAAGAAAAAAAAATTGTGGGGTCTTCCTTTCAAACTTGCTTTCTCTTCTAGTTGAGCATTGTGATGTTTAAAATCTAAATGTGGGTTCTAATATGCCGCCCACTTTTGGGGAGGAAGCTGGCTAAAATCACTAATAAATTCAGCAAGAGTTTAGGCTTTTAAGGATTTATTAAAATATAAGTTAGTTAAGAGAGAGAAGGAGAGGGAGAGAGGGAGAGAGGGAGAGAGGGAGAGAGGGAGAGAGGGAGAGAGAGAGAGAGAGAGAGAGAGAGAGAGAGAGAGAGAGAGAGAGAGAGAGATTGAGAACAGATTTCTTATAGCATGGAAAATTCTAGCTTAGATCTATTCAGTGTGGCCCAAAAGGAAAAAAAACAAAAAAAACCTTCCTTTCCTAGCAGCCCACGTGAAGTTCTGCCACCAAACCAATGTCCAAACAAAAAGAGGGTCCCTCCTTTTTCTCTGTCTCCCGCCCTGCTGGTTCCTCAACAAAAAGAGAGACCACTTTAGTAAGTAAGCCTACACTTCCTAGTTCTTGTCTCCCTTCTCAAAAGGGGAGGTCCTTCAAGCTGATTGGTTGAGAGTGGTCTCCTGCTGACATCAGTAGTCCACAACTTCTGAGAACAACAATCACTCAGGGTCAGCCAGGTGTGGTCTCCATCCAATCACCCTTAAGTAGGTACTCAGTCAGTTTCTCAGTCTCACCCAATTCAAACAATTCTAAATCAATTTTCAGGTTGGACCCCTGGGCGTCTGCCAAATCTCATTATTTTATCACAGCATGAAACCCAAGGTTTTATTTTATCTCAACTCAGTGTCTATTCTTTCTGACTAACCATAAGATACATGGCCTACTCACTCTTTACTCTCTTCTCTATTTGCTAATTAAGAAAACAGAATCTATCCTCTGCAATTATTATTCTATTTTAAGAGGCAACTAGGGGGCCTAGTACTTAGATTGCTGTTATTGGAGTCACTAAGACTACTTGAGTTTGAATCTGTTCAGACACTTGATATGTGTGTTTTTCTGGAAAAGTCATTTAACCTCATATAGCCTCTTTTTCTTGACCTATGAAATGAGGATAATAAAGTACCTATATCATAAATGGAATAATGAAGCAAGTTTCGCAAACCTTAAAGTGCTATCATATGGATAAACATAGACATATACATGTATATGTCTATGTATATGTAAATGTATGGCTATGTATATGTAAATGTGTGTGTGTATATATGTGTGTGTGTGTGTGTGTGTGTGTGTGTGTGTGTATTTTAGCTACTAAAGCTGCTACAATGGTGACTACAACTGTTATTACTACTGCTACTACTCATGCTTTCTGTCTTCATTTAGAATGGGGAAGAAGAGCAGCTCTCTCGGATTTGATTCTTCTCTTTTCTTTGTGAACCTCCTTGACTTTTATAATATTTCTCAGGTGAATTCACGGCAGATTCCAATAGGCTTAGTAAATTATTGATTAGTAATTCATTGTCATCCTCTTTATAGACAAAATTAGATTATTGGGATTACTTTTAGGAATTCTATTTTCACTACATAGGAGTACATTTTAATATCTTTACTGAACCTATGAATTCCACCAAAAGCCTTTGTGCTTGATAAGTCTTAACATATTCTATGTACATTCATGATTGACCTAGGAATTTTCTCCCCAGTTCATGTCAGTCAGGTAGTTAACAAACCTTTAGGTCTTTATTCAAACAGGAGGAAAAGAGCCTCCCACTTTATTTCAATGTTAGATAATCTAGTACAGAGGGCAAAGATTAGTGTCATATGGCTGAGCAGCAATGTAAGGCTAAGTGCTGTGCTCAGTACTAGAACTTCAATGAAAGACAAAAACAGCTTCTGTTATCAAGGGGTCCATGTTGGAATGAGACAGAGAAACATGAAGATAACTATGTCCATAGAGGATATATACTCAGTAGACAGAAGGTGATCTCAGAGGGGAAGGAACTAGTTCCTAGGGGGACTGGAAAGGTGTGAAGAAGATGGGATTTAAGCTGAATCCTGAAGGAAGCCAGATAAACAAAGAGGTCAAGGCAGTGAAGCAGAGTAACTCAGATATAGGATAGACATTGTAAAGGCATGGAGTTGGGACCTGAAAAGTCCTTCATAAGCAACTGTAAGTAGGCCAGTTTGGCTGAATTGGAGAGTATGTGAAGGAGAACAAAGTATAAAAATCCTGAAATGGTAGGAAAGAGTCATCAAGGGCTTCAAATTCATTACAGAGGTCTTTTTGTCAGATTCTGGAGGGCATAGAGAGCTGCTGGAGCTTATTTAGTAGTTGTGGGGGAAAGGCTTGACACGGTCATACCTAACTCTAGGAAAACCACTTTGCAAATGAGTAAAGAAAGTATTAATATATGGAGAAAATGAGAGAGGGAGAATGTTTAGAGGGATGTTGTAATCATCCAGGTCTGGGAGGATGAGGGATTAAACCAGGATTCTGGCTGGGTGAATGGAGAGGAGACACATAGGAAACATATTGTGAAGGTAGAAACAATGATACTTAGCAACAGATTTTATGTGTAGGATGAATGAGAGTGACAATTTGAGGACAATACTAGTGTGATTAGAAGGATACTAAGTGCTCTGTCATCCTGGAACCCCACCCTCTCAAGCAAAACATACATTATAAATTAATGGGGTTTAGTTTATCAGATACTCTGGTGGCTATTACCTAGAAGACTCCAAAGACTTTGTTTCCTAAAAGGCAAGTAGGTAGCATGGTTGATAGAGAGCTAAACTAGGAATGACAAGGTATAGAATTTGAAACCTGCCTCAGATCCTTCCTAGCTGTGTGATTCTGAGAAAGTTATTTTCTCAGCACAATTTCTCCACTTCTTCCTCTACTTAAAATAGTCCTTCTAGGATGTAATACAATAGTTTATGGACAGAGAGAGCATTTATAGGTAACAAAGTAACCAAAGTATTTTGTAAAGTTCTCCCCCCACCATCATGAGGGTTAAGTGACTTGCCCAAGGTCACACAGCTAGTATCAAATGCCTGAGACCGAATTTGAACTCAGGTCCTTCTGAATCCAGGGCCAGTGCTTTATCCACTTCACCAGTTATGTGCCCCTAAGTCCTTTATTCTTGTCCCTGGTCCTTATCTACTTCAGGGTAATGCCTTATTTTTTTCCTATTTTCAAATGGCTCCATGATTATTGCAATACACAAAGCTCTTAATAATAGACTGTTGCAAGGTCTCCCCTAAGCCATTGAATATTTTAATTGTATTCCCTTCTCATAAGTATGAGACAGCCTGGAGCCACCTAGAAAGCCCCTTGCTTCTTTACCCCTTTGTATAAAAACCCATCTCTAAGATCATGGGGTCTTGTTATCTCATGCAGACAGATTGCCTATGCACACACATAATCTGTGTGATTGCTTTCAGTTGAACTTTACAATAAAACTGTCCTAGTTTTCTTCTAACTTTAGCGTATAATTTTGGCCCTATACATTCATGTGCAGAGCACAAAATGTGGGTCTCATGTGATCTCATCAGGAGTTGGCCACCATAATTAAGGAAAATATAACCAAATAGATTTTAATGATGCACTCCAAGCTAGGGCTGCTATCTACTGCACTACAACTGTTTAGAGTCATTACTCTTAGCAACTTAAGGAGTTTTCTTTGGGCTCTTTCTTTTAGACTTGAACACAGTATTTTGCTTTAACTACAAATAAGTTGGGCAAACATATGCTGACATATACTTGAGAAAGATCTGGTATCATTCCAGAAATACAGTCTCACAGAACTGAAATAAAAAAATGCCTTATGGGGTTGAGGATGAGGCTAAACCCAACCTTGAAACCTTTCCTGGATCCTTATCAACTGGATCCATAAGACCCAGGAGACTATGTGGTACAAAAGAAAAAGCACCAAATATGTATTCATGGAATCTGGACACAAATCCTAGTTTTGTCATTTACCACCCATGTGGTCCTAATTAAAAAAAATGAAAGCTCATTTTTTTTTCATTGGCAAAATGAATTATCTGTCCTAAATGAATTATCTGGTCACATCTGACACTCTTTTTCCTGTGTTACAATGCAGAGGTAAAAATGATGATTAATTGGTCAGCAAATCACAAGTGAGAGTTCTATTCTAGTTTTTTTAAGAAAAGCGCATACAACATAGTAGAAGTAGTTAGGTGGAGTAGTGAAAAGAGGTCTGCAGTTGAAACTAGGAAGACATGAGTTCAAATGCTGCCTCAAACAGTTACTATCAAAAGAATAGAAGCCCAAATAGAGATCTTTTATCTTTTTTTTTTTGGGGGGGGTGAGGCAATTCAGGTTAAGTGACTTGACCAGGGTCACATAACTAGTAAGTGTTATATCTGAGGCCATATTTGAACTCAGGTCCTCCTGACTCCAGGGCTGGTGCTCTATGCACTGGGCAACTTAGCGGCCCCCCCTCCCCAGTAGAGATATTAACAACCCAATTTCAGAAAAAGAAATAGAACTAGATGTAAAGGGATCACCAAAGTGGGGTGGGGGAAATATTCTAGTCTAGGTAGATTCTATCAAATATTTAACGAGAAATTATTACCCATGCTACAAAATTCTTCCCAAAATTTAAGAAAAAAAAAAGTACTAGAAAGTTTTTGAGACATTGTCCTAACATATATCACAGGAAGATAAAACACAGAAAGACAGATATAGGACAAGATCATTAATGAAGAACCTTCAAAATGTTAAATATAGAGTATTGTCAAATATACCAGAAATCATTTAAGTGTGAGAAAATAATTATTAATAACAAATTTATTGGGGACCCAGAGACCAGTTTCAATTTCCCTCCCACTCCCCTACTTCAGAGAGTTCAATTCTTAGGAGGAAGTTTTAATCGTGATCAGGGTAAGACCAAGGAATAGAAATTGATTCTTTTGTCAAGCTAAATTGAACTGATTATATTATAACTAAAGACTGGACTTCATGAGGGTTCCTCTCATTAGTTCATTACATCATGATGTCATCTGGTAGAGCTCATTTTAATTTTGGAGCACCCTCACTTGATGTCAACCAATGGAATAGAATGATGCTAATCAATTTTTTTTGATCAATTAGCTTTTGATCCTCTATCAAAAGAGGATAGAAGTCTCGACCTTGTAATGCTCTGGACTGATGCCATCTTGGCTTTTGCTCTTGACCTGCACCAGTTGTTGCTCAGGCTGTGCTCTCCTCTGAGGACAGAGTAGGTAATTGGGACTTCTGAACTTTTCTTGAGATCATGTGTTCTCTCTCTGAGAGACGACATGGTGCTGAGACTTTTCTACTTGTGTTGACTGCCACATGGTCAATTCTTTACTAATATGTAATATTAATAATAAATGAATACTGCCAAAACAGGTGTAATAGCCATTATCATATAGCCATTAATATATAAGTAATAATAATTTAGAAAACTTATCCTAGCCCAAATAATTAAAAAAACACATAAGAAATCATTTGTCATAACCAATTTGGATTTATACAAGAGATGCAAGGATAGTTCAACATTAGGAAAATAATTAATATAAACAAATTAAAAATTTTAAAACCAATCAAACCTGCATGATTATCTCAAATAATGAAGGAAAGGCCTTTGACAAATATGACTCATTTATGTTGAAACCTCTACAAAACAGAAACAAAGAGGAACCTTTAAAAATCATGAAAAATTCATCTAACTAAAATGAAAAACAAGATACACTGAAACCTTTTTCAATAAATACAGAAGTAAAACAAGGATGCTCACTCCTGCCACTATAATTTTATATTTTTCTAGAGAAAATATGAATAGCAAAAAGATAAGAGAAAAAATAAATGCATAAAGGTCAGCAGATATAATATCTCTGCTGATGAAATGATAATTTATTTGAAAAACTAGGGAATTTGCAAAGATACTAATGAGATAATTGCTTCAACAAGGTTATAAAATAAATTCACAAAATCAACTGCAACAAAATGCAAGTGGCAATAATTGAAAAGGAAATCCCATTCCAAATAACTACAAAAATGAATAGAGTATCAAGAAGATAAATTTACCAAAGCACAAAAAAATAGAATTAATTACAAAGCCCTCTTTAAAAAATAAAGAGCAACTTAAATGGGTGGTGAATATTCATCACTTATGACTAGGACATGAGAATTTAAAAAATTACTAAAGTTAATTTATACTACTAATGATATACTTACTAATAAGATTATCAGAAGTTTTATATAGAAATTTAAAAAATATTGACATAAATTATTTTGGGGTAAGAGATACATAATATTAAAGGAAATAATGAAAAGAAGTAGGGTTGAAAGGGGAATAGCACTTCCAGTCCCCATACTACATCATAAAATAATAGTCACCCAAACAATTTAGTATTAATTATAAAATGCAGATATAGATAAATGTAGACTAGAAAAGGAGAACCTGAAACAATGGAACTCAGTAACTCACTGTTCTGTAAAGCAGAAAGGTATAAAGTACTTAGGAAAGAACTCCCTATTTAATAAAGGCTATAGAAAGTTGTAAAGCAGTTTGGCAGGAATTAGGCTTAGAACAATTTCTTATACCATGACCCATGATACATTCTAAATGGATATGTTACCTTAATATTAAAGGTCATGGATTTTTTTTTTTTAGTGAGGCAATTGGGGTTAAGTGACTTGCCCAGGGTCACACAGCTAGTAAGTGTTAAGTGTCTGAGGCTGGATTTGAACTCAGGTACTCCTGACTCCAGGGCCAGTGCTCTATCCACTGTGCCACCTAGCTGCCCTAAAGGTCATATTAAAAAAAATGCAAAAAAAGACCCCTACAAGAGAAACATTATCTTTCATAACTTTCATAACTATTCATGAGGTATATTTTAAATAAGCAAAGGATAGAGGAATTTTTGAAAAGATGAAAAGAAAACTTCATCACATTAAACTGAAAAAAAATCTGTAGAAACAAAATTAATGCACAAAGGAGAGTAAATAAAGTGGTCAAACAGGAAACAAAAATTCCTTTCTATCAAATGTTTTCTCTGACAAGGGTTTGAAATTTCAGATTTAATAATAATTTGCATACATACATATATATTCACACAGATACACATGCATATACATACATACACACACATACATACTGTGTTGTTTAAAATCTAAATGTGGGTCCTAATCTGCCCCTGCCCCCAGTTTTGGGGGGGAAGATGCCTAAAATCACTGATAAATTCAGCAAGAGATTAGGCTTTTAAGGATTTATTAAAATATATTATAAGTTAGTGAAGAGAGACAGAGAGAGAAAGAGAAAAAGAGAGATTGAGAACAGATTCCTTAAAGCATGGAATCTAGCTTGGATCTATTTGCTATAGCCAGAGAGAAAAAAACAAAATTCCTTTCCTAGAAGTCTCTCACCACCAAGCCGATGTCTGAACAGTGAAGAGGAGCCCTCCTGTTCTCTGTCGGCCGCCATGCTGGTTCCTCAATGAAAAAGAGGAAGCCTCAGCACCCTAACCTCCACTTCCTAATTCCTCTCTCCCTTCCTGAAAGGGGATGTCCTTCAAGTTGATTGGTTGAGAGTGGTCACTTGCTGATGTCAGTAGTATAACACTTCTGAAAACAACATGTCACTCAGGGCCAGCCAGGTGTGGTCTCCATCCAATCACCCTTAAATAGGTACTTAGTTTCTCAGTCTCACCTAATTCAAACAATATTAGATCAATCCTCAGGTGGGACCCCTGGGCATCTTCCAAATCCCATTATTTTATCACAATACATACATACATACATGCATATATACATACACACATTTTTCTCACTTCTCATCTGACTGTACTACTTTGGAATTTTTCTGACTGATTTTCATCTATACTCCAGGAAGCTCATTATTGGAATAACCTAATCATACTATAATATCTCCTTAGTCTTCTTGCCCTACCTTATGAGTACCCTTGGCCTCTCTGATTGGAGGGTAACTCCATGAATTGAAGGACAGAACTTACCTCATTTCATACCTGGTTATACCATTTTGGGACTTCATTGTCTCAGTTCTCCACCACTGGATACCTTTCCCCTCCCACCTCATTTTCTCCCCTTTCCCTTGCTTTTCAGCTTCATTTTTGTGTGTTTTTTTTTCCTTTCTATTTTAAAGTCCCTGAGTGCAGGGACTGTCTTTCACATTTTTTATTTGCATTCAAGCTCTTGGCACAGTGCCTGGAACATACTAGGCATTTAATAAATGCTTATTGGCTATATAGACATGCATGCATCTTTGCATGTATACACACATATGTGTATCATATATACAACTACATATTCTTGCGTTATATGTATATATGTAAATATACATGTCAAACTGTCATGTATAAATATTTATATGAAAAATGTCATTCCCAATAGAATGTGGACAAATTATATGAACATAGAGTTCTCAAAAGATTTGAAGAATGGGAACAAATAATAAGAGAAAAAAGAAAACAATAATAATGAGAAACATGGAATGGTTTATTGGAAGGAATAGAGGGAGGATTAATGAGAGGAAAAAACTAAGATAATTTTAAAAGAAAAAATACAATAAAAACTTTTAAAATGATATTAAGTAGAAGGAAAAGAGAATATATTTAGTTGGAAGGGTGACCTTCATTTAGAGTTTGATTAAATATTTCAATGTATCATGGGTTATCATATAAGAAATTGTTCTAAGCCTAATTCCTGCCAAACTACTTTGTTTTCCTAATGTTGAACTATCCTTGCATCTCTTGTATAAATCCAAATTGGTTATGATAAATGATTTCTTATGTGTTTTTTTTTTAATTATTTGGGCTAGGATGAGTTTTCTTAATTATTATTATTTATATATTAAAAAACAAACTTAACTTCTCAGGGCTATAGACAACTGGGATTATAGTCTATAAATTATAGATAAGGTGCTGACCTACACTAGTAGAAGATATTTCAACTGAGATTTCACTATACCAATGAAATCACAGGTCTATTCCCTTTGTTTATATACATACATATATTATATTGCCCCATTAGGTAAAAATGTTTCTTTAGTGGTTTCCTTGAAACCTGTGCATTAAATTGGGAAAGGAATTTTTATTTATTTATTTATTTTTTGGAGTTAGACTAATGATTTTATTGGTGTAAGGAGTTCCTGGTGAGGACTTCCTTAGGTAAATTGATATCTTTATTGCCACATAATTTTAGAGAGTTTCCAGGAAGCCCACCTACACCAAAGAACTCCCAATACCCTCTGTTTCCCTGAAGTGTTAAATCTCCTCAGAACCAGATTCAAATATAATTAGGAAATATTTAACAAAATAAATAAAAATGCACAACAACCAATACTATGTTAATTTGTCATTTTCTAAGTCAATCCATGGCCTCTAGGGATCAGGTTTCTCTTTTTTTTTTCTTTTCTTTTTTCTTTTTTTTTTTTTTAGTGAGGCAATTGGGGTTAAGTGACTTGCCCAGGGTCACACAGCTAGTAAGTGTTAAGTGTCTGAGGCCGAATTTGAACTCAGGTCCTCCTGACTCCAGGGCCTGTGCTCTATCCACTGTGCCACCTAGCTGCCCCGATCAGGTTTCTCTTTGAATTTGACCCCACTGCTTTTACCCTACTTGGGTACCTACCTTAAGTATTCTACATTCTTTCACCTTCTCATTATCTCCTTTACTTGCCTTATTATCCTCAAATATACTAAGAATTATAATACTTTACTTTGCATCACTTGAAACCACATATGACACTTAAAATTAAGTTCTTTTATATCCTAAATTAGATCCAGATGTTTCTTATATTTCTCTGAATTTGAAATTCAATGTATAATACATGACAAGAGCACCATATTTAGTCCTGAAAGACTATACATTTCGTTTTTCAGTTGTGACTGACTCTTTAAGACCCAGTGGACCAAAATGTCCATGAAGTTTTCTTGGCAAAGATACTGGTTTGCCATTTCCTTCCCTGGGTGATTAAGGCAAATGGAAGTTAAGTGACTTGCCCAGGGTCACACCCAGGTAAGTGTAGTAAGTGTCTGAGTTCATATTTGAACTCTGGTCTTCATTACTCCAGGTCCAGCACTCTATCCACTGTATCACCTATATGCTCAGTTATCACATAGATACAAATAAATAATTGTAAATTGCTTAACACAGTGCCTGGCACTAAGTATTACATAAATGTTAGCTCTTATTATTATTACTATATACCAGGCAGTGGACTAAGCACTGGATATACAAAGCAAGGTAGAAAACAGTCTCTGCCTTCACAAGGAACTTATGTGGAGAAGAAGGGAATACTCCTTAGGGGCCTTTGGGGAGAAGTTCAAAGGAGTGCAGCCAGATGGAAAATGAAGAGATAACTAACTGCCTTGCAAACTGAAAAATGCTGCATAAATATCAGTTATTATTAAAAGTTTTGTCCCAATTGATGTAAGAACCACTAATTCTGGTTTTCAGCCCCGCTTTTTTCAAAGTACAGAAAAGTAGTGTTACTCCTTAGGTGGTCCTCTTTTTTTTCTGACCAAGGGAAATGATACTACCTTGTAAACAGTGAGCATGGCACTTGTAGTGGAATTCCTGACTTCAGGGTCACAGATCTTATATTGAGGAAGCTAGGTGGTACCTGGAATCAGGAAAAGCTGAATTCAAACCCAGCTGCAGACACTTCCTCCATTTGTCACCCAGGGCAAGTCATTTAACCCTTCTGTACCTCAGTTTCCTTAATTGTAAAACGGGGTATGATCCCCATTTTACTTACCTCCCAGTGTTTTAGTGAGGATTAAAACCATATTTACAAAGCACTTAGCACTGTCTGACACACAGCAGGAACTCAATAAATGCTTATTCCTTTGTCCATCATACAATCAGATACTCAAATCCATTGTACATACAGATATGAATAGGTGATGAAACACATTCATTACAAGGAGAGTTGATGAAGACCAGGTGGGGAGGGAGGCTTCATGAGGGGCTGGAATTCCAGGAGCATCTAGAAGAAATAATGAAAGTCACTTGCCCTTCTTTAGCTCTTTCCAAGGGAGTGGAACAAAGAGAGGAGATTCTTTCATCATGGGCTGTTGGTTGACTAAAAACCAGGAATACTATGACTGGGTCAATATGGCCTTAACAATTTTGCCAATGACAAATTTGGAAGCAGATAGGGCATAGTTCTCTGAAGAAATAGAGAATGAAGATATTTCTTATCATTTTAAAGCAGAAGAGAAGTTACCATAAAAATAAGTTCAGTAGTAGTCATTTCAAAGCTCTGGGGGAAGCAAACAACCTGAGTTGTATTGAAGAGTGTATTATTGAAGTGTCTCTCATTTAAGGAAGATTAACAGAACTTTTACCAGTTTAAGCAAGAAACAAGCAAGGCTTAAAATAAATATGAGAATTAGGGGATGAATGTGGGGAGGGCTAGGGAATGGTCAGGATGTGTTTCTGAATTGTATTATTTTTTTGCTTTTATGATAGGTAATAGGTCAATAGAATTGAAATGGAAAAGTCTCTTCTCAGAACTATCATAAATATCAGTTGAGATGCTTTCTCACATTGTTCTCTAATAGGTCTTGAGAAATTAGCCTTTTCAAGTGAAAACCAAGCTTATTTCCATTTGATTTATGGAGTTGCTTTATGTAATATCTGTGGCTTGTTTTGTTGAATTGGTCACTTGTCCAGGGGATATTTAACTAAAACTACCAATGGATTCTTTGAGTCGGTATATGTCCTGAGAAAGCTGTCTCCTAGTAACAGCCAGAGTTTGTAACAAACTGGATACACACATACTTAAAAGACATTGAATTCTTTAGAGGTGTTTTTAGTTGAAAGACATACCATTCAAGATGCTGCAATTATATACACACTGACATCTAATCATCTAGCCTGTGATGTACCCTATACAATTTTTCCTTTGGTCTGTCCTATAATTTTACCTCAGTGTTATTTTCCCTCTCCTTTCCAATATTCAAACTGCTTGTGTAAGTAATTTAACCATTACTAGATACTCTTTTATACTATTTAGTGAATTAAAAAATGATTTCTGAGAGTTGTAAAGTTACATGGGATTTATTATTTCACAGTATTTCTGATACCCAGGCTAAAAATATTCCTGTATTCATTTCTCTTTAAGAAATAAAATAAGTAGAGACAACGTGTATAGTAGGGAACAATTCAAAAATAAAACTGTGTCCTATAAATGTCTTGTAACGACATTGATTCAAGAGTGTGGGGAGTTGTTAGTAACCTTTTCTCTGGCATAGGCCATCTCTTCTTGGGTAAGGAGTGTCTATTCCAAACTGGAGTTAAGTCAAAATGTCTCTTCCCCAGAGTTTCTGTCTGCACTTCCATCACACTTAATTGAAAGTGATCTAATGTCAGATGCTTGAGTGTTTGTTGTCAGCAAAACAAATAATCCAGGGCACCATGGGGAACCACAGGAGTCTGGAGGTAAAGGTGAGAGTGTTTCTTTCAACAACATCAGCCAGTGTTTGGAATAAAATATTTATTACCACCTGCTATGTGTAGATAATTAGTTATGACATAGAACACAGTGATGACAATTTCTTCTTGTGAAAAGTTTAAATACCACCCACTGGAAATGTATTTATATGAGAAATACCAGAGATGAGCAATCAGATAAAGGGGATGGGACAAAGTTTGTGTTTCAAAATACAACTAAGCTTGTCAGTAAACATTTTTAATCTCTAGTGAATTATAAAATGATTTATTGAATGAAAAAGCTAGGGGGCGGCAGGGGGGGAATTTGTTAAGGAGTTACTATGTACCAAGAACTTTGATAAACCCTGGGGATCCAACTAGAAAAGGCAGCTAGATAATCCCAGCTCTCAATATAATTTAATCTTCACTAATGTCAGGATGAGGTAGAAAATAGCCACAGATGTAAAATTGGGAAGACAGAAAAATAGGCTCATTTACTAATTAGTATTTTTCTTCTAATCCCTTTACAAAATAGTATGGGCTTCTATAGGGGAAAGCACTGAATACTGAGTTATTGTAATGGGCACTTTTGGGACTAGAGAAGTGAGGAAATATACCTCCCTCCTTTCAGTAGAAGGGGTTGGGAAGTAGGGGGGAATAGGTGTGGAATGTTGTATACACAGACAAATGTGCCCACTATGTTGAAGGGTTTTGCTTAACTGTTTTCCTTTGTTATAAGGGGAGATCAAAGGGGGTGGGGCAATATATCTGGGAAAGATTATGACATAAAAAAGGCATCAATAAGACTTTTTATTCTAAAACAATAGTTACATTATTTAAAAAATGTTTCAAGATAAAATAGAAGGCAAGAAAAGAAGTTGAAAGATAAGAAAAATACAAACTTCTCAGCAGGTTGATGGATCTTCATAATGAATAATACAGCTATGTTCTCTAGCTCTATCCTTTCTATTTCTTTTTAAAAACCTCAAACCTCTTCTGCATTTTATTCCACAGTGGCACTGCTACCTTTTAGAACTGACCTTCCTATTATTGTCTCCTCTCACCCATTTTTTTCCCTTTTCCATTTGGAGAATTATCTTTCTAGAAGCCCCATTCCCACTCTGTTTTTCCCATCTTTATGTAAGCCCTCTCAGAGGATTCCAATTTATAGCTATTTTGAAATGGCACCGTTTCAAAGTCACACAGTTCTGTTGTTCTAGGGCTAGGTATCCTCTAAATAATAGAATTCCAGTGAGCTGGAACATCCTGTTGCAGCTGATGTTTCAGTAAACATTTTTTTTTTTCCCTGAAGCTGTTACAAGTTGAATGCAACTGTCAAGGAGATCCATGGGGAATATATCCTAGTGTCTACAATACTCCTCACAGGTAGGAGGGCCCAAGACTTTCTTTAGTCCAGATATTTCTTCTGTACTTCTTGACTGGGAGAGGGGGTTATATCTTCGTTCATGAGCTGATCCATACATTTAGGGTGACACCCAAATTTTACATTTGATTACAAAAAGTCTTAACTCATGATGATGTTAATGTAGCTAGATGTGGAAGACTCCCTTTGAGAATCTCCATGTGGTCTGTAAGGTTGGTATAGAATGCTGTTGATGGTTCTTCTGATACAGGCTATACCTCAGAGTGTGATATAGTACCGGACTTCTTAAATTTTTTCCACTTGCCTGAGAAATTTTTACGTGACCCTGGATATATTGGTATTTAAAATAGGCATACATAACCTTTTACTGTTGCTGAATTGTTCATGACCTCCACATTCAGTTAGATGACCTCATATGGGGTGGAGACCCACAGTTTAAGAAGCTTTGGTATAGTAGATAAAATGCTGAATCTGAAGTCAGAATGATATGAATTCAAATCCTGTCTCCAAGACTCAGTATTTGTAAGACTCTGGATAAGTCACTTAACCTCATTTCCCCTTTTTGCAAAATGAGTGTAATAGCTCAACTCTTGGGAGAAACAAATGAAATAATTCTCCCTTTTAGGAAAACTAAGCTGGTAGCCCAGTAAAGTTGGGGAAGTAAGCCCAGAGAAGATGACTTCTTATACACATTTTTGGCCTTTCTCATTTTTTTATGACTCACTGGAAAAATATTCCAACCAGGACTCTCATTACACTAGTTTTCCAGATCCACTAAAGGAAATTAAAAAGTCTTTTTTTATTTTAGGCTGCATTTTGTTTAGAACAACTTTCTGGTCTATTTCCTTTTTATGTCAGACCAGTTTCTTTGAGCTAAACATTACATCAATATTTATGTACTAATATCTGTTATATTGCTCTGTATTGACATATGTATTAATTATTGCATGCTTCAGTATACTTGTTTAATTATTATTGTCTAGTTAGAACCACTTCCTTTTATTGATAGTTATGTATGTAAGTTTTTACCTTCCTTTAACTTTTACATTCCTTTAAGCTAGTCCTGCTATTAACTCTAAAATTCATAAAGGGTTTATTTTTTCTGTTTTACATATTTTAATTTATAATCCTACTATTAATATTACTTAACTGTGTTGCCCTTCAATAAGTTCTGTATTTAACCTATAGTTTCTGTGGCAACCTATAAAAGTATACTTTATCCTGTGCTAGATTGAGTATGTGTTTGGGGAGGTGGAGGTCAGATGACCTTGTCTGGTTTTAAAGAGATGGATGCCATTCAAAGTGCTTAATGCCTTCTGAAATCTCCAGAAATGGTCAAGATTTGCCTTGGCCTATTTTCTTTCTTCTGAACCAAATGTTGTTGTTGTACAGGTCTGATGAGGCAACTGCGTTGCTCGGTATTTGAATAGATCACTGGGCCTGGAGTCAGGAAGACGTGAATTCAAGCCTAGCCTCAGAAACTTCCTAGCTGAGTGACCTTGAATAAGTCATTACACTTATGTTTGCCTCAGTTTCTTCAACTGCAAAATGGGGAAAATAACAGTACTAGGGTTGCTGTGAAGATAGAATTCAATATTTGAAAAGCACTTAGTGCAGAGCTTGACATATATTGGGTGCAATACAAATGCTTATGACCAAAACATTCAGAAATAAAATGCTTAAGCTTTCCTAGGACACCAGAGAAATGTCTTGGATTGTGGTAATGGACAAGAAGTTCAAAATATACAGCAGCTGTTTTGATGAGGAAAACTTTTTTTTATGAGGGTGAAGAATATGATGAGGCAGCCCTGAAAATGATTGCCCAGTCCTTGAATAATGCCCAGAGACTCTTTGCCTTTGTCCTGTTGAATGACGGTTTCAGCCATGACTCAGGTTTAATACTCTGTGATGGTAAAATGCCTATTATTTGACTTCAGACATAGAAGAACTGATTACTCAGGAGAGCCTGATCTAGAACTTAATGTGAGTACAAAATATTCAGATGTGTGATCTCATACTCTCTTCTTTGAGGCTTTTGAGTGAAGAAGGGTTTGAGGGGTGAGGAGCTGGCTACTTTTGCCACAGTGAGAAAATGCCATCTCTATTCTTTTGTATTTATTTTTTCCTGATCTTAGGTGAGTGAACATGGGGTGTTTAGGAAGGTCTAACATCTCTAGTGTGAGGGTTTGCTGAGGCCTTTTCAGGGCTGATCATGCACCTATAGTGTTTTCCTGTTTCATTCAACGCTCCTATGTGGCTCCAAGAAGCTATAGCACACTCAGCAGGTAAGCCTTTTAGGCAGACAGGCCAAACCAGGTTTAGGGTAGTAGACAGACCTTAAACTTCCCCGTGAGATAGAGTGATTTTCCCCCCAAGCATGTGACAACTTTCCCTTGAGGAATGAGTAGATGAGACAATTTGTTCCAATGACCAGGAATGCATCTGAATCAGGAGCTGTGGAGCACAAGTCAAGACATCACTCTTGAGATTTCACTGGTCCTCTTCGAAAATGAAGAAAAAACAATAATTCTTTTCTGATCTTAGGTGAATTAATATTATGAAATGGGAATACCAAGTGACTTCAACTATAAGTTTAAGAGGCTCCAAGACCTTTACAAACTTTTAAATGTAGAGAAAGAAAACTATATCCAAATATTGCTTCAATTATCAATGCCAAAATGTTAAATAAAATATTAGCAAAAAATCCACAGCAACTAATTTGGATTTAGGCCAAAGTTGGGTCAATATTTGTAAAAATATAAAAATAACATGTTCTATTAATAACAAAACCCAAAAAAACCCAACTATCATATCAAACCTTTAAATGTCAGAAAAACATGGGTTCAAATCCCTTCTCAGAAAATTATTGACTAGCACCAGGTCAAGTCACATAAACTTCCTGTGCCTCACTTTTCTTATATGCAAAATACGAGATTTGGGATGGAAAACCTCTACCCGAACCCCTTGTAGCTCTAAATCTGTGATTGTTACTTAGAAATGCCAAAGTATCCAGATATTTCAGTGAAACAACAAGTCATTCAAAGGTTGGGACTAGGGAAAGGAGAATGATCTATATGGGTGCATTGACTATGGCATTAGAGGATAGGTAGTTAGAATTTATTTTAAAAATTGTCTAGTCCTGCTCCCTCCCTCATTTTGGAGATAAAGAAAAGGTAGAAGAGAGAAGTTGTCCCTTGCCTCAGGTCATATAAGAGCAATAAGTAACTTAACAAGATTTCAAATCCAATTCATCCTATTTCAAATCCATTGGTTTCTCTACTATATCACACTTTGTCCTATTTTATGGAACTAACAGGTCACTTCCTTTTACAAAATTCGGTTCCTGAGGGTAAAGATCTTAAATGGAAGACTGAATTTTTTTCTTTGAGAAATTATAGTAGATTGCATTCAATTTGACTCAATTAAAATTTAGTCTATGTCTACAGTCCTCCTTTTTTTTTTACTTTCCCTCTGAGACTAACTTATTATATATATATATATATATATATATATATATATATATATATATATATATATATATATATATATATATATATATATATATATATATATATATATCTTGTACACAGCTGTTTACATATTGTTTCCCCTGCTGAACTTTTTGAATTTAAGCTCTTTGAGAACAAGGACTATTTTTTGCTTTTGTATACCCAGTGCTTAGCGCAGTGACTTGCATATGGTAAGTGCCTAATAAATGCTATTAGATTTAACTAGAGTGTACAAAGCATTTGCAAACTGAAATTGGTTAAATTGTAACCACCCTTATTCTTTGATACATTCTCCCTCAAAATTCCTTCCTTCCTTCCTTCCTTCCTTCCTTTCCTTCCTTCCTTCCTTCCTTCCTTCCTTCCTTCCTTCCTTCCTTCCTTCCTTCCTTCCTTCCTTCCTTCCTTCCTTCCTTTCTTCCTTCTTTCCTTCCTCCCTCCCTTCCTTCTTTCCTTCCTCCCTCCCTTCCTTCTTCACTTCCTCCCTCCCTTCCTTCTTCCCTCTCTCTTTCCCTCCTTCCTTCCTGTCCTATATCTCCTCATTCTCTTCCTTCCTCCCTGCCTTCCTTCTTTCTTCTCATCCTTCCATAATTTTCTTTAGTAATTCTTCTTTGACTTAATAATTCTTCTTTGATGATATTAAAGCACTTAGCAGAGTGCCAGACACATAGTTAAGTACTATTGTTTTGGGTATACAGTGGGATCCCAAGAAACCTAAAGAATCTAATCCCCCAAAGCCAAGGGAGAAACAGCTCTCTCTCCCACTGCAGGTATGAGGTGTAGCAAGACATGACCTTAGTATGCTGAAGCAATACTGAGGTATGCAAGAGGATATGCAGGATATGGATGGATTCTGCATGTCCTACTGATGCCCAGTTATCAAAGATCCCCTCTTAGTTATCTGGCCCCAGATTTTGCATTTCCCCTTTCTTTGTAACTCCCTTCCTTTTCTTTGTTTTATAAAGACACAAAAGATAGGTCTTCTTTACTCCGGTGGGACAGTCACCAAGGTGATCTCCCCGGCCATATTTCTCTTTCCTAATAAATGCCTTTTATTTTACAAGATTTGTGATGAGCATCCCAAACCAGGTCACAAGTCTCCCCCAAACACTAAAATGTATACATGTTGTTCTTACTATTTTCTCCCTTTCTTGCTCATACTTGAAGTTCAGTGGCCACTCCTAAACTTAATCCAACTACTGACTAGCATGAAAAAATTGATCTGTTCCTTTTCTGATGAGCCAGTTTGCACTTCCTTGGGCAGAATGTTGCCTGTTTCTCCATCCCCAGGAGCTCACCATGTTAGTTCTGATTATAGAGAGTGAGATACCCAATTGGCTCAGCCTACTGTTGCTTAGAACTCCTGAATTCAGGGGATCATTAGCCTTAAACTCCCTCAGTCTCAGAGATTACAGGTATGTGCCACCATTCCCAAGGAAAAAGTTACTTTCAGAGACTCCCTTATAAGTGTCAGTTAATAATTGTCCCTACATTCCAGATTTCTTTTTGATTTTGGAGGTTTAGAAGCAGTCACTGTCTTGCTGGGCCTCACTAGTATAGGTTCTTGATCCTGCATAAACTGTATGATATTGAATAAGTCACCTAAATAATGTCATTTCCCATGCATGGAAGTAAGCTGCTTTCAACAAATTTCTGTTTATATCTCCCTCCTAGAATTCGGTCCCATTGATATCCTAGACTTCTCTGATCCTCTGTTTTCAACACTGTCCAAACCAACTCTGCCGAATTCTTCTTGTCAACTTAGTGAACAGGCAGAGAGGGGGAAAAACACTTCATAATTTCCTTAACTTAAAGAAATTTGTAAAAATAGGTCACTGTCACAAATAGCAGATTGGGGTGAGAAGAGTTTGCTTTCTGTGGATGCAGGGGGAAGGATGTAGGGCAGGGTAAAGAGGGAGAACAGCACAACAGCTGGTTTTGTAGGATGCATATTTTCTTTGCACATATGCAGTGTACCACTAGAGGCCATGAGACATCTCTTTAAATAAACAGACCTACAAGCCAATTAGCACATTAATTGACAGAGAAAAGTTTGTAATGGCAATTGGTGCTCTGTCTATCTCAAATTTTCAGGAAGGATATATGAAAATAAAGTGATAGGCTTCTGGTTCTAAGATTTGCTCTGGAAATTCATGCTTTTATAATGCCATTCATTAGGAGATCATCAAAGAATCTCTAAAGATGAATCAGTGTCCCACAGTATTTCTTTTATGTAAGTGAAAAAAGGAGAGTTGGCCAATTGCAAGATTTTCAAAGGGTCATATAGGAAGTGAAAATGAGTAGTTTAGCAGTGGTTCCCATTAGACAATTGGACCGTGGACTGATCTGTAAGACAGTTGTATACTATACTGTGAAAACTTTGAAAGTTCATTTCTTCTGACTTCTGAGCACGGCTTATCTTGTCAATCTGTTGACAAATATAAATACAGCCCCATGGAAATGAAAACTTCTGGGTAAACATGACGGTCACACATGCATGTTCAAATGAATGTGTGAATTAAGTCTAACCGTTGGGACTTCAGTTCTCAGTCTCCAAGTCTTCAAATCATCTCCAGGATTATTTGTTTCCTCTTTCCATTTTCAAAGTGTGAGTTTTTAATCTCTCAAAGTAAGTTACAGTGTTCTTATTGGTGACTGTCTTTTCTTATTGGTAAATTCTTTATAACCAGCAAATGAAAAAAAACAACTATACCTTCTCCATATGTTTTAACATTCAAGATGTAAACACTAGTCTCTCACTTTCAAGTGGCAAACTTTCTTTTTGTGCTATATAGAATTGATTTTGTTTGGTAGATTCAGAACTCTAAGTGTTCATTTTATCCACACGTGCTTATTTTCAATCTTGAGATGCATATTTTTGATCATGATCAATATTGGGAATTTGTTTTGTTTGATTATGCATATTTGTTCCATTTCTCCCCTCTCTGTATAAGAGGAATTGTGGGAAAGAAAAGAAATTATCATTAATTAAAATATTTTTAAAATTCCTAATCATAATCATAGCTTTGATTTATGTAGTGCTTTATATTTTAGAAAACACATAACATATTTTCTCTTTGACCCTTATAAAAAGCCTTTGATGTGAGAATTACTGTCCTCCTTTGGTAGATAAATAAACACCATACATGACTTACACAGGGCCATACAGGTAGTAAATAGAGGTACTGAGACTGGTAATGGTACTGGTTCCATCAAAGTCTTTCTGACACTATACCTAATGCTCTTTGCATTACACCAAGCTTATTTTACTTCTCCATGGAATCATATTGCTTTTAGAACTGAAGGAAACTTGTCAACACTCAATTTAGGGATAAGAAAACTGATTCTCAAGAGACTTTCCTATGATAACATAAAAATTCTCTCAAAGATTTGTAATTTCCTGATTTAAATTCTTCCCAATTTCAGGAGTATTATGATCCTATTGTAAAGAGAGGAGTTGATAGATCCTTTCTATCTGGAGTTTTATTTTAAAGTGAAGGACCTTAAAAATCAAGCATTGCCTGTTTAGTATCTATGTAATAGAATGTGTTAAAAAGGAAATAGATGAACTTTATCTGTACAATCCAAGAATGTTCCCTTGAGAATGATAGAACCTATTATGTGCCAGCCATTCTGTTAAGTTCTGGAGAAACAAAGAAAGGCAAAAGACAATTGGCTCTTGAGGAGAAGACAGGCTAACTAATATACACACAACAATATACAGATAAGATATATACAGGATAATTTGGAAATAACCAACAGAAAGAAGGCACTAGAATTAAAGGCTATCAGGAAAGGATTCCTCTAGAAGGTGGATTTTTTTAAATTTTTTTTTTTTTTAGTGAGGCAATTGGGGTTAAGTGACTTGCCCAGGGTCACATAGCTAGTAAGTGTTATGTGTCTGAGGCCAGATTTGAACTCAGGTACTTCTGACTCCAAGGTCAGTGCTCTATCCACTGCACCACCTAGCTGCCCCTAGAAGTGGATTTTTAAATAAATTAAACAGACAAGAAAATTAAGTTATATCACAGCCACTTTAGAATCAAACTGTCTTCCAATTCTAATTCTAATAATAGTATTATATAGACTTGACTGCTCAATATGTTTGATTAATGTATTTCAATTGTTTGGAAGTTATAATCATTTCTAATCTTGAAGTATTTGGGTACTGAGGTGAGATGGGAAAACTCTATTTAGCATTCAAGACTGCAAAGTCTATGAAAATAATCCCTCTTGACATGTTTGGACAAGTAGGGAATGCCAATGGGAAGACAATTTTCTTGGTGGTAATCCAGGTGGCTTCTCTGAACAACAATCACCACCCAAACAAAAACAATATAATGTATGTATGTGTGGTGGGGGGGGCGGGGAAGAGACAGGGGAGGTAAATAGAAAACCAAGGCTTCAGTTGAAGTAGTGGATGTAATATCTTGGACATCAAGGTTCCATGATTTCTGATACTGACATGGTGTAGGGAAAAATAAATGGTACATAAAGCATTATTGAGGAAGCCTCGATTGAAAAACTTGAGCTATAGATTAATCATCAATCAACAAACATTTATTGAGCATTTACTATATGCAAGCATTGTGCAGGGGATATAGCTGCCCCCAAATCCCCCCTCCCTTTTGTTTTCCTTTTAGGGTCCAGACAGGGCTTGACAGCACTGCCTAAGTTACAAATTCTTCCTGGGAACACACAGGGATAAATGCCCAAGACCAATTGAACTCTGGAGCCCTGGAATCATTCTGATATGCTTTGATTTATCAGTCTTATCTTTGTCCCTTTTCTTAATATGATAAGCCATCTCAGTAGGCTCTTCTTAAAACCTAGCAATCAAAGCTTTTCTGCTCCCTCCTCATTTTTGCTGGTTGCAGAAAGTCTTGCCATGTGAGAAAAGTCAGCACTCTTCTTGATGTTATTGACTACAGCTGTTTCATTGCCTTTTCAGTTGCAATCACATTTGAACTGTAAACTGAAATCATTGTTCCCACCTGTTCTAAGGCAGTGTGGTATAGTGAAAAGCATCCTGATTCAGAATCGGGAGAGACGTGGATTGATTCTTTGGCTCTGAAATTTATTGGCTGTGGGAACATAGGTAGGTCACTTCATCTTTTTAAGTCTCAGTTTTATAATTTATAAAATTAGAATCATAGTTATTAGAATGATTGGCTCTTAGAATTCTTGAAAATAGAACTGTCATTTTTAATTCACATGTAAATGGAGTTATTAATCATAAGTAAGCAAGGGACAGCTAGGTGGTGCAATGGATAGAGTGCTGGGCTAAGTCAGGATGACTCATCTTCCTGAGTTCAAATCTGGGCTAACACCCTTACTAGCTGTGTGACCTTGGGCAACTCACTTAACCCTCTTTTGCCTCAGTTTCTTCATCTGTAAAATGAGATGGAGAAGGAAATGGCAAACTATTCTAGTATCTTTGCCAAAAAAACAAAACAAAACAACCCAAATGGCATCACAAAAAAGTTTGACAGGGCTGAAAAAAAAGGCATATATATATATATTTCTCTTTTTTGGCTTTGAAAACCTTGTTCCCCTTTTCTTCACAGAGTTCAGGATTAATGTCCCATTTTTGGCTTGTTTTTTCACTTTGCCATGACTAGGTCATTACACTGTCCTTTCTTCCCTCTTTCCCCTACTTTACTATTCACCTCCCCTTCCACACTCCACCCCAACTGGGTTAATGCCACAATCCCCGAGGCAGAAGAGTTAAACCATCATCTGCTCCTATGTACTAGTGAGCATAATAAAGAACAATGACTGACTCCCTTCTCATTCCATTAACTGGTATGGTCTCAGCTGTCCTTTGGATATGATAGTAAGATGCATTTTCCTTTTTTCTTTATGATTATGAACTTTTTACTGTATTGTTATTAAGGATCTATCATTGAAAGAGCAAGTAGTGGAATTTTGAGATTGTTACCAAGAAAGTGATGAGCTAATAATTTTGATCTGGATTATTGGTCTGGTCCTAGATACAATGCTGTGATGGTGAAGTCCTGGTAACTGGCTTGCACCTGGTGTCATTCTTAGTCCCCAGCTGAATTATTTCTACCATTACCCTATCCTTCACTTTCAAGTCTATTCCCTCACGCAGACAGTAGTTTGTCTGGTTCTCTGATGCATATTTTCTTTTTGAATCCAGAGACTCATCATTTAAGATATAATAGCTAATTTCTGTCCTAGTGAGCCTTCTCTTCTGTGTCCTCCCAAAAGAACATTTCTAGGTATTCCTTGAGAAGGTAATTGTATATGGGTCATGGGGGTCAACATTAAAAACAAACAAAAAAAAACACACAAAAACTTTACATCAAGAAAGCAAGAGATAAAGTAATGAAGAAGCTCAATGAATTTAGGCAAAGTTCAGTGCTTGAGATGAGAAATGGCTAGAAATGAGTGCAAAGACAAGGCAGGGAAACTGGTGCAGGGCCCTGAAGAGAGGGAAGCTGAATATGCTGGGGGATGTGTAGGAGAAGAATGGATATGGAGACTGATGTAGTTTGAACAGCAAGAGAGAATGCTATGATTTATAGCAATTCTTTTTAATGAAATGTCCATGTTTGAGTCATTCAAGGAACTAGACAGATAGCTTGCTGTCTGTGTATTCTCAGTGTATAAATGAAGTTGCCACAAGTGAATGCAGCAAAGCAAAAAAATAATAATAATAAAAAAATTTTTAAAAGACCCAGAGCCCAACCACTATATATTGAAATAACATTTCCATTCTTAGTGTGGGATGCAGGTGGGAGGGTGGGGTTCAAATGAACAATACTGATACTTCTGAATTCCAGCTTCAGCCCAGGGGTTATAGGCCCCTGCTGAATGTGCTCTGCCCCATTACCTTTTAAAGCAAGATTTAACATACTTATATGAGTACTCTATGTTGCTATTACTGTCACAAGAAAAGGCAGGTAGTGCAGAAACATATTAAACTAATATTTTAAAATCCCAGGCTAGCTGTGAGGGCTTGGGTAATCAAAGCACCAGCCACAACTGAATACAGAACCCCCAGGTACCATCTACATGTGTTTAATGTAATAGCTAGTGACATCAATCCTTTCTCTTCCAGGAGACTCAGGTTGGTATCTTAGAGTTATGTTGGGAAGCAAAATGTCTATATTTCAGGATGTGGCCAAGGAAGTGTTTGCCACAGAATTTTAGCATGATGGTTTTCTAGAAAATGCATTACTTGGGACAGAAGATGAAGTAGAATAACTTCTAAGTCAAAAAACAAAGTTACCTTTAGAGCCTCTTTGATATCGTTCACTTGTGTCTAACTCTTCATGACCCTATTTGGGGTTTTCTTGGAAAAGACATCGGAGTGGTTTGTTACTTCCTTCACCAGCTCCTTTCATAGATGAAGAAACTGGAGCAAACAGGATTACGTGTCTTTCCCAGGCCCACGCAGCTAGTAAGTGTCTTAGTTTGGACTTGAACTTGGGTATTTCTGACTGTAGGCCCAGTGCTCTATCCATTGTACCACCTAGCTGTCCCTCAGAGCCTCTTAAAGCTATGCTAAACATCAAATATTTGCATATTTACCATTGATGGCACAGCTTGATTTTATATTTCTTCATATTCTCTGTGATTAGCATAGTGGCATACACTAGTTAAATACTTAAATGTTTTTGGCCCCCACCATGATTACCCTGTATAAGATTTCTTTTTTTTCTTGGTGAGGCAATTGGGGTTAAGTGACTTGCCCAGGGTCACACAGTTAGTACATGTTAAGTGTCTGAGGCCGGATTTGAACTCAGGTTGTCCTGAATCCAGGGCCAGTGCTCTATCCACTGTGCCACCTAGCTGCTCCCCCTCCCCCATAAGATTTAATCTTGTAATTGTTTTGCCTCGAGGTTATAAATTCCTTGAAGGCAAGGACTGTTTTTCATTTTGTCTTTCTATCCCTAGTGCCTTCCACATTGTAGCTATTTTATAAATGTTTGCTGCTTGATTGACAAATGATCATTTAATTTCATAGGGTTGATTTGGCTTTATTAATGATTCTTTATAATATATCTGGCTAAAAATCCATATCTGGCAGAATTGTCACTAGTATGATATGAAAAGAGCTTTGCTCTTTTGTGAAAATGCCAATTGGGGTATGCTTCATCTTCTAGGTTACTTCTGTCCCCACATTTACTTCATTTAGTAGTCTTCTACTGGTTTGGATCACCATACTACAATGCAATTATCTCTTGGCCCATTATAAGAATATTCATAGTACTAGGAGTGTTACAAATCTGACAACAATGAAAATCATTTGGGGTGAAAGGCCCTTAGTCTGATCACTGTGCAACCCTATTCCCAGAGCTTGCTTTCCCATGCCCTATCAACTCATATGGGGTGATGTCTGGTTCACACCCTATGCTGGCACCATAGTGCTAATGTTAAGAATGTACATTGGGGTGTTCAACTCCTTCCTCCTTCCTGCCTACCATGTACACATACATTATTGTTTCCCCTCCCTGCAATGTTTCTTGACTGAAGTGATATGATTTCTAATTTTGGCTTGTCAGAAAAGGAAAACAGCACACTTAAGCAATATATAAATTTTCTAGAACAGTGACTTCCAAACTTGTTTCCCTATCTTTTTTTTTTTTTAGTAACCCTTATATTTGCATATGTATGTATACTTTATATATTCATACTACTAATATCATGGTAAAACTTACATACAAAAGAGGAATCAAAGAAGATGAGATAAAGATGAAACAATATTTGATCCTAAAATCAGTAGGAAGCTATTTGGATTTATTGAGCAGAGGAATGACATAGACCAAAACTTTAGGAAAATCACCCCGGCAGTTATATGCATGATGACATGTAGAAAGGTGGTATTTGGGACAGAGACACTGATTAGGAGCAGATGAAAAATATTGAGGAGAGAGATTATAGCATTGTGCGTGGAGAGAGAACAGATGCAAGAGATTCGCAGAGTGAAGCAATGAAGAATCAAAGACAATACTATGCTTATGTACTTCTGTGTTTAGAAAGATAGCAGTTTACTTGTCAGTAACCAGAGAGTTTGTAAAAGGTGTGGATTTGGGATGAGGAGAAAGTTAATCTAAAGTAGTCTCATGCTACTCATCCTATGTGATTTACTCTGTACTACCCCAAATGGAAAAGGTAGAGAGGGATGGAAGGTCTTATACACTTATTACCATCCTGGATCCCAGAATCTTCCCCATCCAAGGGATGCCTGCTATGGTCATGAAGTGAACTGAGGGGTGGGGAGAAAATAGATATGTTGGGGTCAAGGGACAATTTTCCTGATGGCATTTACACAACTTCTTCTTTTGATACCTTGGTAGTGGTAGATTCTAATTGTCTTCCACAGTTAACATGTTTTTCAGAAGAGGGTAGGTTAAGAACTTAGGAACAGAATGAGGGGGCAGTGTGGAGAGTGTGGCGTATATGGTTAGGTGGGGTTTCATTGCTAATAAGCCTCATATCTGGCTATCTTGGGAAAGAAAGAATGTGTTACTTTTCCCCACCCTTTGCTGATTAATCACATTGTACTTAAGATCATACCATACCTCCACTCTGAAACCCAATGACTCTAGAATTTATCTTGCATGTAGATAGTTCACTAAAGGCAGAGTGGTACATGTACTCAGGAAAGAACTGCATATGTAAAAATGAGCTGGGTTTTTAATTGAATAGTAAGAAGAGAATTGTATTGTATTTGGGAGAGTGCATAGGCTTATTTACACATTGTAAATGATGATTAGATGTAGGAGAAACAGCTCAAAGGTTGTTGTCATAGAGATATATTAAGAGAAAATAATGTGTACCAGTCATCAGGTCAAAGTGAGGGTTAGCCAATGGACAGCCAGTGTGTTCCATTGGCATCACTGAAGATAAAAGAAAGAAAAGAAACACTCCCCCTTAAGAAGGTTATGTTATCATCCAATGGCAGAATTGTAGGAGGACATAGGCGAGCATTCCATGGAGTGGGGCAAACTAGAGAATAAGAAGCAGTGAGACAGATACTACATGGCATTTTTGAGGGTTTTTTCCCCTCTACTTGTCTATATTCCAGTTGATTTTGTATTTGTTTGTACTTCTTATTCATATATAATGACTTTCAATTGCATATCTGGCTGGGACTTTATTCATAGGTAGCATGATTTGAAGGGTATTTAAATAACTGAATTTGAAAACTAAAATCAATACTTCCTTCCTTCACATGTTCCTATTTTTAGAGTAACAAGGTTAAATTTAGTGTTTATGTTTTCCATGTAGTCTGCACCCCTGCCATCTGTCTGTCCAAAATTCTACCTCCCCAAGCCTCATTATTATTAAATATGTGCACATGCTGAATGCGCAAAACTACCTCTAAGGCCTAGATTTAAATTTACAAAAAAAAAAAATGGGAAAAAAAAGCAACCACTACACCAACAGTTGTTGTGAGGAATACATGAAGCTGATTTTTAAGTCAGGCTACTCTTAAAAGAGTATGAAGGGATTTAGGGTGTTGTGGTAAAAAAATATGAAAGTTTTTTAACAGTCGGTTAGGATAACTGAAAGATGCCAGTTTTTGAAGGACCACCCTTTTGGGGAGGAGACCAACAGTCTGCCTGCTGCACATGTCAGACTGCCTGCTACGCACTCAACTTCCGGGGTGGAGAGAACGGAAGTGGGGCTTTTTCCTGCTCGGCTGGTCTCCTGACGGTACTGCACAGACGGTCTCTCTCTCTCTCTCTCTCTCTCTCTCTCTCTCTCTCTCTCTCTCTCTCTCTCCAAAGGTGGCCTTCTCTTTTGGTGAGTTTTTATAAGGAATATAGACTAAGCTTAGACTTAAGACGATTTGTATTGTGTTTCTACTTTCCTATCCTTCTAATCAACATCACCTTGTGACTACCATAACAATAAAAGGTCTATCTAGAAAACCAAAAGCTTCTTCCATTTGCTAGTCTGGGAGATAAATTAAGGGAAAGGTTAAGTAGGGGAGATTTATGATCTAATATCCAATTTTTAATCTCACAGTGTTTTTACAAATGCTTGTCTATGTATTATCTACTACCTTCCAGCTCTGACACTTTCCTAAACCTGTCCTTGGCTTTACTTAAGTTCTGCCATTTCCATGAAGTCCTATCCAACTACTTGAATGTTATCATTCAATGAACCCCTACATCCACAGTAAATGCCACTGTTTTAGCCAATGGTTGTCTATGTGTTCTTCTTCTATACCTTGTGAACTCCTTAAAGGGAGGAGGCATTACTCACTCATCTCTCTCTCCATGATTATAAGAAGCAGATTGTTGGCCATATGCTGTAATATGTGTTCACAATTGTTCAAGGGATTTCAGAGATTCCTGTGCTTACAATACTAAGGCAGAGTTTATAGTATTTTATATAATAAACTTTTTTAATGTTATATATTTCCATTGTTTAAGGGATGGATTAATTTTTTTCTATAAATACTACTACCACACATCTAATAGATTAGATTATAGTTTACATAGCACTTTGTATTTTTCAAAATCCCGGTACTCTAAGAATCTGTGCTATTTTTACCTTGGGGCATGTCATGATCTGGATTTATAAAGATATTTTCTCACACCAAGTTCACTGTTTTTATCAGTAACCTAAACTGTTTTTCAAAACAGCAAGGTTATCAGGCAAAATATGAAAATGTCTTTATGTGCAGACCATTTTTTACTAGTACTACTACTACTACTACTACTATGATGATGATGACATAATTAATTCATATTTATATGTTGTTTTTTTGTTGAGAGGGCTTTCTTTACAATAACTTTGAAAAAAAAGCAAAAAAAAAGCAAGAACATTAAGTTGTTCAAAAACCTCAGAAAATGGTGTCCACTAATTTACCTGAACCTGGAATCATGAGTTACTCTTCTGAAGCTCTTCTTACTGGGAAGCTAGACCCTTACAAGGTTCTACAGGGTGCATGCTTTGATTCAAATCTATGTATTCTTCCCAACACCTGAAAAAATCCAGAAAAACACTGCATTGAATAAGACATGATTGTTGAGATACTTGCAGCCCTGGAGGGACAAGTCTATCCTCACAAATTGTTGAAAACTAACAAGAAGTTATCATCCTATTATATTATAACAGTCTCTAGGATTGGCAGTTTCTTGAAGCTGCACAACAGTCATGCAGAGAAATGGTAGCAAAATATGACCATCTTATAAACAGTGATGGAACTCTACTGCAAATGCAGCAGCCTATGATGCATATGTTGCTCAGCATGCAAAAGCCCCTCGACAACCAAGTTTTTTTGAAGAGGAGTATTTCAAGAGGAGCAATCTTTTTGGAAAAAGACCCATCCCCACAGAACTTATCTAAGCTTACACTCAATTGTCTTAGGCCAATATATAAATGGTGAAATCTTTTCAAAACCCAGTATGACCAATTAGCATTTCAAGAAGTTAATAAATTCACATCTCACAGGTTCAGATGCTGCTTTTCAAGTCCTTAGCTAAATGCTGGGTGAAATCATTCAGGAACTTGAAATTCTAGATGAGCTTTATAGTGAATTCATGGCCAGCTTGCAAGAAGGGGATTTAGCCCAGGCTACTTTACTTAATACAACAAAGCAGCATGAAAAATTTGCAAAAATCCCTGCTCTGGAATGCCCAATAATATCAAAATCCCAAATTCCCCAAGCCTACCTCAAAAGCTTTAGGACAATTCCCCCTACCCCCCCCATCCTCTTTCAGCCATGAGTGGATCTGTATCTACATGATCCCCAGTGAAAACAAAATTGGTCTGAAAATCTAGGGAAGTGGGCAATTCACTGCCAAAGCAAGGCTGTGACATCTAACAATTTTCAATTCAACATCAAACACCAATTCAATTCACCAATACTGCATTGACATTCCATCCTGATCTCCAAGAAAACAGGGAATCCCAATCATCCAAGCTCCTTCACAAGACCTCACTGCCACCTCCCCATTAAAAAAAAACAAAACAAAACATCTTCACTGTCCCCCATTAAGAAAAAAAAAGATAAAGACTATTCCCTTTGTTTAGATGACAAAACTAATGTTTAGAAAGATCAAATCATATGCTCACGATCACAAAGTGAACAAAGTTGGACTTAAAGATGGGATTTCTGGTTCACAGTGTAATATACTTTCTACTACATATGGACTCTTTTTTTTTTTTTTGGTGAGGCAATTGGGGTTAAGTGACTTGCCCAGGGTCACACAGCTAGTAAGTGTTAAGTGTCTGAGGCCAGATTTGAACTCAGGTCCTTCTGAATTCAGGGCTGGTGCTTTATCCACTGTGGCACCTAGCTGCCCCGGACTCTTTTTCATGGATATGAAAGTCCATAGTTGAAATTTTCTATTTGCATAGATGTTTAAATTTGGAAAGTCCACAGTCAAATGTATAATAGTCAAAGATCAATTTTCTTATTTCACTATTATAACAATAGTAATATTAAGTTTTAGAGAATGTTTCAATTTTTGTTTTATTATATGTTTCATGTGTAACAACTAAGATTCTGAATTCCCTTGGACATGTTTTTGAAAACTCTCATTGTTTGATTTGATTATTGACAAAGCTATTTTAAAATTGTGTTAAGTTCAATTTTGTAGGAAATTTTCCTGGCTGATTACCAGCATCCACACATTAACCTCTGAAAAGACTTCCATTCCATGACTATACCCAGAGGACCCCAAGAATTATTTGAGAAAAGACTTTCAAAGACTTTAAATGAACGGTTTTGTTTTGTTGATTTTTATTCCCTTCTGTTCTTATGTACACCATTTGTAATATGTATACTCTGCAGAGGACCTCCCTCTACAGGCCAGTGTCAAAGTGCTGGTTCATGAGGCACTGTCCATCTGGACAAACTTTCCCCTTTCTCCCTTTTCTATATTGTTATTAACATATTGTTTGTTAGCATAGGGTATTATATTCTGTTATTTTTGACTTTCATCAAGGAAACGCCCCATGTTTCTTTAAGAAACAAAGGGGGGGACTGTAACAATTGTAATGATGCCACCTGCTGGAGAGCTACTGTAGGAAAGATTCTCCATGAGGAGAAGGCATCTGAGGGCAAGCCATGCGGTTTTTCTATGGCGTCAGGAAGTGATGTTTGCTGGTAGGAGGAAGAAGGGGTGAGGCTGGCTCTCTCACTTTCTTTCCCCAGGACTCTCTTGGAGAGTAGAGGAAGAGAACTGTAGCTCCCCAAGATAGGTAGATGAATCTAGGCCTTTCTTTCTCTCTTCACCAAATTCTTATTGTCCTTATAGGAGACCACTAATTAGATATTTTATTATTATTATTATTATTATTATTACTGGTGAGGCAATTGGGGTTAAGTGACTTGCCTAGGGTCACACAGCTAGTAAGTGTTAAGTGTCTGAGCCTGGATTTGAACTCAGGTCTTCCGGATTCCAGGGCCAGTGCTCTATCCACTGCGCCACCTAGCTGCCCCTCATTAGATATTTTAGACAGACTAGCTAGAATTTTAGCCCCTTACACTATACTTTGAGGATTAAGTATAATTTAAATACTACAAATCCCACAGTTTTTGATGTATGTTTTCACTTTCTGTTAATGACTACTTGAACTGAGTTAGATGATAAATAATTTGTATCATACATTGATAAACTACAGAATAACCTAGAGGTAGCTGCCATCCACTCACAATGTCTTGGAAGCAGTTGCATATTGCCTTTCAATACTCTGAAAAATATACAATGAAAGAGACAATGCAACTGGCTTATATAATTTCTCAGCAGTCCCAGAAAAGAAAAAAAATAATACCAAATCCTACAAACCTGTTTCAGTGTATCTGAGAGAATATTAGTCCCCTCATCAGGCAAAACACCAAGTCAAACATGTATCTTTATTATGGCAACATGAATCCTGAAAGGAGTTCCCTAGAAGAGTTCTTGCATAATTATAATACAAGTTCATGAAAAAAAAGATCTCTAGGAAAATTAGCCCACTTTCCCAAAATGTTTTCTTTTTTTCTTTTGGTAACAGGCTTATATTGTGACCTCAATGTATCGCCACTAACAAGTGCTTAGCTTAAATTGTTATAATGAGAGATTACTTTTTGAATGCCAACAATCCTTGCTATCTTAATACAGTCTTGGATTAAATAAAACAAAAGTGCCATTGCCCCTAAAGTGAGGTTCATTATTGTGATTAGTGGAAGGAACAAAATAAAACCACTCTCCTCTGGTTTAGTGTTTAGAATTACCTAAAACTGGGTTTTGTAGGAAGTTTGTCAACTTCATTTAAACTTAATATTCATTTAAACATTTGTGTTTCATGGAAAGGAAAGCAATACAAATTGTTTTGTTGGGACTTGCATGTAAAAGTGGAGAATAAAAAGAAAAGGTTTATAAATCTATATTTCTATTGGAGAGGCTATGGTTTTTGTTTTTAGGGGGAGTTTTTTGTTGTTAGTTTGTTTTTGCATTAAATCATCTCATCTGAAGTCACCAGTACCAATTGCCCAGGAGTAGAAAGAAATAACTTCAAGAAATGACAACATGATCCAATGCATCCAGCTGAGATCCTCTACATTCTTTCTCTCTCTGTCTCTGTCTCTGTCTCTCTATGTATATATAAATCATATGTGTGCCTAATTATTAACCTCTTATCTTCCTCATTTAACTGCAAGCTTCTTTAAAAGAAATTTTGTTTTGACATTAATCTGTATCCCCTTTGCATTTGTACATTAGCACAGTGCTTGATATCAGAGTAGGTGCTTAATAAATATATGCTAACTGATGTAACATCCACATGGAGTAAGTCAAGTAAAAACCTTGAATAGGATGCCTCAGTATTTTTCTTGGCATTCCAACCTGACTTCTAAAGCACTCTACACTCTATTTCCTCTCTCTTCTTCCAGTCTTATTCTCCATTCTTGCCCTTCACATAACCTGTTTTAGTTAAACTGACTGGTTTTGCTAAATCTCACATATGGCATCCTTCACCCTGTCTCCATGCTTTTGCACAGGCTAAGGTATCATTTCTAGAATGTGTTCACTTTTTCCTCTACCACCTAGCATCATTATTTTCCTTAAAAGCACAATTCACATAATTCCTATAAATTGCCTTTCCTTGATTGCCCAATCATTAGCCTTTTCTCCTCCTTCAAATTACTTTGAATGACTTTATAATTTGTATTTAGTTAAGGATACATGGTCTAGAAAAAAAGCATTGGCTTTGGAGTCAAAGGACTTGGATTCAAACACCATCTGTGGTGCTCAGTTTGCATGGGATCAAGTTTTCATTCTTGGTATCTGCTTCTTTTTTTTTCTTGCACCCCAAATATCCAATCAGTTGGAAAGTATTATAGTTATCCCTTCCATATCACAGGGGTTAAGGAGAAATTTTTTTGGCCCTGCCTTTATATCAAAGAAGAAGTCCATTTTAAAAATAATTTTATGGGTGTTTACAGTATCTTATTGTAAAATTTGGGTTAAATACTTGGTCACAGGATCTATGTTATCTGCTGGCCTTGGCATGTCATCTATAGCTTCTGTACATGTCCTCCAAAATTCCCATTTAATTTCTTATACCAACCCGTAATGTATCAAAACTGCTAGGTGGTATAGTGGATAAAGCACCAGCCCTGGATTCAGGAGTATCTGAGTTCAGATCTGGCCTCAGACACTTGGCACTTACTAGCTGTGTGACCCTGGGCAAGTCACTTAACTGTCATTGCCCCGTAAAAACAAAACCAAAACCAAACCAAAACAAAACAAAAAAAAAACCTGTGATGGGGAAAGTCATGATGTGGAAGTAATAATTTTAATTTATTTCTCTACCATATTTCTCACAAATATTTTATCTTCAATCTTACAAATACTACCCTAGTTCAGACTCTTGTCAACCTCTCTTTGGAACTCTTGCAATAACCATCTAATTCATCTCCTTTCCCTAAGTAATTCCCTATTCCAATTCAACCTGCACTAAAATGCTAAGGTGATTTCCTAAATTATAGTTCTGACCATTTAACTCATGCTCCCCAACACTCCTCCACCTTCACACACCATAAGCTTGAGTGGCTCCTTATTACATTTAGGAGCTTTATATAAAGTACTTTCTTTGACATTTCACAACTTGGCCTTTCCTACCTTTTTAATATTTTTATGTTTTATATTTTATATTTATATTTTTATATTTTTATGTTTTATATTTATATTTATATTTTATGTTCATATACTATATAATCTTGCCATACTGTTCTACATGTTATTCCTTTGTAAAATGCTCTATCCACTGTCTGCCTTTCTCTCTCTCTCTCTCTCTCTCTCTCTCTCTCACACACACACACACACACACACACACACACACACACACACACACACACACACACAAAGGGGGGCAGCTAGATGGTACAGTGGATAGAGCACCAACCCTGGAGTCAGGAATACCCGAGTTCAAATCTAGCCTCAGACACTTAACACTTACTAGCTGTGTGACCCTGGGCAAGTCACTTAACCCTCATTGCCCCGCCCAAAAAAATGCAATTAGAGATAACATTGCCTTTTCCTTTAGGGTTTTTTTTTTTGGTTTTTTGGTTTTTGTTTTGTTTTGTTTTTTTTTTTGCGGGGCAATTGGGGTTAAGTGACTTGCCCAGGGTCACACAGCTAGTAAGTGTTAAGTGTCTGAGGCTAGATTTGAACTCGGGTATTCCTGACTCCAGGGCCTGTGCTCTATCCACTGCACCACCTAGCTGCCCCCCTAATTGCATTTTTAAAAATAATTTGGTCAATCAACAAAATAGTTAAGCTCTGTTTTAAGCATTGTTATTAAACAAGGGAAATGAGCGGTCCTTGCCCTTATGAAGCTGACAATTTAAATGGATATATATGTACATAAAAGTAACTGGAGATATATATATATATATATATATATATATATATATATATATAACTAAAATATAGTGATATATGAATAATTTCTAATTTGAGTGGTAAAGATATTAAATGGAATAGAAATTCAAAGTGACACTTCATTCCAACAAGTGGATTAAGGGAAGGATTATAAAGGATTAGTGGGATTTGGATTGGTAGGGGAAGAATAGAGTTAGCATTCTAGGAAAAGGAACTTAAGATACAGTTAAATAATATTTCTTTTGTCCTACTTTATGTATACATAATTTCCACTTTGTGGAGCTCCTATTTTGATTTTAGTAACTTCTGAATTTCCCTATCATTTTAATCAAACCAATCCTTATCTTTTCCAGTGTTCTGGCCCAGATGAGTAAATAGGGTACTATAAAGCAAATCTCTGTAAGCTTCCTACTCTTTTTCTGCCCCATTGTTGTATGTTGGCTCAGTTTTCCTTCCAAGTAAGCAACAAACTGTTCTCTCACTAAGAGGTGCTCTAATTTGTCGAAATTAAGTCTTCTGGTAGTTTTCTAGCCTTGGGGCCTTTGCTTTTCTTGAATCTAAAAGTTTAGTTTGGAGAAGATAAGTCTCCGAATAGTCCATCACTCTGTACCACACATTACTTTTGTCACTCTCACATCCTGTCTATCTCTTCTCCTTACAATAACTTAATCTATTAAATTCCAATGTTTGCTACAGACCATCAGCAACCAATGCTGAAGCTCTTGACTACACACTTCAGGTTGAAGTCAATCCCTCTCTAGCTGAACTTCCAATTGAAGAAGAGGATTTGAATGCTATTAGGTTCCTCTCATGTTTGACAAACACCGGATGCTAGTTCCACTCTAGCACAGATTTACAGGGCTAGGAGTCTATTGCTCATAAAAAAGCTGACTGAAATATTTCAGGTTACCTGACAAGAAGAGGTGATCCCAAGGGCAGCTAGGTGGCACAGTGGATAGAACACTGGCCCTGGATTCAGGAGGACCTGAATTCAAATCCGGCCTCAGACATTTGACACTTACTTGCTGTGTGACTCTGGGCAAGTCACTTAACCCCAATTGCCTCACAAAAAAAAAAAAAAGAGGTTATCCCCCAATTGTTCAAGAATGCCTCCACTGACAATCTCTATAAAGGAGAAAAAGTTGTCCTGTGACAGTCATGAGGGCGTCTCTATCATTGTCATTGTTGGGAAGATCCTTGGTGAAGTTCTCCTTAATAGTCTGATTCTTCACTTGGAAAATGGACATCTACCTGAGAGCCAGTGTGGCTTCAGATGGTGCTGAGGAATGATTAATATGGTGATTTTTGCACAACTCCAGAAGCAATGCTATAAGCAGAATAGGGATTTGTAGATAACACGAATCAGTCTCACCAAGGTTTTTGATACTGTCAGTTGTGAGGGCTTGTAGAAGATCATGGCAAAATGCAGTTCTTCAGTATTGTACACCAGTTCCACAATGACATACTTGCCCTGGTTCTTCATAATAGGAGATGCTCTAATGCTTTCCCAGTCATCAGCGGAGTGAAGCAGGGCTGTGTGGTTCCTCCCCTGCTTTTTAGCATGATATTTTCAGCAATATTGACAGACACTTTTAACAAGGACAAAAATGTCATCAAGGTCAGCTATCAAACTGATGGTAAATTCTTTAGCTTGAAAAGGCCATAAGGTAAGGCTAAAGTGGAAGGATAGTTGATGTGCAACTTTTTGTTCACAGATGATTGTGCATTCAATGTAGCCTTTAAGGCTGACATGCAACAGAGTATGGATCAATTCTCTGCTGTTTGAACTAATTTTGGCCTGACAGGTAACACCAAGAAAACAAAGCTTCTCCACCAGTAATCACCACACCATCTATATGTGGAACTATCAGTTATAGCAAATGGGAAAACAAAAAACAAAAAACTGAATTCTGTGAATAAATTCACATACCTTAGATGTACATATAGAATATAAGGTGTACACACACACACACTGCCAGAGCTAGCTCAGTGTTTGGGAGTCTCTGAAGGAACGTATAGGGCAGATGAGGTGTTGGGATGCCTAGCAAGCTGAAGATCATTGCTATATGCCTGTGCAACCTGGAGAGTATAGCAAGTGCCATGCTAGGAAACTGAATCACTTCCATGTGAATTGTCTTAGGAAGATTTTGAAGATTACCTGGCAAGATAAAGTACCAGACATTCAGGTCCTTTCTCGGGCTGAACTGCCAAGCATTCAAATCCTGCTGCAGAATGTCCAATTTCAATAGGCTGGCCACATTGTTTGAATGCCAAATGTATGTTTTCCTTAAAGATTATTTTATAGAGAACTCATATAAGGCAAGCTCTCACATAGAGGTTAGAAGCAACAACAGAAGGATGTGCTCAAGGACTCTCTGAAGAACTTTGGAATTGATGGGAGACACTGGCACAGGACTACTCAGCATGATGTGCTTGCATCAAAGAAGACACTGTGCTCTCCAAGCTAAGCAGAACTGCCATACTTCAAAAGGCACTTGAGCTGTGTGAATTTAGAGACATCTCCATTCCAAATGTTCATACAGACTATTTGTGCCTGACCAGAAGTAGAAGCTTCTGAGCATTGTATTGAGATGACCATCCAGAGTTAGACACGTTGCACACTGACCCCAACATCATGATGCCATTTTGGTCCTTTTTCAGTATGAAGGACAACAGATAACCATAATTCCCACCATCATCATCCCACACTGCCCTCCCCCAGTAATGAAATGTGATATCCTCAAGGTTAGGATGGGTATCATGGTTTTTTCTTTGTAAGTCTAGATCCTGGCACAATAACTAATATAGAAAAGGTACTTAATGTATAGTTAATTGAAAAGAAGACCAAAATTATGACAGTTTGTCTAGACTAAGCATATACCTCTCAACTATTTCCTCCTCTTTTGATCTTTCCCTTCTCAGAATTAATAAGCCATGCCATCTAATTTTCTTCTGTGAATGCTGGAGCTTCTATGTGTCTCAGTCATAGAGGCAGCTAGATGGCACAGTTTATAATGCTAGGCCTGGACTCACGAAGACTTGAAATACAGCATGGTACTGAACACATGGTAGGCTATTAATAAAAACTTGTTGTTCAATGATTTTGAAACATTGGTTTCATCATCACCACAATCATAAAATTATTCTTGAACATTTAGCTACTCTCTGTATCATATTACAATAAGGCATTTTTCAAGGTGTACATAAAGGAAAATACATTATCCATGCAATAAAAAATTGCAATATCAAGGGGGAGGAGGGAAAAATAAGCATATTAGTTCTGTATTTCATGAGGGCAGCATTTTCAAGGGCTCTACGTTATTTTACTTCAAACTATCTCTACTGCCATAATATTTGTATATCTAATGCACAACCAAAAAAAATGAGGGGTTAAACATGTGTATGTTACCCTGATTAGGATGTGAGGTGAGTATTGTGATTTATAGCTGACTGTTTGTCTTAAAAAACATTATCTATCGAAGCCAAGACTTGATCCACTCCACTACTTTATAGTTGTTCATCAGACAAACTATGAGAAAGGATTCTAGGTGAATACCTAGCTATTAGATAGTTGAAGGCTTAGGGAGTGTAGATATTTGGGGTTAATCATTCATCTAAGGATAACCTTGGATATCAAGAAGGTCAATTATTTGGAAGTTTCTTATTCAGGGTAATGCTTCATTTTATTTAAGACTCTAACTTAACGATGTTTGTATCATTAACTTCTTAAGGTTAGAACCTGCTCCTCTTTTCTATTCTAACTCAAGCCTGAACACTCTCTCCCTCAGTTGCCTCTCCCTTCTCATTGGAGGGCTGGATGGAGAGTGGAGTAGCAAACTCCTCTCAGAGTCTTCATTTATAAAGGGCAGAAATTAGACTTTCAGTTCTAATTTACTTTGTGTTTTATTTTCCCCTACTGGATTTTAAGTTTTCTCCCTTGTAGCCTCAGTGCTTAGCCCAGTGCCTAGCACATAGTAGGTGATTAATAAATGTGTATTGAATTGAATTGTTTACCAGTACTAAGATCATGGATCATGTGAGTCCAGAAGTTCTGTTTTCCTAGTGGAATGCAAAACTGGCCTATGTCATTTACTTTCAACAAATTTACCAATTTATTCCATGTCTAGTGTGCTTCATTCCTTTTGTTAAGGGAATAAGATCTTTTGTGAGGAGGACTGGGAGGATGGGGAAGGAGGGTGAGAGAGGAGAGACTAAGGTTGGAACAAATCTCCATACCCTTTGATTCAAATCAGGCACTTGAGAGACATTTTAACGCTGTCATTAAAAATCATAGGATGATATCATGGATGTTTTATTCCTAGTAATGGAACATTTTCAGATGGTGATCAATGAAGACTTGGCCAGACACGGAGTCTCTGGTCCATACTTTGTGCTCCTCTAGACTGGATTATTACACTTCTTTATTGACTGGTTTCTCTGTTAGGTCACTAAATCAACTGTCTCCCTTTAGACTCCTGCTTGTTGTCGTGCCATGAGAAGAAAATGCCTCATCCCATTACACTGAGGCTAGTCAGTGTGTCTGCTTGTTCCTCATTATACGACAAATTGGTTTTAAAAGTGCTATTAATTGTATAAAGCATTGAGCTTTCCATCCATTTCACTTTGAGGTGAGTGACCTGTGATTATCTTGTACCTAGATATTTGTCATTTTGATTCTAGATAGATTGGAATGAACATTTTGTTTCTGTCCTGAACTGTTTTGCCTTGAACAGATAGATAAAAGTTGAAATGTTAGCAAGAACTCTATATCCTACAAAAGCCTTTTTTTACTTTTGCCTCCTACTAAGGAGATTTCTCAGCTCCCCTGAAATCTCAGGATGTACGACCTGTTCTTTCTCCATAAATTCACATCAAGTATACAAATACAACTCAAAAACCAGGGGAAATAAAGCTAGAAGGAAACCACAGAGTTTAAATGGTTAATATATTGGAGTGGAGCGCAGCTTAGATGGCACAGGGGATAAAGTGCTATGCCTGGTATTGGGGAAGAACTTAGTTTAAATATGGCCTCAGACAATTACTAGATGTGCAACCCTAGGCAGGTCACTTAATTCTGTTTGCCTCAGTTTCCTCATGTGTAAAATGAAACTGGAGAAGAAAATGATAAACTACTTTAGTATCTATGTCAAGAAAACACCAAATGGGGTCACAAAAAGTTGGATATGGCTGAAGTGAATGAAACACCACCACCACAACAACATAAGAGGGGAGCCATTGGATTTGACTCAGTCAAATAGTGTTGTAATTTTCAGAAAGGAAGAATGGAAGAAGGAACAGAGGTTCTTGAAATCACACCCATCTTACATTCACAGGTTGGATTTCCTGGGAGATGACTACTCTAGGCTCAGGTTTTTCTCCTTTTTTTTTTTAAATAATAAACATCTTTATTTATAGTTTTGTGCTCCAAGTTTTATCCCTTCTTCCCTCCTCTCTCCCCTCCCCCCTCCGAGAGGCAGTAAACAATCAAATATTGGGTATACATGTTTGACTATGTACAATATTACCATATTAGTAATTTTGTATATGAAAACTCGAATAAAAGAAAAAATGAAAGTGAAAAATAGCATGTTTCAGTCTGTGTTCAATAAATATCAATTCTTTCCTTATCATAAAAGTATTTTATTATTTTCCAGTTACATGTAAAGATAGTTTTCAACATTTGTTTTCATAAGATTTTTAGTTCCAAATTTTTCTCCCCCCCCTCCTTTCTCTTCTTCCCTCCCAATATAGAAATCAATCTGATATAGGCTATATCTATCTATCTATCTATACACACACACACACACACACACATATATAATCAAATTAAACATATTTCTGCGTTAGTCATGTTGTGAAAGAGGAATCAGAACACAAGGGGAAAACCTCAAAAAATTTTTAAAAAACAGCCAAAAAGTAGAATCAGTATGGTTCAATCTGCATTCAGAATCCACAATTCTTTTCTCTGGATGTGGAGAACATTTTCCATCATGAGTTCTTTGGAATTGTCTTGGATCATTGCACTGCTGAGAAGAACCAAGTCTATCACCTTTGATCATCACACAATGTTCCTGTTACTGTGTACAATGTTCTCCTAATATCAGTTCTTTCTTTGTAGGTGAATAGTATGTTTCATCAATAGTCCTTTGGGATTATTTTGAATCATTTTATTGTTGAGAATAGTTGTCATTCACAGTTTTCAAAAAATATTGCTCTCTCTGTGCACAATGTTCTCTTGTTTCTGCTCGCTTCAGTAATCATAAGTTCATGCAAGTTTTTCAAGGCTTTTCGGGAATCGTCCTGCTTGTTATTTCTCATAACACAACAATATTCCATTACCATCATATACCACAGCTTGTTTAGCCATTTCCCAATTAATGGGCTTCCCTTTGATTTCCAATTCTTAGCCACCACAAAAAGATCTGCTATAAATATTTTTGTACAAATTGATCTTTTTCTCTTTTGGGGGATGACTTTGGGATATAAACCTAACAGTGGTATTGCTGGATCAAAAGTTATGCACAGTTCTATAGCTCTTTGGGTATAGTTCCAAATTGCTCTCCAGATTGGCTGGATCTTTTCACAACTCCACCAATAGTGGATTAATTTCCAAGCTTTCCCATATCCCATTCAACATCCAATAGTTTCCCTTTTTGTTATATTTTCCACTATGATGTGTATTAGGTGATAACTCAGTTGTTTTAATTTTCATTTCTCTAATCAATAGTGACCTAGAGCATTTTTTCATGTGATTATAAATAGATTTGATTTCTTTGTTTGAAAACTGGGGTCAGACTTTTCAATGGTTCTCTATTCCTTCTATTCCTAAAATATAAGCTTGTGGGTTCCCACAGTTTCATCATTAATATTTATCTAGTTAATATAATTTGTTCAAATCAATGCCAGTATAGCATGGAGTATTAACAAAACACCCTTCTTATAAACTTGGATTATTTTCCTCCACAAATACAGAAAGTGTCACATAGTGTAAAAGAATAGAAATGCACATACATAGGGGACATATATGGCCAAGATATAGCACACATCTAACATTTTTGGGCCCTGATATCTTTTTTTCTTAATATGGTGTCTTTATGCCACACTTCCTACTGGATGGGTCACTCTATTCTGCTCCTTTGGCCTGTTCCTCTTCATTATTCCAACTCAGTTCTAATGCTTGACTCTCTTTTTGACTGTCAGAGCTCATCCTCTCCCTCCCAACTGTCAGTTGCTTTAAAAGGCCAACACGGTTTTGGTTAATCCTTTAGTCATTACAAAGCTGGCCTCCCTGTATTTCCATCACTTTGATTAAAGAACTTCCCTTCTAAAGAAAATAAGGAGTTAAAAAAACGCAGTAATTTACACTTCTTTATAGAGGCCAACAAAGTCTAAAAGACCGATATTCTTTAAAATTTGTAAATAGGCAACACAGCTTATGAGCCACTCAAGCCTTCACACACTTTAAGAATTGAGAATGGTCCACTACAAATTTTGTATGCTTTATATTCTATGAAAAGGTCACACAGAGTGGCCATTCATGGTCTGAAAAGTTCAAAGCCTCAAACTGGTTCCATTTTTTTTCAATGGGAATGTCCTTGGATATCTCAAATATTGGGTTCAATTTTAAGTACTTCATATCACTAAATAATTAGAATAAATAGATGAAGCATTTATTAAACACTTTCCTTACACCATACTCTGTGCTAAGGAATACAAATGTGAGCCTGCAAGACTCTCCTTACCCTCTAGGACCTTACATTTGAATAGCGAAGACAGCATATAAATAGGAGATGGGGGCAGCTAGGTGGTGCAGTGGATAGAGCACCGGCCCTGGAGTCAGGAGGACCTGAGTTCCAATCCGGCCTCAGACACTTAACACTTAGTAGCTGTGTGACCCTGGGCAAGTCACTTAACCACAATTGCCTCACCCCTCCCCTCCCCCCAAAAAAGACATAAATAGGAGATGGAAAAGTTGAGGGGAAAAACCAAATTTCTGGTGAGGAGGAAGTGGGCAGATGAATAAACATACCCAGAGGTAATAGCAGAGCTGGGAGGGACTTTAGACATTTACTTAAACTCTAATTTTACAGATAAGGAAACTGAGTCACAGGGAAGCTAAATGACTAGCCTAAGGTGTTATATATACGTGTGTGTGTGTGTGTATGTGTGTATAGGTGTATATATATGTAGTCTATATTAAAGCCAGTATTTAAACCCAAGTCTCATGAATACAGAACATGTACTTTTTGAGTTTATATTAGCCTATGTCGTGATTCAACTGGTGAACGATCTGGACATCATGCCATACAAGGAGCAGTATCCTGATTCCTATGGTCAGTAATTACTTCTCCACTCTGGACATTGCTCTGCTCACTGATTTGCCAATCTACGTACTTAAAATGATGTAACATTGTGTACTACAGTTATCTATGGCTGTATCTTATTTTCCTCACTATACTGTAATATCCGAAAGAGTAGGAACTTATCTAAACTTCATCTCTTTGGATTTGTAGTGAAGTGTTAGGACCATAGTAGCTGTGTAATAAATACTTGTACAGTAGATTTTTTTTTAAAAATGAACATTTGAAGTACTTATAGATATTTAGTTCTGACCTATTTATCCTTCAAGAATAAATTGGCCTTGGTATTCACATATTATCAATACTCTCTGCCCATTTGATTGGACCCTCTGTGTGGAGGGCAGGGCCATGAGCTGTAGGGATTCCGTTTATAGAGAGCAACCTGCACAGCCTTTTCATTTTACAGCAGCTACCCTGCTTTTGGACTTCATTGGATCTCTCCACCATTCCTTTCTTTACCAGGAAACCCATCATTGGGAAAAAAAAATTAGTCTTCTCTAAAGAAAGGGGAAGAAGATGGTGGGGTATGAAAGGTAGGAGGAAGTGCAGAGAAGTGAAAGGATGGATTGCAGAATCACATCTTTTGTATTACAATGTCTACAATGTCATATCTGAGCATCTTTGGAGTTCTTTCATTATTTATGGTCAGTTTTGAACCAAAGTCCTAACCTTATTATAAATAAAAATTGAATCCTCTGCCTAGTTACCCGATATATCATGAGCCCTTTTCTGAGACTTAGCATTCTACTTTAAGTTGAAGTATTGAAAAGTATATTGTTATATTGTCCATTCAATAATTAATTTAGAATTGCAATATACCTAAAGATCTTTATAAGGTAGAAATTGAATATAAAGGACCTCACTTCCCTGAGTCTCTGTTGTCCCACATATAAAAAGAAAATTATAATATGGGCTGGTATAAGTCACAGGGCTGTTACAAAACTCTAAAAGAGAAAAGTATGTGAAGCACTCTGTCATTATAGAGTGCTACATAAATGTAAGCTATGATGTTGCTGATGAAGATGAGAAATGCACTGTTTACCTCTTTCAGTATAAGCTCTTGAACTGCGTCATGTCATTACCTTATATAGCACCTAGCCCATATTGGCTACTTTCCAATCTGTGAAATCAGAATATTCACAGCTTAGTCAGCTGTTAAATTTGTAAAAAGTGTCAGGCAATTTCTTAGGGCCCAAACTACTTAGTACATTATAGATTCTGTTCTACCCCCCCCCACCCCCAAGCAAATGAATAGCTAAGGCAGGGGCTGAGAATTAGGCGCTGCATGCATTATTTAACAAGGGACTCACTGGCTCCTCTATTTTAGATCTGTTTTCTCTGAAGCTGCCACCTCAGTGTGATGAAAAGAAAAATAGCTTTTTCTGATTCAGCGTCTCTTACTCATTTGGTAAATTTACTTTCTGTGAGTCACGAATGCTTAGCACATTACTGCATTATTTGTGTTTTGAAGTTATTAATTCCTCTGTGTGATAGTCATTGCAGGCCCCTCTGTGTGGAATAATCAGCAGAGTCAGGAAGATGGCTAAACAGCTGTGGTGAGCAGCCAGCACTCAGTCTACACTTTGTGGCAGATGATGCCATGCCTGAGAATTTATAGCAGAGCAGCAGGATACAAATGGCTGTTCTATAATATTGTACGGGATATGGGGCTTCTGATAAATATGAGTAATAAAGCCAAAATGCACTGTGCCTTACTGCCTTGGTTGGATACAAGTGGCTCATAAACAGTGACTTCCCTGTTGACCTAGCTCATTACCCTTGGCATTCGATTTCCCCCAAATTGCTGGCGAAGCCTTTTGGATAAGAGCATTCCAAGGTGATGAACTTGAGCCTAGTGCATTTTTAATCATGGCAAACCTGAGATGCCATCTTCACTGGAGAGATTGCTTCTGATGCCAAGGTGATTAGCATATGCTCCAGCTGCAGCCAACCCTTCCGATGATTTCCCCAATGAACTGTGAACCTCAGAAGTGTTTTGCTGACCTTGTGTTGAATGTGCTTTTTTCCCCCCAGAAACCCCTCCTGTATAGACATAAAATACATTTAACTAACCATAGCAGCTGTCTTTTGCTTACTAGATAGTTTAGACAGTGGTGACACCTGGGCCCACATCATATCAATATTATCTTGAATAGAAAAGGACACTGGAAATATCAATAAAAGTATGTAGTGGGTCTGTAAAGCAAAGAACCAGATTTTTAAGCAAATCTGCCATGATTTATATGTCCAAATGAGAGTTGCTCTATCAGAATAATCACTTTGCAAAGGCATCCAATTGTTCCCATGAAGTTGCCATGGTTCAGAATACATTTGAAATATTTCTTTCAAAATTGGGTTTAAGTCCCAAATTATAGCAGCTTGGGAAATGAGAAAGGAGTTCAGAAATCGTCTAGTAAAGAGGGAGCTCACTGTTTGTCAAAGCAGCTCATTCCCCTCGTGGTCATTCTGATACTTAATCAGTTTTCCTTTAAATGGTGGATAATGAGGTAAAATCTACCTTTGCAGTGTCTGCTCTTCACTCTTAGACCTGTCTTCTAGACATAAATATAAAGACATTAAGAGAACCATTCTAAGTCTTCCAGTGATAGTGCTTCAAATACTTTGACAACCATCAGTCCTTCTCATATATTTACTCTCTAGCTTAAAATGCTCCAAGTAGATCATTATTACTCAGAGAAATGAAAATTAAAACAAATCTGAGGTATCACCTCACATTTATCAGAATGGCAAATATTACAAAAATGGAAAATATTGGATGTTGGAGGGGATGTGGTAAAGCTGGGATGCTAATCCACTGTTGGTGGAGTTGTGAAAAGATCCAACCATTCTGGAGAGCAATTTGGAACTATGCCCAAAAGGCTATAGAACTGTGCATACCTTTTGATCCAGCAATACCACTGCTAGGTTTATATCCCAAAGACATCCCCCAAAAGGGAAAAAGATCTATTTGTGAAAAATATTTATAGCAGATCTTTTTGTGGTGGCTAAGAATTGGAAATCAAAGGGATGCCCATTAATTGGGGAATGGCTAAACAAGCTGTGATATATGATGGCAATGGAATATTGTTGTGTTATGAGAAATAACAAGCAGGACGATTTCAGAAAGGCCTTGAAATACTTGTATGAAATGATGCATTGTGACGTTAGCAGAACCAAGAGAACATTGTACACAGAGACAGCAATATTCTTTGATGAAGAACTGTGAATGACTTGACTATTCACAACAATACAATGATCCAAGACAATCCAAAAGGACTATTGGTGAGGCATACTATCTGCTTCCAAAGAAAGAACTGATATTGATGGAACAGACTGAAACATGCTATTTTTCACTTTCATTTTTCTATCAAATTTTTTGCACAAAATGACAAATATGGGAATGTTTTACATAATCATACGTGTATAACCCGTATATGATTGTTGGCCATCTTAGGGAGAGGTTTGGGGAGGGCAGGAAAGGGGGACAAAAATTGAAACCCCAAACTATATATAAAAACGTTTATTATTTTTTTTAAAAAGAAAGTACTTAAAGTAAAAAAAAATACGTTTCAAGGTCCTTCGGCTGGTGCTTGGTATGGCACGATTTCCATCTAAGTCACCTTCTTTGGCACATTCTCTAGTTTCTCTCTACATTTCTAAAAACACCATGCCCAGAACTGATCAAGACAATTCAGAAGATTTGACAAGGGCAGGAAAGAGAACTATTGTTTCCCTTACTCTGGACACTAAGCTTCTATTAATGCAGCCTAAAATTATATTAGCCTTTTTGACTGCCATGTCATGTTATTGATTCATCGATCTCACCGACCACTAAAACCTACAGGATATTTCCACATGAATTGTTGTCTAGCTCTGTCTCCCCATCCTGTATTCACATAGCTGAGTTTTAAAATCTGTTTAGGACTTTCCATTAGCAAATTTCATCTTATTAGATTTGGAACATCTTGGCCTGTCAAGATCTTTTTGGAACACGATTATATCATCCAACATGTTACACATTCTTTTTTAGCTTTGTTCTATCTATATGTTATCCAATCCTTTATTCAAGTAATTGGGAAAAATGTGGAAAAACATTTGAGCTGGGCATATCTCTCCAGTACACTCATCTAGAGATCTCCCTCCAGGTTGGCTCTAATACTTCCAATCTTTGATAGATATATGATCTTATGGATGGGGATATTCTCTTCAATAGTGTAAATTAGCTTTTCATTCAATGTGATTTTTTTGTTAATCTTCCACACAACCTCCTATATTATCTATATAGAGGTACTATGTCGCAATGGAAAGAGAACTGGACTTTGAATAAGGAAGACTTGATTTTAAATTCCACTTTGGTGATTGGTAGCTACATGATTATAGGCAAATCATTTGAGACTTCTTGGCCTGTTACCTCATCTTTTAAGATAGGGGATTGGACTTGATGGAATATAAAGTTACTTCCAGGTTTAAATCTATGATTCTATAATCCCACCATGCTGACAGTCTTTTAATATTCTTTACTCATGCCTTTGTTCTTTATATCTTAGCTTAACTTTTATTATTCTTCCTCTTTTCTTTCACTTTTCCTCTTTCCAACTCAAACTTTAGTCCTCTCAGCCAACACTTTCCTACTTCATTAATTCTTTTATTTCAGTGTTATTAATTTGTAAAGCTTTTTTTGAAGTCATATTGATTTCCTTCTACTCCTTTTATTTTTCTGCATTTCTTCTGATATACTTTAGAATCTATCCACAGAAAAGCTAAATCTCAATAAAAGCTATGAAATGTAAGGGGAATTCTTCTGTATCCCTATCTGATAGGAGATGTGGAATAACGCCCAATTATTTTTGTTGGTTTTTTCCTTATTGCTTATTGTTTTGATATCTTACCATCTTCCTTTGAACTATGGACATTCTTCCCTCTCTGATTCATTTCTTCCCAGATACCAAACCACATCATTTCCCCATTGATAGTACCAAGATGTGTGACCTCCTTCTATAGAAGATGACTTTCATGTGTCTAGTAACACCCTCCTATGCCAAACAGGGTCTATGTGTTTCTCTCTCTTCTCCAATTTCTCCATATTACCCTATCATCGGTTTTGAATGTGAGGTTGAGATTTTTTCCCCCTTGAAATATTAATTCATTTCTCCTACTAATTTTCTTCATTGTCTTCATCTTTGAACACTTGATTTTTTAAGTTCAAGGGTACTATTGTATTGTACTTTATTTTATTTTTTTTAGCTTTAAAGCAAAACAGAGGATTTTATATTTGATCCTAGAGGTTATAGTCATTTATCTCATTTCTGTTATTCATTTATTCTGCAACATTAATAACTTACCTTCTTTTCCTGTCATTTATTTCTTCAGTGTTAATCTTTATACTACTTCTTGTATCATTATTGGAAATAGCCTGTGTGAATCAAGATTAAATCAGTTCAGACTTAGGATCTGTTTCCCCTCTCCTCCCCAACCAGGTCCAAATACACTTACTTATCCTAACATTCCATTTCCATTTTTCCACTTTGCTCAACATCGAAGCAAGAAAAACTTTGTTATGTACTGTTCAAATCCAGGTAGGCTACTTTTATTTCCATTGCATTACCTTCATCAACCAGTTTAGTAACCCTTTTAAAAAGGGAACTAAAGTCAATCTTTTATGACCTGATCCAGATGAATCAATGTTGCCTTAGAAACTAGCCCACCCCCTTTCTAAATGCTCTTAAAATTGGTGAACTTTGACAAGAACCAAAGTCAACTTTACAAACTAAATGTTTGAAGAATGCTTTTACTATTTAAAGATAACAGAAGTTTCACTCTTCACATCAAGCAGTAATACCTATACGCCATAATTTTTCAGAGCTCACTGAAAACTGCCTAGGAATGATTTTAAGTGGTTATTTGAATACACCAATATAATTCATCCAAGCTTGGTGACTTGAACTGATTCAGGGTAGCTAGGTGCTGTTACTTATCTCCTCACTTAAAATGTGTTACCAATCCCCTGATAACCAATTTTGTTCAATCCTGATCTGAAGATCTTTGTTGGTAAAGAAACAGAAGGAAAATCAGAGATGAATAGTTTTGCCCTTTGTTATTTGAGTCTCTACTTTCTCATCTTGTTCTTAATAGTTTACAACTACAACTCATGATTGAACCCCAAATTAAATCTCCCAATTTGATGACCCACCTTTATCATTAAAATGTGTCCTGAATCAGTCTTGACATTATGTTAAAACCAAAGAAACACTAAAATAATTGAAGACTATCACCCCAAGTCTTTCCCCTTCCAATATATTCATAACCAAAGTGAAAAATTGAATACGTTACTCCCCTACTCAGTGAACCAATATGTTTATACATTGACTCTAGGATAAAATTAGTCCTTTTGCTTTTAACATCTTTCATCACTTGGCCCCAACCTATCTTTTTGAAGTTATTACACTTGACTATTCTTCCCTAAAACTATAGATTAAGCCAAAATTGGCCTTCTTATTCTTTTTCACACTCAGAATCCCCCTCACACTCCCAATCTCCATGCCTTTGCACTAGCCATCCCCCATGCTAGGAATGTTTCCTTCAAAACCTGCCTCAAACATCATCTTACACGTGACTTCTTTTATGATTCCCAGAGCTTCTAGTGTTCTACCTACCAAAATTTAAGCTCGTATTTATTTATGTATAATTGGAGTATTGTTATTATATTTTTTTACAATTTATATCCCAAGAGAATGCAATTTCTTTGAGGGCATGTATTTTTTTTTATTTTTGCATACAGCTTTTGAGCACAGTGCAAGGCACATAAGGACTTCTTCATGAATACTTGTTGACTAATCACTACCTCAGTTGTTGAAGTTGCTTCTGAAAGAGAAGTGCCTCAAATATTTTGGCAGTGGCAGCAGGATCAGAACAAAATATGTAGCTTCCCAGGGCGATAGTTGCAATAAGACTCAATGAAATGCATATATAGCCTGGTGTTGGTTTAAAGAGCTGTCTCATTGCCTAAAGGTCCTTCTCCACACAAAATGAGGTGATCCATAAATAGCTAATCCATGCTCTGTGAAATGGCCAGCAAGGGTGCTAGGAGGAGGACTGCTAGCATGGAAATGTTGAACTCTTATTTTTTTAAGTCCAGAGTTTTAAAGCACATAAAACAGAATTTATACATCATCTAATATATGCAGACATCCTTCTTATAGAATGCTATTACCTCAGGGGCCATACTACCTGCATCCATCAATATTTTTCCTTAGATAAGCTTACAGCAATCATAACCTAAAAAATGTCACGAGATGTTTGCACTCCCTTTTGAAGAAAAACTCCATAGACCCAAGTTATACAGACTTATATGTATCCATGAAACACTGAGGCAGAGAATAATCATAAATGCAAATGTGACATTTGAGTTTTATGATTATCACAAATTTCCTTCCTTTCCCTGGTTATTTAGGTGAAATAATATCAACAGTATATTAAATCAGAAAAAAGTGAGTTTATCATGTAATGAGAGAAAATCAATTAAGAAGTATTATTAAGTACCTCTTATGTGTCAGAAATTATACTTCTGTCCTCATTGCTAAGTACTAAGGCTGGAAAGATAGATTGGAACCAGGTTTTGTAGAGCTTTAAAGCAAAACAGAGGATTTTATATTTGATCCTAGAGGTTATAGGAAGCCATTGGTGTTGGTTGAATAAGGGAGTAATATGGTCAGATCTGTATTTATGGAAATTTACATTAGTAGTAATGTGAAGGACAGATGGCAATGGTGAGATACAATTGAAGTAGACCAACTAACTAGAAGATGTCATCTGGTAAAAACTAGTTTGACTGATATGAACATAGTGACCCCTCCAACCCAATTTTCAGTCCTTTACTGCAATGATACTGTTAAGGTTTTCTACTTCCATATTTCCCTCATTTTTTTGTGACTTGCCCAGGGTCACACAGCTAGTAAATTTCAAGTGTCTGATGTCAGATTTGAATTCAGATCCTTGTGAATCCAGGGCTGGTGCTATATCTAATGCACCACCTAGCTACCCCTGTTTCCCTCATTCTTGCTTTCTTGCTCCTTCATCTGTATTAGGTATTTTCTAAATCACATATTTTAATGATCCTTTAGATAATAGGGTAGATTCCCATTGGTATTATGCTGGTTCTCTGTTTAAAAATATACATAATGTCAAGACCAAAGAATATCTGGGCATTCAACAAGAGCACAGATACCCCCATGTGATGGCCATTATGTTTGGAGGCTGTGCACTGAGATTGTTCCTCCTAGAAACTCCTCCTTCTCTCTCTCTCTCTTTTTTTTTTGCAGGGCAATGAGGGTTAAGTGACTTCCCCAGGGTCACACAGCTTGTAAGTGTGAAATATTTGAGGCTGGATTTGAACTCAGATTCTTCTGAATCCAGGGTTTGGTGCTTTATCCACTGTGCCACCTAGCTGCCCATCTCCTACTTTTGTGAGATGACACATTTCATCTAGGACAGTACTTAAACTTTTTACACTTGCAACCTTTTTTTGCACAAGACATGTTTTATGCAACCCTGGGTATGTAGGTATATAACAAAGCTTCTTTAACCTTTTACTATTGCCAAATTTTTCACAACCTCCACATTCAGTTACACAACCCCATGGTTTAAGAAGCTTTGGTATAGACCACCCCATACTAATAACTCTTTACAGAAGTGGAATCAAAAGCACATTATATAAATTAACTTTTTGGAATAATAAAGGTTTTAAAGTGGTAAAAAATGTGCCAGGAGAATAAGAATTTTCTTTGGGGATCCTAGTAACCAGATGCCCTAGAATTCTACTGTTGTTGTTTTGAATGGTAGCTAGCGTGCTAAACTGTGTCCACAGCCTGCCATTTTGGAACTGGGTGCTGGTGGTGATATGATAGATTTTGACTATTTGTAATATGCTTGACTCTGCCTTTGCTGCCCCCATTTCCTCCTTGATATGTCTGTCCTGTTAGTTGGTCATCCTAAGCCCCATGACATATGCAAAAACAGAGAGAGAACAAGAGATTGCCTTTGGGAAGAGTAGGTTTCTCACATTTTCATTAGATGGATTCTTATGATTATAAATTACATAATAAGCTAAATTCCAAGAAGAAACCTTGGGAATCTCAGGGTGGGAAGAGTTTGGGGTTTTACAATATAATCAAAAGCCAGAATGATGTCTTTTCAGTCTCATAAATTCATTGGCCTGGGAAAGAAACTAGGTGGAGTTCAGTCAGTTCTCAGTCAATTGTGATAGTCATTATATAATAACTAATTATACAATACATAAGTGTTATAATTATGTAACTAATTGTGTTATAGAATTGTCATAGTTATTTAATAACTAATTATGCTATAGTTATATAATAACTAATAATTGCTATTTGTGAAAAGGAGAAAATATATAGGATAAGAAGATGGTGGGGTTTTCCCCTTTAAGGACTATAGAGGATACTTGCACATGTTTGAAAGCATCAGTAAAGGAATCAATTAAAAGAAAAAGAATTTAAAGGGGTGGTAATGAGGAAGGATATAGTCTGCCAGGGGAGATAAGAGGAGATGGAATCAAGTGTTCATGTAGTTTTGACCTTGGGTAGGTTAAAGTCTACCGTGTTGTCAGACAAAATAAAGGACACTTTGAGTGACACTTTGTTATTCCCAAATTACTAAAAGAACAAGAGGAAGGCCTTTAGCATATCTGTTGTTCTTTAGTTGTTTTTCAGTCATGTTCAGCTCTTGGTGAACCCCTTTGGGATTTTCTTGGCAAAGACACAGGAGTAGTTTGTCATTTCCTTCTTCAGCTCATTTTACAAATGAGAAAACTGAGGCAAGCAGGATTAAGTGATGTTCCCAGAGTCATACAGATGCTAGAAAGTGTCTGAGGGTGAATTTGAACTCAGGTTTTCTTGTGTATAGGCCCAGAGTTCTATTCACTTCACCACCTACTTACATTGGATAAAACCTATTGGGAATTATTTCATGTGACTTATAGGAAAATCTATGAATGAGCTAGAGTTTATGAGAATGTTGGAAAGGCTGGGAATTGTACTGAATTAGTAGACATTGGTATACCCTTCATGGATGAAAACAATGTAATGAGAGGACAGCAGCCAAAGACAACTTGGGGTCTAAAGATAAATGTTTAGGAATAAAAAAAATAACTGTGAGATCTGACATTTAAGAGGTTAGGGAGATCAGAGAGGGAAAGAAATTGGGATTAGAATGTCTAAGGATTTCATTTTAATGGCAAAACTTACCTTAGGTTTTCATCCTTCATTATCAAAAAGGATCAATGATATCAGGAGTATGATATCTTGACTGGATTTATGTGAAGCAGGGGTCTGCAAAGTCATGAGTCACATTCTCTCCTACAGAGTCATCAGAGTCCGGTGGCAAGATCCAAGGTGAAACTATAGTCGAGGATACAGTGGGAGACCTTGGCATTTTTAAGATATGTCTTTCCCAAGTCTCATTTTATCAGAGGCAATGCCCATTCAGTGATTAAAGGTTAGGTTAGAATTGAGACAAAAAATGGACAGTTTGCATTCTCAAAAGAATTACTTTGAGAGGAGCAGAACTACAGGGTTTTGGTTTGAACAAAAAAACAATTGATATTTAAGCTCATTCTGAGCCATCAAAAACCAAAAAATGAGCAAGTGAGGCTTGGACTGGGACCCAATATTGGCTATTAATAGCAGCTATGTGGTACAGTGGATAGAGCATTGGCCCTGAAGTTGGGAGGATATGACTTAAAATGTGACTTCAGATCTTTACTAGCTATGTGACCCTCTTGCAAGTCACTTAATCCCAATTGCCTTAAATATCTCCTGTCATCTTGATATATATATATATATATATATATATATATATATATATATATATATATATATATATATGGGTTCAGATGACTCTGGAGGAGAATGTAAGGCTGGTGATTTTGGACAGCCTTGCCTCACTTAAATCCAACACACTGTAAGTCATGACATTACTCCTAGTTATGATCCTCTTCCAGAATGAAGGACAAACAAGGACAATTATTGGCCAAATAGTCAAATACCTCCATTTGAATCACAGCTGTACTATTTTACCAGTCTAAGAAGAAAATTCCCCCAGACTCGGTCAATTCTGTTCAGTGGGAACATGTATTGGGTACTTTAATAAAGGCTTGAGTTCTGTTCCCTGAACATATGGGCCACTGGCAACCAAAGCTACACTCTAGCTCATATAAAGTCCAGATAGTATTGTTTCTATATGTGCTCAGTCATGTGCTCAGTCCCCTTTTTGAGCCATTTCAAATTATTATTGTAGGATATTGGGAACAAAATTTGTAGTCCCCACCTGTGAGTGGGAAACAATTCTGTAAGGTAATATGCTGTGTTCTCCTTTTCTTTTAAAAACAAGCCAACCCATGGGGGCAGCTAGGTGGCACAGTGGATAGAGCACTGGCCCTGGAGTCAGGAGTACCTGAGTTCAAATCTGGCCTCAGACACTTAACACATACTAGCTGTGTGACCCTGGGCAAGTCACTTAACCCCAATTGCCTCACTAAAAAAAACAAAACAAAAACAAAACAAAAAAAAAAACCAAGCCAACCCAGATTTCAGAAAAACTTGGAAAGACTTACTTTAACTAATGCTGAGTAAAGTCAGCAGAACCAGGAGAACATTATATACAGTAACAGCATGATTGTGAAATTATCAACTATGATGGACTTAGCTCTTTTCAGCAATGTAATGATGCAAGGTAATTACAAAAGAATCAATGAAAAATGTTTTTCCACATCCAGGAAAAGAACTATAGAGTCTGAATGTAGATCAAAGTGTTATGGGTTTGAGTCATATCAAGGTATTTGGGACTATTGAACTTTAAATTGGCCAGCTAAACTGAAGAACAGACAAATCTTTATAAGTAAGGGAGATCAGTCCATTAAGTGTGGCTGCTGCCTGGTCTGAGCCAGGGGACAGAGATAACTCCAGAAGTCAGGACCACCTCCCCTCATTCCAGATTCCCCCACTCCCAAAGGGAACTCTCCACAGTCAGATGGTCACCCCATCTACCATCTATAAAAGCTTTGGTCTTTTGACTGTTCCAGGAGAAATGCAGTTCAGAGAATTGTATGATCTCTAAGTAATTTCTCTCCTGGAGAGAAGTCCTCTCTTGCTCAACTTTCTCTAGTGTCCAAAAAAAAAAGACTATTTTATTCTAATCAGCTTGTGTTCAAGAGGGTGCAATTCTTTAAAGAGGAATACCTAAGGATACGCACCACCAATTTCTCCATGACAAAAATATACTATTTTCATTTTATTTTGTTCTTTCTTCTTTCTTGTGGTTTTTCCCATTTGTTCTAATTATTTTTTCACAATGTGATTAACATGGTATAACCTATATCAAATTGATTACTGTCTTAGGGAGAAAGGGAAGGGAGGGAAGGAGAAAAATCTGGTACTCAAAATCTTACAAAAATGAATGTTGATGTTGGATGTTGGATATCTTTTTTTTTTTAATTGGTGAGGCAATTGGGTTTAAATGACTTGCCCAAGGTCACACAGCTAGTGAGTGTTAAGTGTCTGAGGCCAGATTTGAACTCAGGTACTCCTGAATCCAGGGCTCTATCCACTGCACCACCTAGCTGCTCCATGAAAATGGATATCTTGATTTGGTTGTGTCCCACTTATTCAGGTAATCAGAACAACTTATGAGGACTGGCTGCATTGACTAACACACCAACAATCATTTTCAGTGACCAAAGTTAACCTAGCTGGAAAATTAGTAACTCTGAAGCCAATTAAGCTCATACTATCACTGAAGCAGATCCAGAACTATTTGATGATGGTGGTTTATGGACCTTCAAGAGTTATTCCAGTCTTACTTGACTGCAAGTTATGAGACTATGAATATATCCTGTTTATGGTCTTATTGTCTCCACCTCTCCCATAACTTTGGTTATGAGACTCAGAATTATCCTGGTTTGTTGTTTTTTTTAAGAGATATCCTCATCAAGACATGTTCTAATCAAGCCTTGAACTGTGAACTATCACAAAGGATACTTCCTGATTTGTGTATCAAAAGCCACCTCTTTGATCCCTGAAATTCCTTTCCTCCTCTCCTTGAGAATGAAACTCACTGACCAAGCCTGCCTCTCCCTCCAAAATTTCTTAACTGTCTTTCTTTAAAATGTATATAAACCCATGCAATCTACTGCCTAGTGTCCTATTCAGCATAGGCCGGATAGTACACATACAACATTTTAATTTTTTTCTTCCCTGATTAATAAAAACCTTTTCTTTAATTTTACAGGGATTGTATTTCTGGTTTTCCTTCCCTTTTTGGGAAGAAGAGGATTTAAATCTTAAGAACTGGTCTTTGCTTTTTCTGGAGAACTGGCCTTTGTGTTCTGTGATCTTCCCTTTTGGTGAATGAGAGATCTAACTTCCATTTTAGAGAGATCGAGTCTCAGTTTTACAAAAAAAACTATCTTTACATGTAATTGGAAAAAAATACCATTAAGATGGGAAAAAAGAAAACAACAGCCAACAACAAACACCCACTACCTTTCCAGCTGTTAAATTTGAGGGGTAGCTCTTAGATATTGTCTCTGAGAAAAGGATGGGGTTCTTAGGGATTCCTCATTAAAGAATTACACTCACACAGTCCAGTTAGAATTAAAGTGGTCTTTTATTTGGCCTCTCCAAACAGAAGGCAGGCAAAAGCTTTTATAGAGGATAGATGTAAGTGGAAAATTCCTTTTTGGGGGTAGGGAAAGCCTGAATGCTTGTCACATTCCTGAGACTCGTGTTTTATTTTTATTTTTATTTTTATTTTTATTTTTATTTTTTAAATAATGGTCCTGACCTCTAGGTTTATCTCTGTCTCCTAGCTTAGGTCAGGTAGTAGCCATGCCTAATTGACTTTCCTGGTATAGAATTTTATCTCACATTATTTCTTAGGTATGTCTGTCCTGTTATCTAGTTGGTCAATCTAGACTTTAATAGTCCCTTGATTTCTAGATATGTCTGTCCTGTTATCTGCTCATCTTTGGTTTTGCTTCTCACAGTAGAAACTTTTTTTCTGATTTATCCTAGTCTCATATCAGATACAAAGCAAATTTGCCAGGCTCTGCTAGAAACAAATGTATAGATGAACCTGGACTTATTATGTAAGGTTTGGTTGTTTGTAATTTAGTATATATTTTCTCAGGGTCAGCTAGGTGTTGCAGTATATAGAGCCCCAGATCTGGAGTGAAGAAAAATCATCTTCTTGAGCTCAAATCTGGCCTCAGCCACTTACTAGCTGTGTGATCCTGGGTAAGTCCCTTAATCCTTGTTTTCCTCAGTTTCCTTATCTGCAAAATGAGCAGCAAAAGGAAATGGCAAACCACTCTACTACAGTGTCTTTGCCAAGAAAACCCTAAATTAGTTCACAAAAAGTGTGGCACAACTGAACACACACACATTATCTTAAATGAAATATCAAAACACTTTTTATACTTTAAAATGTTATATGTCAGTCATCAACATTCTGTGCTTAGAAATTTTATATTATTTGAGCCTTCTCCAATAAAGTTCTGTTCCAATGTCTCTTCCTGTAGTCAATAACCCTGGGTTCTATAAGGCTGTGTGCTATGGAGAAGCATTAGAAGATAATACCAAAATGAAAAGTCATCAAATTCTACCTATAACAAAACTTTCTATCTTTAGTTTTTTTTTTGTGTGTGTGTGTTTTTTTTATGAGATATTTTATTTTTTCCGTTACATGTAAAGATAGTTCTCAACTTTTGTTTATACATGCTTTACAATTTCAGATTTTTCTCCCTCCCTCCCCTCCCCTCCCTCCCCCCTCCCCTAGACAGCAGGTAATCTGATATAGGTTATATCTATATATCTCTATACATATACATATAGATATATATATATACACACACATATATATACACATAATAACATTAATCCTATTTCTGCATTAATCCTGTTACAAGAGAAAGAATCAGAGCAGTGATGCAAAACCTCAAAATAGAAAAAAAAAACACAACAGCACCCAAAACAAAAGAAATAATATGGTTCAATCAGCATCTATACTCCACAGTTCTTTCTTTCTTTTTTTTTTCTTGGATTTGGAGATCCTCTTCTATCATGAGTTCCCTGGAACTCTTCTGTACCATTGCATTGGTGAGAAGAATATAGTCCATCACAGTAGGTCAACACTCAATGTTGATGATACTGTGTACAATGTTCTTCTGGTTCTGCTCATCTCACTCATCATCAGCTCACATAAGACCCTCCAGGTTTCTCTGAACTCTTCCTGCTCATCATTTCTTACAGCACAATAGTATTCCATTGTATTCATATACCACAACTTGTCCAGCCATTCCCCAATTGATGGGCACCCCCTCAACTTCCAATTCCTTGCTACCACGTAAAGAGCAGCTATAAATATTTTTGTACATGTGGGTCCCTTTCCCCCTTCCATGATTTCTTTGGGCAAAAGACCTAAAAGTGGGATTGCTGGGTCAAAGGGTATGCACAGCTTTATCGCCCTTTGGGCATAATTCCAAATTGCTCTCCAGAATGGTTGGATCAGCTCACAGCTCCACCAACAATGCATTAGTGTTCCAATTTTCCCACAGCCTCTCCAACATTTATTATCTTCCTTTTTTGTCATTTTAGCCAATCTGATAGGTGTCAGGTGGTACCTCAGAGTTGTTTTAATTTGCATCTCTCTAATCATTAGAGATTTAGAGCATTTTTTCATATGGGAATAGATAGCTTTGGTTTCTTCATCAGAAAACTGCCTGTTCATATCCTTTGACCATTTCTCAATTGGGGAATGATTTGGATTCTTATAAATTTGATTTAATTCCCTATATATTTTAGAGATGAGGCCTTTATCAGAAGCACTGGCCTCAAAAATTGTTTCCCAGCTTTCTGCCTCCCTTCCAATTTTGGATGCATTGCTTCTGTTTGTACAAAAATTTTTTAATTTAATATAATCAAAATCATCCACTTTGCATTTTATAATATACTCTATCTCATGTTTGGTCAAAAACTGTTCTCCTTTCCAAAGATCTGATAGGTAGACTATTCCTTTCTCTCCTAATTTACCTATGGTATCACCTCTTATGTCTAAATCATGTATCCATTTTGACCTTATTTTAGTATAAGGTGTAAGATGTTGGTCTAAGCCTAATTTCTGCCATACTATCTTCCAGTTTTCCCAGCAGTTTTTGTCAAATACTGAGTTCCTATCCCAGAAGCTGGAGTCTTTGGGTTTATCAAACACTACATTACTAGTGTCATTTACTACTGCATTTCCTGAGCCTAGCCTATTCCATTGATCTACCACTCTATTTTTTAGCCAGTACCAGATAGTTTTGATGACTGCCGCTTTATAGTAAAGCTCCAGGTTTGGTACCGCTAACCCACCTTCCTGTGAATTTTTTTTCATTATTTCCCTGGATATTCTTGATTTTTTGTTTTTCCAGATGAATTTTGTTATTATTTTTTCTAGCTGTATAAAATAATTTTTAGGTAGTCTGATTGGTATGGCACTGAATAAGTAAATTAATTTAGGCAGTATTGTCATTTTTACTATATTAGCTCTGCCTATCCATGAGCAATTGATATCTTTCCAATTATTTAGATCTGATTTGATTTGTGTGAAAAGTGTTTGGTAGTTGTGTTCATAGAGTTCCTGGGTTTGTCTTGGCAAGTAGACTCCCAAGTATTTTATATTATCTACCGTTACTTTAAATGGAATTTCTCTTTCTATCTCTTGCTGCTGGCCTTTGTTCTTTTTCTAACTTTTTAAGTTGCATGCCCAATTCATTAATCTCCTCTTTCTCTTTCTTATTCATGTAAGCATTTAGAGCTATAAATTTTCCCCTAAGCACTGCCTTGGCTGCATCCCATAGATTTTGGTATGTTGTCTCATTATTGGCAGTTTAAGAAATCTTTGGGCCTAATTCCAATTGCTCTCCAAAATGGTTGAATCAGTTCACAATTCCAAGGACAACGAATGTGTGCCAATTTTTCTATATCCCTCCAATATTTATCAACTCTCTCCTTCTATCATTTTAGACAATCTGCTAGGTGTAAAATTATATCTTAGGGTTACTTTGATTTGCATTTCTCTAATTAATAATAATTTAAAGCATTTCTTTTTAAATTAAGTTTTACTTTTTAAATTCATAAAAGTATTTTATTATTTTCATATTACATGTAAAGATCATTTTCAACATTTGTTTTCATAGGATTTTTAGTTTCAAAATTTTTAAAATGTTCTCTAACTCTCCCTTCCCTCCCTCCTCCCCAAAGATGGAAAGTAATCTGATATGTTATATATATATACACACATACACACACATATATATATATATACATATATATATACACATACACACACATATATGCAATCACATTAAACATATTTCTGTATTAGTCATATTGTGAAAGAAGAAGCAGAATGAACACAAGGGGAAAACCTCAAAAAAGATAAAAAACCAGCTAAAGCATTGAAACAGTATGGTTCAATCTGCATTCAGAATCCACAGTTCTTTTTTCTGGATGTGGAGAACATTTTCTATCATGAGTTCTTTGAAACTGTTTTGGATCATTGCACTGGTGAGAAGAGCCAAGTCTATCACAGTTGATCATCACTCAATGTTGCTGTTACTGTGTACAATGTTCTCCTGGTTCTACTCATCTTGCTCAACATCAGTTCATGTAAGTTCTTTCAATTTTCAAATTTCTCTGAAATCCTCCTGCTCATTGTTTCTTACAGCACAATAGTGTTGCATTACATTCATATACCACAACTTGTTTAGCCATTCCGAATTGATGGGCATTCCCTTGATTTCCAATTCTTTGCCACCACAAAGAGAGCTGCTATAAATATTTTTGTATGTGTGGGTCCTTTTCCCTCTTCTATGATTTCTTTGGAATATAGACCTAGGAGTAGTATTACTGGGTCAAAGGGTATGTACAGTCCCATAGTCCTTTGGGCATAGTTCCAAATTGCTCTCCAGAATGGAACAGTTCACACCTCCACCAACAATGCATTAGTGTTCCAATTCTTTCACAGCTCCTCCAACATTTATTATTTTCCTTTTTGGTCATATTAACCAATCTGATAGGTGTGAGGTGGAACCTCAGAGTTGTTTTAATTTGCATTTCTCTAATCAATAGTGACTTAGAGCATTTTTCATATGGCAATAGATAGTAAATAATTTCTTTATGACTATAAATTGCTTTAATTTCTTCATTGGGAAACTGCTTGTTCATATCCTCTGACCGTTTTTCAGTTGGGGAATAACTCCTATTCTTATTGATTTGGCAATGTTCTTTATATATTTTAGATATGAAATACTTATCTGATAAACGTTATAAATTTTGACTCATTTTTCTGTTTCTTCCTGATCTTGTCTACATTTGTTTAATTTGTACAACAATCTTATAGTTTAATGTAATTGAAATTTTCCATTTTACAACTAACTTTGCTTTCTATCTCACTTATTCTTAAACTGTTCACCTTTCTGTAAATTTGATAAGTATTGTGTTCAGTGTTCTTCTAATTTTCTTGTAAAATCTCTCTTTCTGTCTAGGCCATATATCCATTTTGACCTTATCTTGGTAAATGGTTTAAAATATTAGTTTATGCCCAGTTTCTACCATATTGCTTTCCAGTTTTCCCAACAAGTTTTTAAAGCAAATAATGAATTCCTATCTCCAAATCTTAAGTCTTTACACTTGTCAAATATAAGATTATTATGTTTATTTGCTGCTATGAATTTCATCACTATTCCATTGATCTACCTTTCTTTTTCTTAGCCAGTACCAAATTTTCTAATTCAGTATTTTTTTAACTTAATTGTGATGGCATTGAATATATAAATTAGTTCAGGTAAAATTGTTATTTTTATTATATTGGCTCTGCCTACTCTTGCACAATTAATCTCTCTCTAATAATTTAAATTTGATTTTAGTGGTATAAGTTTTTAAAAATATTTTTATATAGTTACTATGGTTTTTTTGCAGTTATACTCCCCTGTGTTTTATGTCTAGAATTATTTAATTTTTTTACTATCTCATTTTGCAATGTTTTTATTTGTGATATATAGCAATGCTGATGATTTATGTGCATTTACCTTGCATCTGCCTATTTTCCTAAAATTATTGTTTATACTAACTTTTTAAGATGAGTTTTTGGGATTTTCCAATAGTATCATCATATAGTCTGCAAAAAGAGATAATTGTATCACCTCATTCATTAATTTAATAACAATTAAAAATTGTACCTTTTTTTTGTTTGCTGGGAAATGGGGGTTAAGTGACTTGCCCAGGGTCACACAGCTAGTAAATGTCAAGTGTCTAAGGCTGGATTTGAACTCAGGTACTCCTGAATCCAGGGCTGGTGCTTTATCCATTGTGCCACCTAGCCGCCCCCAAAGTTGTACCTTTTGAAGGCTCACTTAATACACTGAAAATTCCAAGTCTACTGAGGCAGAGTCTCACAAGACTACATGATTTGTTATCTCTAGTTCTGCCAACAGGAGGGGCTACACATCTAAGAATTCGGTTGATGGGGGCAGCTCAGTGGTGCTGTGGATAAAGCACTGGCCCTGAATTCAGGAGGACCTGAGTTCAAATCCAGCCTCAGACACTTGACACTTACTAGCTGTGTGACCCTGGGCAACTCACTTGACCCTCATTACCCAGAAAAAAACAAACAAAGAATTTGATTGATGGGAGTGAGGGTATAGGACAAAACTACTGGAAGATAGAAGTGGAATTAAGCAAAACTTTGTCACCAATGAGAGGCTTTGGAAAATAAATGGGCTGCATCCCCGTAGGGTGGTAGAGGATACAGCAAGACAAATAGGGTGGGGTTGAGGGGCTGTGGGTGTGAGGGTATGGTGGTGGAAGGTGTATGCTGCCAATGAGCATTTTCCTGGACTGCATTGTAGAGGAATCCTAGAGGGATGTTGAGGCTCCCCCCCCCTTCCCTCAAACCTAATTTGCTCACTTTACATTCATGACATCAGCAAAATTGACCGTTTTGCTTTTGTTTTTGTTTTTGTTTTTGTTTTGTTTTTGTTTTTTTGGTTAAGGGGGCTCATACTGAGGCATAGTGGGGCTGCAACATCTTGTGTAAGAGGAACCACAAAGCTGGCATGGGTGAGGAAGAAAGATTATATTTTATAAATAGAGGGGAGCAGAATTAAGGGAAATTTAAATGGCTTGGAATCCAGAGAGACATTTCTGCCATGGATCTTAAGGTTTTAGGATCCTGCAATGGAAGTTTTTCTATAGATAATGTAATTGAGGTCACCTATTTATTATCAAAGGAAACTGTCACCAAAGAATGAAATAAGCTATCCAGATTCATAGGTTGTGAATGTCAGAGTCTGGATTCAAACCTGAGGATTCGGAATCCAAATCCAGTGTTCTTCCCACTGATACCTACCACATTGGGAGTTTTTGAAATGTGAGGTACAGTGAATGGAATGATCTCTTAAAATAAAAAAGTCCAGAGGACTTTGGTTCCAGTGTGAGTTTTGCCTCTAACAAGCTGTGACCTTGGCCAAATCACACGAACTCTAGATTCTACTTTCCTTACTGTAAAATGAAGGAGTTGTAGTGGGTCATCATTTCTAAGGTCTTTGGTCAACAGGAAACATTTTGTTTCCTTGGTTACCAAAATTGCTGAGACAAAGCTGAGATTGAATGGAAGCAGGAGGTCATTCACAAAGGAAAATGTAGAAATCTACGTAGTATGTCAAGTTAGAATCAAGCCGGTTTTAATAAATAATCTGGGTATCTATGAATTACCTAGAAGGAAAGCTGAGCAGCAATAGAATCAGAACTTTTGGATTGTGGTGCTAGAGAAGTCGTTTAACAGTTCCTTGTACAGTAAAAGGATCAAATCACTCAGTACTTAAGGAAATAAATTCAGACAGTTCACTGGAAGGTCAAATGTTGAAGCTGAAGCAGAAATACTTTGGCCACATAATGAGAAGACAGGATTCATTGGAAAAGACCCTGGTGTTGCAAAAAATTGAAGGCAAAAATAAAAGAGGAAGGCAGAAGATGGGATGGATAGACCATGTCATGGAAACAATGAATATGAGCTCGGACAGATTTAGATAGTGGAAGATATAAGGGCCTTGGGCACTATGGTTCATGGAGTCAAAGAAATTCAGACATGTCCAATTACTGAACAACAACAAAAACAACATATTGTAAGAGTGTAGCATTCTCTTCATATGGAAGTAAAGAAAGTTTCATTATATTGTAAATGGTGATTGAGCATGTGTATATGACTACAAACAGAAGAAAAAACAGAGAGAAGTTAGTGAGGGAAACAATAGCTGTCAGATTGTAGAATTTAGATGATGGAAAACACCTTACAGATAATTAACACCCCTCAATTTACATAGAAGGAGAGAGAGAGAGAGAGAGAGAGAGAGAGAGAGAGAGAGAGAGACTGAGAGACTGAGAGACTGACTAATTCATTGATGAATGAGTTTACTGCTTTGAAATTTGGAAATTCTCTCCCAAGAAGTAAATAAATAGATTTTCTTTGAAGTACTATGGGGACAAAATCCCTACAGTGTTGAGAAGGTGGGACTAGAACCCTTCCAAAAGTATCTTCCACCTCTAACATAGTATATCAAAACATAAACAAAAGGGAAGATTAGGAGAACTATGAAGATGTCCTTGGAAGGCTTTGCAACTAAATTTGTTCATTAAATACAATTTTCATTCCATTCAGTTTTCCATTCACATCTGAAATAGTAGGCTGCTGTTTCTCTGTGTACAGTGTTAGGGACAGCTTTATGATGGGACTGGTTGGGCTTTCATTGTCCCACAACAGAACCTCTCCCTGGAAACATGCTAGAATAGGATCTACATAGCTCTCTCTTATCCAGTTTGGGTTTGGGTTAGATGAGATCTTCACATCCATTGCAGATAGATTTCTATGATCTCTTTTGTAGATCTCTAAGGAGAGTCCTAAGGTTTTGTATCACTGATAAAGGAAGGGTTTCCTTCAGTTGTCAAGATGCCAAAATATAAAATTAATTTAGTTGCTAATTTTCTGACAAATGACTGAGTTCACCAGTCTTCTTTTATCAACAGACTCTTTAGAATGAAATTTCACTAGATTAAGTATTGAAAACCAATTTCCAAGGATAAAATCGGTGATTTGAGGAACCTATGCAGTTATTTGATATATAGTAATTGTGGGAAAAGGGGATGGTGTTGGAAACAAACAGCCTATATATACACCTCCTGAATAGTTTGCTACTTCAATTATCTTCCCAATTTCTCTTGATAATAATAATTGCATTATTATTATTAAATAGTAGGTAATATTTAGATAAAACTTTGAGGTTTCCAAAGCATTTAAAAATATCATTTGATGTCTATGAAGTATGTATTAATGTTATATCCATTTTAGAGATGAGGTAACAGATTGAGAGATTAATTGACTCACACAGGGTCACATAGTTAGTAAAGTGCTAAAGCAGAATCAGATCTCTAGACTTCCCGTCTTCAAGACCATCACTATCCACTGTGTCAACCAGTCACAGTGACAGTGAAAGGGAGCTTGTTGTGGTAAATAGCTGTCCTTGAAATTAGGATGACCTAGAATCAATTTCTGTCTCTGATACATTCTAGCTTAATGAATGTGGGCAATTCATTTACCCACTTAGTGAAACAGGCAATTTTTTAAGTGATAAATTTCAGAGATGACTGTTCTGCATTGGAAGAGGGAATTTCACCATGCAGAAAGTGCTCTCTATCTGCTATCTCTTTTTTTTTTTTTTTTTGCGGGGCAATGGGGGTTAAGTGACTTGCCCAGGGTCACACAGCTAGTAAGTGTTAAGTGTCTGAGGCTGGATTTGAACTCAGGTACTCCTGAATCCAGGGCCAGCGCTTTAACCACTGCGCCATCTAGCTGCCCCCTGCTATCTCTTTTTTATCACAAAAGTATTTTATTATTTTATAGTTACATGTAGATATAGTTTTCAACATTTGTTTTTATAAGATTTGTAGTTTCAAATTTTTCTTCCTCACTCCCCTCCCCAAGACAGCAATCAATTTGATATAGGTTATGTATGTACAATCACATTAAACATGTTTCTGCATTAGTCATGCTGTGAAAGAAGAATCAGAGCAGAAGGGAAAATCCTCAAAAAAGAAAGACAAAAAAAGTAGAAATAGCGTGGTTCAATCTGCATCTAGATTACACAGTTCTTTTTTTTCTGGATTAGGAGAGCATTTTCCATCATGAGTCCTTTGGAACTATCTTGGATCACTGTATCGCTGAGAAAAGTCAAGTCTATCACAGTTGATCAACACATAGTGTTGATACTGTATACAATGTTCTCCTGGTTTTGCTCATCTCACTCAGCATGAGTTCATGTCACCTTCCAGGTTTCTCTGCTATATCTATTAATTACATCAGTTATCCCACTCATCTAGAGGCAGCAAGATGGCAAGGGAGATAGTCCTTCCTGCTGGACAGTAAGTCTCAAATTCAAATCCAGCCTCAGACACTTAGTATGACCCTGAGCAAATCCCTTAACTTTTGTTTGCCTCAGTTTTCTTACCCATAAAATGGTGATAATAACAGCTCTTCTATCTTTGGGTTGTTGTGAGAATAAAATGAGATATTTATATAGTGCTTTGCTAACCTTAAAATACTTTATAAATGCTAACTATTAGTAAGACATTTCCTTGACTCTTTGCATTTTCTTCAGGCTATTTTTAATTAATCACTATATCCTTTTGATCATACCTCTAAAATATATTTCACATCTATTCCTTCTTTTTTACACTCATTGCTTCCAGATTAATTGTAACCCTCATTAGTTCTTGACCATGTTAGTGCAATAACTACCTAATTGTCAATCTTTATCTCCAAAGTCTTCCCCACTTTAGGTTGTCCTCTACACTGCTGCTGGATGCATGTTGATAAAGAAATTCCTAATCACAGTATTCCTCATAGGAATCATAAATATCTATATGAAAATTTAACCCTTGGAATCAGATGAGATCATAAAGCCAGAGAACATAAAACAGAAAAAAGAGCACTCAGGACTGAGCCTTGGTACATATATTATAAGTAGGTGCAAGATGGCTAGGAGGTGATATGTTCAAAGCCTGCCCATAGTACTTAGTTGATGTATAACTATACTGATGTCACTTAATATCCTTGAGCCTTAGTTTCAGAATCTGTAAAATTTAGAGTGTTATGAAAATATCATTGTTATTTGGCAAAAAAGGAATAATAAAGAGTGGTGAGAGAGAAAGGAGAGAGTAGTGTCAAGAGAGTATTCAGGATAATAAAATGGTTAGTGGTGTCAGAAATTGCAGAAAGGTCAAGATGTTTGAGAAAAGATGATCAGATGCATTAATTAAGAGATGAATGATAATCTCTGAGAAACCAGCTTGACCAGCTTTGAGGTTGGAAACAAGAATTTTAGGGGTTGAAGAACTCTGAGGAAATTGAAGCAATAAGTGTGGGGAAATTTTTTTTCAATTTTTTTTTTTTGTATAGGTAAGAGGGATACAGGACATTAACTCAAGAGTGTGATAGGGACAAAGAAAGCTCATTAGGATAGGGGAAACCAGAATATATTTATAAGCTGTGCTAAAGAAGCCAGTAGATAGGAGAGATTGAAGATGAGAGATAGGAAACAATCAATGGGACAAGTTCCTGGAAGCTATGGAAATTATTAAGATCAAGGGCAGGGGTAGAACAGTTATCCTTGGCAAGGAGAAGGGTCACCTTTTCCTTCCTCCTTGGAGCAAAAGAAGAGAAGCTAATCCAAGTCAACAAACTTTTTTTTTGCAACCTCTCTATACAAGTTACTATGCTAGTGCTGAGGATATAAAAGGGAAAAATAAAACAAAAACAAAAACAAAATGCCCTGCCCTCAAGGAGCTAAAATTCTATTGGAAGATATGATATGTAGGCAAGTAACAACAGACAGGATGATTTAAGGGATCTGTGAGCATCAGTGACCAGGAAGATCAGGAAAGGCTTCCTGAAAGAGGTGACACATAGGTTAAGTTCTGTTGGAAGTCAGAGAACCTAAGACCCACAGATACAGAGACTGTATGTTCATGATGCAGAAGACAGCCTCTGTAAAAGTAAAATGACAAGATATGAAATGCCAATTTCAGGGAAGAATAAGTACACTAGTTCAGCTCTAATATAGGGTTCCAAATTAAAGAGTTTGTTTTTTGTGCTAGAGAAAATAAAGAAACACTGTGTTTACTGAGCAGGGCAATGGAATGGCTAATTTTGGGCCTTAGGAAGCCAGTTTCCTCAACAAAATGTTATTATCTTCTGACCACTAGAGCTATTAGTGGCAATAAAAACTTATAGTCAGAGAAGAAAGTTTGCTACAATAATCTGAGGGAAATTAAGTCAATTAAGGAGGATTAAAAGGATTTCCATTCTAGAGTAAGACCCAAGCAATACTAAATGACATCAATTTGTAGTGAACCCAGTTAGCACAGGTGTATATAATTTATTCTACCAAAATTCTGAAACTTGGGAACAAAAATTAAATAGGTAGTGTGAGGGGAGAAGGTAGATGACAGTATCTAAGGGTCAAGGCTATAAAGGAAAGAAAACTAGACTAGATCAGAGACAATTTATAAAACACAGAGGAAGAGTGAGAGAGTAGAGATTGAAATGAGGATGAAAATTCGATTTAAGAACCATGATTGAGAGAGAAACATTGAAGAAGAGATTACTGATAAGATAAGTAAATTGCAGGGTTCGAGTTCATGAGTATATGATAGAGTTCAGAATGATGGTTAGGTCTCAGGTTTGGGAAGACTAGTTGGGTAGCTAAGGTACAATAAAGATATAGGCAACAGAAGTTGAAATTGATAAAATGGGAAGCCATCATGTTCAAGAGATATCATTATTAATCACTTTATATGAGGGCAAGGAATATAATAGAGGAGAAAACAAGGGGTTAAATATTTAGCTCTTTTACAAACGTGAAATAGAGGCTCTGAATGGCTTGGTGGATAAAAAACTGATCTTGGTGTTAAACATATGGATTTGAATTCTGACAAATACTTCTGAATTCTGACAAATACTTCTGAGTTGTGTTATCCTGGGGAACTCAATTAACCTCTTAGTCTCACTTCCCTCATCTATAAAATGGGGCCAATAGTTACATCTATCTTATAAAGTAGTTATGGGAATCAATATGGATAAAACCCTTTGTGAACATTAAATTACTACCTAAATTTGAATTAAAATATTAGCAGCATCAGCATCATCATCATATGTGGAGATTTGTAAAAAGAGTCCAAGTAGGATTATATAGACGGATGGAATAAACCTAAAAGGATAGGCTATGACACACACAAAGTCTGGGCAGGCTGGTATGTACAAAAATGAGAGATATTTCTTCTAGATTAGCGTGTCAGTGACATTTCACAGAATTTGAGAGTTCTTAGGACCTAGGGCAGTCTAACTCTTACAGAAAAGATATCTCTACTATAACATTCCTGATAAGTTGTCATTCAGTATGTTTAAAGGTCACTCTTGTTTATTTGTTTTTCATTTTGTCATTATTCCTTTTACACTCTCCATCCCCATATCAACCTGACTTTGGTGTCTTTGCTTTAATATCTGCCCATTGCTCCTTGCCTTTTTGGGTTAAAACAGAGCAAATCTAAGGATAAAGCAAATCTAAGGATAAAGCACCAGCACTGAATAGGGATGAAAATTTTCCAGGGTAAAAACAATCCAGATTTCCATGATGAGAGAAGATAGAAAGACCATGAAAGAAAGAGATGCAAGATTAAGTACAGGTAATTAAGAATAGAGAAAGGAGGTTACCCAAGAGCATAGGAGGAGATTCTTTCAGTCAAAGTCTGGAAGATGACTTGCTGGGGATGTGGAATAGGGGATCCTTGTGTAGGAACATGGGGGACTGTTCTCTGAGTTCTCTTCCAACTCTTGCATTTTATTATTCTGTGATTCTGTAGTGATTGATGCCAGTGTCGTACACTGGGAAACAATACTGGCTCTAGGATCAAAGGATCTGTTTTCAAATCCCACACCTGACATTTACTACATGAGTTACCATATGTCCACCAGTTACCTTCCATGGTCCTCATCAGGAAAATAAGGAGACAGTCTCTGAGTTCCATTTCCACCTAGTGACTCTAATTCACAGAGTTTAAGGTAATAGAAGGGTACAATTTGCTGGACTAAGGACAGGAGAAATGCCAGTTTATTGGGCACTTTGTTTATTAGGGCCGGGGACAGAGTATCAAAAGCATTTGTAGCCAGTAGTCATGAGGTAAGGATATCAGTGACCAAAATTTCATTGAGGTGTTGGGAATATGGATGAAGGCAGGGCAGCAGTATTGACAGGGTTCACAGCAGAGCTAACTCCCTCTTCTCTAGTAGGAACAGTGACCTACCAAGGTCCTTGGGAGTGAAGGAAGCTTGAGCCTTTTGTGATACCCAAGTAGCAATGTTAGACAGCACACAGTGACAGATATGTCACTTCTAAACTTAATTCCTTAAAGCAGCTGACTCCCATGTTTCACGATAATGTTGGGAGGCTCAATAGATACCAGGGCTTTTTCATCAACAATCCCTTGTACTTCATTAGCTCTCTTTTCTTGACTTTCAACTATTCAGATCCTTGGTGTTAACAGAGCTGAATCAGTTATTTTTAGATGGTAGTTGCAAATAGCAAGTTGTAACAGATTTCCTATTAAGATCAGCTAAAAATACTTTGTGCAGTAATTTTCAAGTAGTAGTTGTTTTATAATTATTTGTTTCTTTGTTGAACTGAATAATTATCATATCCAAATATGCTCAATGACATTGAATTCAAGGATCCATGACTATATCAGCACTAGTAATAAATACTTATGTGGGTGCTACATACTTCAGTGTGTAGTTTGATGAGTTTGGCTGTGGTCAGGAAAAAAAAATAAATTACAAAATTGCCTGGTGGCCAACCCTTCTGATTGTAATACTCTGAATTTTATTGAACTCTTCCTCAACAAAAGAAAACCTATTTGTTACAAGGGAGGGCTACCATGGGAGGCAGAGCATGGTTAGATTAGTGGGTAGTAATAGACAAGAACAAAAGTCATCAATAAAAAATAATCTGTGAATCAAAGAAAACAAAATTTAGTACATATGGGGATACTGCAATGTTTTTTACTATTGATAAGTTATGTCTCATGTGTGTGTCTGTATATATATATATATATATATATATACATACATATATATATAAATCTTTAAAAAGTACATATAACTATAGTTTAGTTTCTTTCTTTTGAACTTCCTTGTTCTTTGCTTATTGAAATGTTTACATTTGTTGAGTTCACAGTAAAATAACAAAAGAAAAGAATGCAGCAGCAATAGAGTTATATTCCATCAACAGTCTCGTATTCAAAGCCTTTTCCATTTTGTGGGATCCTTCCACTGCTCGTGGCCCACTGGAATAGCCATTGATAACTAAATACTGATAACTCTTTCCAATATTCTGAAAGCAACAATGGTGGACTTCAGTGGAGGCCATGAAGAGAAATGAAAAGGAGAGAGTCCTTTTATGATGTATTATCCATCATTTTGGATTTTTCTCCCTTTAAAAACAATTTTGACAACAGTATAATTACATGTTGTGGGGGGAGGGTTTGTGGGGAGAGGACTGAATTTGGAAAGAGAGGATCCCAGTGCAAATTTTGCCTGTGCAACACGCTACTTGTGTAACATTGGGGAAATCACTTAACATCTCCAATTCAGCTTCTTCAGCTCTAAATCTGTTGCTCTGTGATATTATTAACATTGATTAGCTTTTATAACCACTGAATAAATGGTCACATATCTGGCTAAAAGTGAATGTCTTGGGGGCAGCTAGGTGGCACAGTGGATAAAGCACCAGCTCTGGATTCAGGAGGACCTGAGTTCAAATCCAGCTTCAGACACTTGACACTTACTGTGTGACCCTGGGTAAGTCACTTAACTCTCACTGCCCTGCAAAAAAATTAAAAAGTAAAAGCTAATATCTTACATTGTGTGGTATCTATCACTGCTACTCTATCTCTCTATTTCTACTATTGCTTTTCCACATATATAGCAATTATACACATAATTGCTATTCCACATATTCAGATTTATGTATGTGTATATATATCTATATGTATGTATGTGTGTATATATGCATGTATGTATGCATATATACATACATTTTTATAATACCTAAAATTAGCTATAGGATTTAAGAAAAAATTTGGTATTAAAGATATGTTCAATATTGAAATCTCTAAATGATTGTGCTCTTAATAAAAACTGATCAGTTAGCACTGGTTATAAGAGAGACGTTCCCAACAGTGTCTAAAACAAATCGTTCTGGTACAAAGGGGGAGAGTGGATCAGTTTCTACTCTGTTTCTATTTTTAATTCTCAGTAGAGATTATTAGCAAAGCAGCAAAGTAGTGTTGATGTGGGAGTGTTTCTGTAATATGGGAACATCTGCCCACTAGGAATTGAACAGCAGCCTCTAAGTCCTAATAAATCACTTTTTAGGCCAAGGGGGAAAGCATGGGGACTGTGTGTGAATGGGATTGAGGGAGCATCAGGCATTGAGACAGTCTCAAAATTTCATTCATTAGAGACTGGATGCAAGGTTGGCTTGGAGGTAAATTGTAAATCTTTCATCTCAGTAGAGCCTGATGAAACTATTTTTCTCTTGAACTAGTAAGGGGAAAACATGTAGTTTTTTCTTTCCCCAAATGTTTGCAAATTAGATATGAGTGAAATTAAAGTGTCTGTGAAGATTAAATTTTATGATTGAAATGGCAATGTAAAATAATGCAATTTCCCTAATTTTCTTCAGGCTAAAATTCTTATTTTGTTGCTGCTGTTGTTGTTTTGTTTGTTTTCTGTCAAAAATCCATAGTCGAAATAAAGGGTTTTTTGTTAATGTATTCTAAAAGTAAGTGAATTTTATTTTATTTTTCTTTCAGATGAGTTTTTTTTCCCTTGACATATTAGAAAAATGATCTACTGACCTTACTAAGTACCTATTTTTACCATTTCCTTGAGAATTTTTGAAATGCATCTATAGCATTGAATAGGTAACATTGGAAGTATCATCATGGTATAGTACAGAAGTAGAGATTATATTTCTAACCCGATTTCAAATTGGATGTTATACACAGAAAAATGTCAAATGGGCCTAAAGAAGTCTCCTGGATACCATTAATCAGTGAATCTTTTGTATTCTTTGAATTTTTCCAGCCTCTCTAACGGGCTGAAATTTTATTGCATGTAATCCCTAAGGAGATATTCCATTCTCTTCTTTCTTTTCCTTTTTTTAGGAAAATATATTTTTAGATGTAGATCCTTTCCCTCTCAATTCTATAACAAATAGCTACCGGGCACAGCTTGCCAGATTACAAATATTTTCCTCTATGGGAATATATTTTACTTTCAAAAGTGCAATGTTTCTTACCTAAGGTAATGATTCATCTGAGCAAGGTCATTTTGCTGTGAATGCTGCTTAGTAATTTTAAATTATTGAATGAAGGCTATTGAGGGAACATGGTTTGAATATAACTATATGGACATTTGCCTCCCCTAAGGTTCCCAATTTGTCAAACTTCATTGCTTTGATTTTCGTACAATAATTTGTTTCCATGTTTCATAGAGCACACAAACACCTTTGGGAAAAGAGAAGGGAGAAACTGAAAAGTGGCATAGTGTAATGGAAAGAACATTTTATTTGGAGTCAGGGGACCTAGGTTTGAAACCATACCATGAGAATGTAACATATATTGCCTCAAGCAAGTTTGTTAAGTATTTTGAGGACTCACTTTTCCCATTTGTATAATTGAGGTGTTGAACTAAGTGAAAATTAAGGTCTTTTCTGACTACAAACAGTGAAATTTCATATAGGGAAGAATATAGCAATTGCAAAGAAAAGATCAAGATGATATTTAGATAGAACATGAGGAGGGAAAGTTCACTTCCCCTTTTGGAAGAGATGGCAATTGAAGAGAATAGATATATTGGTTTGGGGCAAAATTGTGGAGGGTTTTCAGTGTCAGATAAAGGATTTTTGAATTTATTCTCTGGGAAATAGGAAACAGGAGTGGCATTGTAAGAACTGTGCTGTGGGAAGATGTATTGGACTGGGGATAGACAGGTGGTGCAATGGAGAAAGTGCAGAGCCTGAAGTCAGGGAGACTCATCTTCCTGAATTCAAATCTGGCTTCAGACACTTACTAGCTGTGTGACTCTTGGCAAGTCACTTCACCCTGTTTGCCTCAGTTTCCTCATCTCTAAAATGAGCTGGTGAAAGAAATGGCAAACTACTCCCACGTATTTTCTTTTTCTTTTTTTTTTTCATTAACAGCTTCTGCCATTTATTAACACCATGCTGATTTAATAAGGTCACTGAAGCTTGCTCATGGTGCTCTTGATATACAATGCCCTCACATTCTGCCAGTTTTTCTTTAGCAGAGAAACCAGAAAATTGACAGCCAGAAGGATGTTGTAGACAACCTCATCATCTGTCATCTTCACGTGGCCAACAGCCACCACTAGACACAGCACCTTCTTCATTTGGAACTTTATAGTAGATTTAACCTCATCAACCTTTGCCACCATATTCTCATTGTGGGTGAGCAGAGATTGAAATTTGCTGGCTTTGTTCAGACCAGGGCCCAGGATTAGAGGGATTTCCTTGATCAGGGATTCAGAGGCCAAAAAGGCATCATACTTTTTAGACAGCTCCTTGACCAATTTCCTGTTCTTATTCAACATCTTCAGGGCCTCAGTATCCATGTGGAGGATTTCTACAGCCTGGGCCTCACCGCAATGCTGCTGGTCTCCCAGGACAGACAGAGAAAATTTAGGTTGGGGTGTGGATTTGAGCCTGATTGTTCCTGAGAAACATTTGTCCTTTTTGGGATCATAGTTCTTCAGACTCATCTGCAGCTCCACAGATTCCAAAAACTTTCTGTGTTTGCACTGGTTTCCATGCAGGACCTCTCGCACAGCTTCATAGAGAGTGTCACAAGAGACTTTGCTGCTCATGGATGCTTACTGGTCACAAGCTGGGAAAAGCCATTCCCATATATTTTCCAAGAAAACCCCAAATGGGGTCACAGAGTCAGATGTGACTGAAAATTAAACAACAATGGAAAATAAGGAGGGTATTAACATAGTATAGTTGAGAAGTGTTAAGGGTCTGCCTGTAGGTAGTAAAAATATGGGATCCTAAAAGGGATATTTGGATTATTATGACAACTTTATCTGCGAGATTTTGCAAATGATTTACTCAGAGTTTTGGGAGAGGAGTAATCCAAATGTAAGAGGACCTTAATGTTTTGGAAGAAGCTCTGAAACGGTGTGGAGGGGCTAACTCACTCAAAGAATTGGAGGCTCACAGCAAATCTGGTAAAATAAAGAATTCTTTTTTTGCAGGAAAATGAGGGTTAAATGACTTGCCTAGTATCACACAGCCACTAAGTGTCAAGTCTCTGAGGCCAGATTTGAACTTAGGTCCTTCTGAATCTAGGGCCGGTGCTATCTTCACTGCACCACCTAGCTGCCCCCAAATAAAGAGATTTATTAGGAGAGAGGAATACATGGGCAGGAGGCAGAGGTAAGATGGAGACTTCCTCTCAAGAGTGGTGAAAGAATTGATCTTAAATACATTTACAAAGAAGGCTATGTGCCAAGTGAGGGGCTGGCAAAGTAACTAGGAAGGGGTGCCTGAAAGTTGAGTAAGGGACTATCAGTACAAGGGATCCATATCTCCTATGTATGGAGCTTGCATATCATCTTTGTTCCTTGTTGACCTTGGTATGCTTATCAGTGTTTATACCATGTATGGAACTGTCTCTGAATATACCAAGGTCTGGCTACACTGAATTACTGAGGTGGAAGACAGAAGTGTTTTTCACTTCTGGATTATTTTGGTTTTAATCTCTAAAGTTTAAGAATTTCTTAGGGGTTAGGTTCTCTAAGTATTTTCAGGGTCCTGCATCCAACTACACAAAGATAACTCATAGGTTTTGAGCCTGAAAGATTGGGAAGATGGTGATGCCAGTAATAGAAATATGTCATTTAGTAAGAAAGGGATATAAACCTATGGATTTTGTAACTCTGGGTCTTTCAGGTCCAATGCCTTGATGACCAGCTTTATTGAGAGACTAAAACTCTCTCAATAAACCTATTTGCTTCAGACTGGAAACTTTGTTGTTCTTGTTCTTGCGTCAGACTTAAAAATTTTCCTGACAGAATGTAAACTGTTTAACCTTTTAATATCCATTATAATTTCTTTTCCTGTTTACCTTTTTATGCTTCTCTAGGGTCTTGTATTGAAAAGTCAGCTCAGGTCTTTTCATCAAAAATGCCTGAAAGGGGCAGCTAGGTGGTACAGTAGATAAAACACTGGTCCTGGATTCAGGAGGACCTGAGTTCAAATCTGGCTTCAGATACTTGACACATAGTAGCTGTCTGACCTTGGGCAAGTCACTTAACCCTCATTTCCCCTCAAAAAATTAAAAAAAAAATGCCTGAAAGTCCTCTCCTTTATTGAATTCCCATTTTTTCTCCTTAAGTATTATATTCAGTTTCACTGGGTAGGTGATTTTTGGTTGTAATCCCAGTTCCTTTGCCCTCTGGAATATCATCTTCCAAGGCCTCTGATCCTTTAATATAGAAGCTTCTAGATCTTGTGTTATCCTGACTGTGACTCCACAATACTTCAATTATTTCTTTGTTGCTGCTTGCAATATTTTCTCCTTGACCTGGGAGCTCTGGAATTTGGCTATAGTATTCCTGGAAGTTTTCATTTTGAGATATCTTTCAGGAGGTGATTGGTGAATTCTTTCAATTTCTATTTTACCTTCTGGTTCTAGAATATCAAGGCAATTTTTCCCTGACAATTTCTTGGAAGACGATGTCTATATTCTTTTTTTAATCATGGCCTTCAGGTTGTCCAATAATTTTCAAATTCTCTCTCCTGGATCTATTTTCCAGGTTAGAAGTTTTTCCAAGGAGATATTTCACATTGCCTTCTATTTTTTCATTCTTTTGGTGTTGCTTTATTGTCTCTTGATTTCTCATAACGTCATTAGTTTCTGTTTGCTTAATCCTAATTTTTAAGCAATTATTTTCTTCAGAGAGCTTTTATACCTCCTTTTCCATTTGGCTAATTCTGTTTTTCAAGGCATTCTATCCCTCATTGGTTTTTTGTACTTCCTTTACTACTTGGGCAAGTCTGTTTTTTAAGGTATTATTTTCTTCAGTACTTTTTTTTTTCTCCTTTACCAAGCTGTTAATTATTTTTATGATTTTCTTGAATCACTCTCATTACTCTTTCCATTTTTTCCTCTACCTCTCTTACTTTACTTTCAAAGTCCTTCTTGATCCTTTCTATACCCTGAGACCAATTCATATATATATATATATGTGTGTGTGTGTGTGTGTGTGTATGTATTTATGTATATTGAAAGCTTTGGATGTAGTAGCTTTGACTTTGCTATCTTCTGAGGGTATACACACACACACACACACACACACAAACATATATATATATATATATATTTGTTTTTGTTTTGGTGAGGCATTTGGGGTTAAGTGAGTTACCCAAGGTCACACAGCTAGTTAAGTGTCAAGGGTCTGAGGCTGGATTTGAACTCAGGTCTTCCTGAATCCAGGTCCAGTGCTTTATCCACTGCGCCACCTAGCTGCCCCGAGGGCATATTTTGATCTTCCTTGTCACCATACAAACTTTCTAGAATTAGAATTTTTTTGTTTTATCATTTTCCCAGCCCATTTCTTGACTTCTCTTTGTTAAAGTGGGGCACTGCTTCCAGGGTGGAGGGCACACTGTACCAAGCTTCAGGGCATTTGAGCATCTCTTTTCAGAGGTACTTCTAGGAATTTGTTATTCCTTAGTTCTATCAAGGTAGCATGATTTAAAGAGAGGTATGTTCACCACTCACTTGGCCTGTTCTCTAGTCTTCAAGCAACCATAGACCTGTTTTTCTGTCCTGGAGCTATGAATCTTGATCCACTGTGGCTGCAACCTCATGTGTGTTTGTGCTCCTCCCCCAGCCAGGGCCACCACCCAAGAATGTGACCTTGATCAGAGTATGGGGGAAACAACAAGTTCTTCATCAGTGCTAGCAAAGAGACCCCTATAATCTCTTTCTGGCTCATTGTTTGAACCCCTTACTATCTGTGGCCTGAGTTCCAGAAGCACTTTCTGCCAGTGCTGATTTAGGGGCCTGTTCCTGGTTTGCTGTGTCTGGGTCTGTGCTGGGGTTAGGTCTGTGCTGGCATATTCTGAGCTGTGCTGAGCTCCACTCTCACCTGGGTACAACAGATATTTCCTGAAGATGTTCTTAGTTGTCTTTGGCTAGAAAATGATTTCACCCTGTCCTTTTGTGGGTTCTGCTGCTCCAGGAATTGTCTTATGTCACTATTTGAAGATATTTGGATGGGTCTTAGGGAGAGTTCAGGCAAGTCATTGCCTTTCCTCTGCCATCTTGGCTGTAGCCCCCTGTGCTCTTATTTTTTGAAGTTATTCATTTTTCACATTTAGTCACAAAACTCAACTATTTGCTTGACCATGAATTATAGGTGAATTATTTTTTCCTTATTGAATCTAAAGCTTTTTTCCCTCTCTCTGTCACTTGCGTTATGTAAGTAATGGATTCATTTCCTTGTTCTTTCTAAGCATTAAGACTCATTTACGGGGCAGCTAGGTGGTGCAGTGGATAAAGCACCGGCCCTGGAGTCAGGAGTACCTGAGTTCAAATCCGGCCTCAGACACTTAACACTAGCTGCGTGACCCTGGGCAAGTCACTTAACCCCAATTGCCTCACTAAAAAAAAAAAAAAAAAGACTCATTTACTTTCTTCTCTTTTTAAAAATTTTATTTTAACTTATGAAATAAAACAAGTATTTCCATAACATACTAAAATAACAAAAAGATGATTGCATATGAAACTGCAAATCTGTTATATACAACTTGCTATTCCTTTTAAATACATAATGTATTTTTCATAATTTTTTTTCTTTTTAGCCTAGAAATGACTGCCATTAAACACAAATATATGTGGGTGTGGGTGTCTGTGTGTAAAATCATTCTATACATATTTCTATGTATCAGTTCTTCCTCTGGATGCAGATAGTGTCTTCCTTTATATGTCCTTTGTAGTTAATTTGGGTATTTATAATATTCTTCATTATTTCATGCAAGTCTTTCTAGGTTTTTTCTTAAAATCATCCTGCTCATTTCTCATAGCACAGTAATATTTCATCCCAATAGTCTACCACAACTTGTTTACCCAATCTGGCAGGTTTTAAATGATATCTGATGGTTGTTTTAATTTGTATTTCTCTAATCTATGATTTAGATTATTTTTATGAGCATAAATTGTTTTGATTCCTTCCTCAGAAAACTGCTGGTTTATATCCTTTGAGTATTTATCGATAGTGGAATGACTCATATTCTTACAGATTTTACAAAGTTCCTTATATATGAGACCTTTGTCTGACAAACTGTCTATAAAATATTTTCCCCAATTTTCTGTTCTCCAGAACTTGGCTTCGTTTATTTGTACAAAAACTTTTAATTTAATTTAATTAAAATTATCCATTTTACATATCACTTTGCTCTCTATTCTTTATTTATAAATTGTTCACCTACTCCTAAGTCTCATAAGATATGACATAGATATACTCTATGTTCTTCAAATTTTCTTTATTCTATAGGATTATGATAAACTTCAGAATACATTATTTTTAGGGGTTAGAACTTTTTTACAAAATTTTTTTGTCTTGTTTCTTTTGGTTTTTGTTTGTTTTTTGTAACTTTTCTATATCTCATTCATTCTTTTAATTCTCTTTTGATTGATCATGGATATTTGTGGTCATGTCAACTTGATTAATGGCTATGTTCTGGCCTTTGCAAACTTTTCTCATGTTGGCTCAGGAGTCAGGAGATCCAGATTCAAATACTGATTATGAAGCTACTTGTGTGACTGCACTACTTTTGTGGTCTTGGTCAAATCACAACCTGTTCAGGTAACATTTTATTCATCTGAAATATTAGGAGATTATACTACCTGGTTTCTGAGGTCCCTTTGAGCTGTAATTCAATCATACCCTTTTGTCTTTAGTGATTGATTTCTCTGTGAACAAAATTGGGTTTCTTTTTCTCTGCCGCCCTTTGTGTCCCATTACTTTGTATTTTTTCTCCTTACTCCAAAACTTGTGGGCAATATTTTTGTATGATTTTTTGAATTATAGCATTTAGGTGTATTATTTCCTATAGGATTTCATGGAAGTGAATGACTCTCGTGTCTTATAGAGAGTTCTGGTTAAGGATAATTTCCTTGGCATTTAGGGAAATCTTATATATTCTTTCAATTTTTCTGCCTTTGGACTGTGTAGACTATGTATATTTATGCATGTTTATGTTTGTGTGTCTCTGTATTTTGTCTTCTCAATTCTCTTTGTGAGAAAATCCAATGCTTTAAAAAAAATCAATGCTTACCATAAATTCTTCTGTTAATTGTTTTCTTTAAGAACTCTAAATTTACTCCTTATCTCTGTCTCTTTAAAAAAAAAAAAAACAAAGAAAGCTTTTCAAGTATTCTTGTATTATTGAAGATGTTTCACATGTTTTTGTGGTTCTAGTTGAACTTATTATAAATTATTGTTTTCTCCTTGTGGTGAATCCTCATATTATTTTACACCACTTTCTTCCTTCTCTAAGGATTATTGTTCTTATTTCATTTTTAATAAGATTTTATTGATCTTTAAAAAAAAATCAGCATATATTCCCCAAGTATCCCTCTTGCTTCCTCTCCCAGAGAGCTGAATCATATAACAAATAATACTTTTAAGGAAAAAAAAAGAAAAGGAAAAAATTAGTATGACTAATTAATTTTCTTTTGGGAGACTTAAAAGTCTTTAAACTGCCTCAATACACCCTGACTTTGAGATTTATATGTTTTACTTGTATGGGGATTGTTTTTTTTTTAAATGTTAATGCTTTTTGTTTCTTTTCTAGATCATCCATCAGTTCTGCATACTTGCCTTCCTAATCAGCTGTTGATTCTTTTTTATTGTTGTTATTGATATTTGTCATGGATTCAATTTTCCCTCTATCTTGCCAAGGCTCTCTGCTATGCAAGTCATAAATTCTGATTTCAAAATTTTTATTTTTATTTTTAACTGCCAGAAATTGCCTGATGTGGTTCCATTCTCTCTTGGGAATCCAGAACATTCTCTGCCTCATTACATGTTATTCATTTTCCCTTTTTTTGCAATATTTATTCATAGATGTTAGGATCATTTTACCTGATCTAGAACACAGATTCCTTTATGTTATTAATATCTCCCCTGTTGCTCTATCTGCTTAAATATTTGGTCTATAATTTAGTATTCTTTTTCCAGAGATTTTTGGTAATTTTAACTTTTTTCTTTATTGCTTACTTTCTAAAACTCCTTCCCTTTGGGGATAGACTTCAAAATAACAGCTTCTTCCAATACTGGACAATTCACAGGCCTTTAGGTCTCTTCCTCAGATGACTTCTGGTGGTATAGACCAGGGCCCAGATAGATACAACGTTCATTCTCTGAGGCTCTGTGGAATGTCACAAAAAACCGCATATATGTCCTGTACCAGTTTCTTCTATTCCTAAATTCTTTGCATCATTTTTATTGCTGTGCAGAGCATTAGCATGCAGCTATTTTAGCCTAAACAAGTTTTTTTGTTTGTTTGTTTTGTTTTGTTTTTGTTTTCTGCTGCTGGGAGGAGGGGTAGAAGAGTTGAGTTCTATTGAAAGTCCATGGGTCATCTTTTGAATTGTTATCATTTTCTCTTCTCTTAGTTCATTGAATTGTTACATTGATATAATTCTTGGTGTCCTAGACCACAGATACAAGTAGATCCAAATCCAGTGCATTTATTACTGTGCCACATGAATTGTAGTTTGTTTATGCAAATCTTCTAAAGGAACATGATCATTTGGCTTTAAGGCAAGAACACAGAATCATATAATCATAGAATGTAAGAAATATAAGATATACTAGATATATACATATATGCATATATATATGTGTGTGTATACACATATACATATGTATATATAATGTATATAAAGTTTCTTTTTCAAAATACCTATTTTGAAGTGGTTTAATGGATCATAAGTTTTGGAACAAGTTTCTACTCCTCGTTGGTGACATGATGTTGAAGATATTGTCTTTCATTTCTTTAGTCTCTTTGGTGATTTTTCTATGGGGATATACTCCTGAGGATATTTTTCATTCTTCTTATTATTTTCTGTGTTCTAGATGTTTTAATATGGGGGAGGATGTTCCTGCTGTTTTGATGTGCTAAAAGGGGAACTGTGCTTAGATTTATCTTCTCTTTTTGTCCCCATCTTTTAAATGATTCCATCCTATTGATCTTATACAATATTTCTATTGACCTACTTCAGTGAACAATTTTGTTCCTTTTGATATTTTATATAAATGAGAAAACTGATTATAAAATTCATAAATGTCATTAAAAAACAGAGAACCGGCTATTGCATTGAATGATTGCATTAGCAACTAGGTGATATGGTAGATAAAGTGCATGGCCTGAATTAGAAAGACATGAGTTCAAATGTGACCTCAGAAACTTACTAACTCAGTCTGTCATCCTGGGAAAGTCACTTAACCCTGTTTGATTCATTTCCTCATTTGTAAAATGAGCTGGAGAAAGAAATGGTAAAGCACTTCACTATCTTTGCCAAGAAAACCCCAAATGAGGTCAGGAAAACTTGGACATGAATGAACAACAATTAGGGTACAAATTGGGTTTGAGAAATTGGAACAATGTGCTCACTTGGTCAAAATACCAAATAAGGAGAAATGTAATATTCTATATTTAAATTCAAGTAATCAATGTGTTCTTTTTTTTTTTCTTTTTGGTGAGGCAATTGGGGTTAAGTGACTTGCCCATGGTCACACAGCTAGTATGTGTCAAATGTCTGAGGCCAGATTTGAACTCAGGTAATGAATGTGTTCTTAAATAAATCAGTTCACCTTTTGGGACTCAGTTAAATTTAACTTTAATGTGAATGAACTTAGTCTGGACTCAGAAATAATTTTACAGATCATTCCATTTAACATCTTCATTTTACTAATGAGAAACTGAGTCCTAGCAAAGTTAAATGACTTGCCTAGTTATGCTATGAATAAATGGCCAAGTCAGGAAAAGAACTCAGATCCTTTGTCCTCCCTCTTCCCTGAATCCAGTATGTTTATTACTGTGCCACATGAATTGAAATTTGTTTATGCAAATCTTCTAGTGGAACATGCTCATTCACCTCTAGGGCAAGAACATAAAATCGTATGATCATAGAATGTTTGAAATAGAAGATTTATTAGATACAGTGAAAATATTCAGAATGCTAATCCAGAACCAGGAAAATTTACCATAAATATGAAGTGAAAGGAAGATATTTTAGAAGCTGAAATGTCAAGATAGTAATCTATTTCTTAAATGATCTTGCCTCTAGTTCACCATCACATTCCCTAAGGTATAATAATAATGAAAATAGCTAGTATTTAGGTAGTACCTATTATATGCCAAGCACTGTGTCACTTTCTTTACAAATATTATCGCATTTAATCCTCACAACAACTCTGGGAGATAGGTGTAATTATTATTCCTATTTTACAGTTAAGAAAACTTAGTTAATCAGACTAAGGGGGCAGCTAGGTGGCTCAGTAGATAAAACACTGGGCTTGGAACCAGAATACTCATCTTCATGAATTCAAATCCAGCCTCAGTAACCCTACTTGCCTTAGTTTCTTTCTCTTTCTTTCTTTCTCTATTTCTTTCTTTCTTTCTTTTGTGGAGTGTAATGATTGGAATGATGCCACCTACTGGAGACTTGCTGTGGGAAAGCTCCACCATGAGGAAAATGCCTCAGAGGCATTGTGGCTTTTCCTTGGCGTCAGGAAATGACATTTGCTCATGGGTGCTGTCTATCAAGGCTACCAGCCAATCAACTTGAGGAGCCTCCTATGGTCTGGGAGGAGACAGGAAGGAGGAAAGGGAGCCTGCGCAGAGAGCTCTGGGGCTTTTTGGGTTCCTGACTTGATGGTGGTGGCAGCAGAGGACTTGACAGGAAATTTGAGGAAAGATAGGAATGCCAGGCTGTTGGAATTCTGTTCTCAATCTTTTTCTTTCTATTTTCCAATAAACCCTTAAAAACCTAAACCCGTTTTATCAGTGATTTTAGTCAGTTTTCCCCAAAACTGGGGGAACAGATTAGAATCCACATTTAGAATCTTAAATAACACAGTTTGGCTGACCACGAAGAGGAAAACCGAACGTTCATCTTCTGATCTTCTGATTGGGTAAGATTTCCCCTCCCCTGTCCCTTTAAATTGGAAAGTACTATCAAGTATAGGCTGTTTTAAATTTCAAATGGATCTTTTAAACATCCTAAGTACCCCTTTTCTAGCTTTACCTTCACTAATCAGAGATGTTGGCCAGTTTGAATTTGAATATATTTTTATTACTCTTTTTGGTTTTGTGGGGCTTTGTGGTGTGGTATGGAGAATTTGGCATGCCCTAGATAATATTAGAATAAAGATGATTCCCCATTAGGAAAGCTACTTATGGATTGGAATGAGGGAAAACTTAGACTAAATAGAACCATGACCAGAAGAGGGCTTATCAGACTGTGTTTTATGTGACATGAGGAATTACAGGAAGAATGGCCCAAATATGGGTCATTTGATCCCAAAACATTGAAGCATTTGCAAAGAACCCTAAGTAGATGTCCACCTGAACATTTACATTATTGGAAAATCTGGGCCAGAGCAAGCGAAAATTATCATACTAAAAATATAAGACGAAGAAAATCCAGACCCCAAATTGACAAGCCTAAGCTTGTAGACATGGCCTCCCAAACCTCCAAACCTGAGATTGAATGCAAGGCCTTTCAGACTGAAATTCCAAATGACTCAACTCTTATTCCCTTGCCCTCTACCTCCTCCATGCCAAAGAAAGAAAGAAAGAAAGAAAGAAAGAAAGAAAGAAAGAAAGAAAGAAAGAAAGAAAGAAAGAAAGAAAGAAAGAAAGAAAGAAAGAAAGAAAGAAAGAAAGAAAGAAAGAAAGAAAGAAAGAAAGAAAGAAAGAAAGAAAGAAAGAAAGAAAGAAAGAAAGAAAGAAAGAAAGAAATGATTCCCCTGTAGAGGAGACAGAGAAAGTAAGAATTTTTCCCCTTCAAGAGATCCTCACCCATGGTCAAAAAGGTACTATATGTAAGCTCAGACAATACACACCTTTTACACCCAAGGATTTGGCTTTATGGGGACAAAGCACTCCTAAATTTCATGAAGATCCCACAGCAGTTATCAGGCAGTTTAGAGCAATTTTTAGAGCATATCAGCCCACTTGGAATGATGTTACTGACCTTATGGAAACAATATTGTCCCCAGGAGAAAGAGCAGATATAGTAGCTGCAGCAAACAGCCTGGAAGCCACGGGAAAGGTTGATATTGGGTGGCTTATTCAAGACCCTGGCTGGGACCCCAATAACCCTAAGCATTTTGATATGTTGAAAGATGCGAGGGAAACATTGCTGAAGGCAATGGAATCCTGTATTAGAAAGACTGATAACTGGCAAAAATTTATAGATACAGTTCAGGGACCTGATGAGAGACCTAATAAATTTTATGACAGGCTGTGTAAGTATGCCAGGCAATATGCTAGATTAGACCCATTAGACAGTAGAGATGCCCATATTATCTGCCCTCATTTTGTAAACCAGTCCTTACCAGAAATTCGGAAATATTTTAAAAAGCAATGTCCTGGGTGGAATAGTTTGAGTCCTGACACTCAAAGAAATAGCAACATATATTTATGAAGGAAATTAGTGAGAAGAAAGGAACATACAGGACATTTTAGCTCCAGTACAGGAAACAACAGGGCAGAGAAACTGGAAAATTGAAAATCATTATCAACCCCCTAAATTTTGCGATTACTGCAAAAAACAAGGACACTTCTTGAGGGAATGTAGAACTAGAAAACAAGACCTTAAGAGGACAATGACCGAGAGCCTTGAGGAATTCTTTGGGGGAAATCGAAATAATTTTGGAAACTTTTATCAGAAAGGAAACAACCGGAGTAATTATAGGCCTTATTACAGGCAGAATCAAAATGGATATAAATCTTTTCAGGGGGATACAATGAGACAGTATCAGAATAACCGTAGACCCTATCAGGGAGGAACAGAAGGACAGAATCAGAATGAGGGTAACCGTGGACTCCCTCAAAGGGGGGCACAGGATTGACAAGAGGAAGGGGAGGAATGGAACATAGATAATGAAAGCAACATATTCCCAGATCCAGATTTTTTGAATTCACTTGTGCCAGTCTATTCACCTCCCTAGAGTAATGAACCTCATGTGACCCTCAAAGTAGGGGACACGTATTATGACTGTTTGCTAGACACAGGAGCTTCTAAATCAGTATTAGTAAGCAAACTAGATGCTGGGTGTAGACCTGTGGGATTTTTGAATGTATTAGGAGTCTCAGGAAAGAGCCAGAGAGTGGCAAAATTGAATCCTCGCATGGTATCTATGGGGCCCTTAACAGTGGAACATTCGTTCTTACTCAAGCCTGATGCCCCTGTAAATTTATTAGGTCGTGATCTCCTTTGCAAGCTTAGAGCAACCATATCTTGTGCTCCAGATGGGGCTGTCTCCCTACAATTGCCAATTTTACTTACAGAAGCTCAAGGAACAGTAGGGGAAGTATCCAAAATTCCCTCTGACATTCCTGAGTCTTTATGGGCCTCCACCCCTAATGAGGTGGGGCTCCTTAAGTCTGCCATGCCTGTTACCTTTAAAGTTAAGGGGGGACCACCCCCCTCCATTCCACAGTATCCATTGTCTAGGGAAGCAATAGAAGGGATCACCCCTATAATTGAGGCTTTGAAAAGCCAGGGTATTATTATTCCATGTCATCACTCTCCATGCAATACTCCCATTTTGCCAGTTAAAAAACCCAAGCCTGGGCCAGATGGTAAACCTGTTTATCGTTTTGTGCAAGATCTTAGAGCAATTAATAATTATGTTATCCCTAGACATGCTATAGTGGCTTCCTCTTCTACCATAATTTCTTCCATTCCCTGTGAATCTACATGCTTCACAGTGGTAGACCTCTGCTCTGCCTTTTTCTCCATACCAGTACATGAGGACTTTCAATATTTATTTGCTTTTACCTGGAAAAATAGACAGTGGACCTGGACTAGACTCCCACAGGGATTTGTAGACAGTCCTACATTATTTTCCCAAATTTTACAGCAGGATCTGGCCTCTATTACCTTTAAAGGCTCCACATTAGTACAATATGTAGATGACTTACTTTTGGCCTCTCCTAATGCTGAAATTTGTCAGGAAGATAGCCGTCACTTACTGCTGGAGCTGCACAAGAGAGGACACAGGGTTTCCAAGTCAATGGTACAATGGTGTTTGCCCCAGGTAGAATAATTAGGATTTATTTTGGCTGCTGGAACTCGCTCTGTCTCTTCTAAGCGAGTCCAGGCCATTCAACAACTCTCTGCCCCCACTACTAAGAGGCAGTTGAGAGCCATTCTGGGAGCAGCCGGGTACTGTAGACAATGGATACCCTCTTTTGGTGAAATTACTAAACCTCTCATAGCTCTAACAAAAAGTTCTGTCCCAGACATTTTACAATTGGATCCCCAGCATCTCTCAGCCATAAAGGAATTAAAACGGACCTTGTTATCAGCACCTGCCCTAGGACTACCAGATTATAGTAAGCCTTTAACTCTCTTTGTGCATGAACAAAGGGGAGTGGCTTCTGGAGTTCTGACTCAATCACTGGGGCCTAACCAACGCCCTATAGCCTACTATTCAACTCAGCTGGACCCTGTAGCGGCTGGAGCGCCACCTTGCCTTAGAGCAGTGGCGGCCACAGCCCTTTTGGTAGAAAAAGCCTCTGATTTGGTCCTAGGTAACCCTCTAACTGTGCAATGCCCTCACGAAGTGGAGGCTCTCTTACTATGTCACAGGACACAAGCCTTTTCAGATAAAAGCCTGGCTAAGTATGAAATAACCCTTTTAGGTAATGAGAATATCACTTTAAAATGCTGCACAGTTCTTAATCCAGCAACACTACTCCCTAACTTACCCTTCTCGAGGGAACCATTGCATGACTGTGCTTCTTTAGTTGATATGGCTGAAAAACCCCGTGATGATCTTTTTGATACACCTTTAGAAAATCCTGATCTTGTCCTCTATACAGATGGTTCCTCATTTATGAGAGAGGGAACCCGTTTTACTGGAGCTGCTGCAGTTTCTGATTATGACACCCTCTGGGAAGCTTCTCTGCCTTCCCATTTTAGGGCACAGGCTTCTGAACTTGTGGCTCTTACACAGGCCTGTAATATAGCTAAAGATAAGAGTGCCACCATTTTTACTGACTCGAAATATGGCTTTGGCATATGCCACTTTATTGGTATGATTTGGCATCAATGAGGCTTCCTAACATCCTCGGGCAAGGCTATTGCCAATGGGGACCTTATCAAGGACCTCTTAGATGCCCTGAAACTGCCTTTTTCCCTAGCCTTTGTACATTGCCCTGCCCACACAGGGAATAGTGATCCTGTTTCAAAGGGAAATGCACAAGCTGACTCTGCAGCCAAGCTTGCTGCATTAGAAGCTCCTGAACATATATTTAACCTTTCACCTTCTGAGGATATTCCTTCCAACCTAACCTATGACGATTCTGAAGTAGAAAAGTGGAAAAAAGAAATTTAAGGCGAAACAGATCAATGGCATCTGGGTGTCTCCGGAAGGTAAGCCACTTCTTCCCCAGAAATTCTACCACCAGGTATGCCTCTCTGTTCACAGAAAAGGCCATTTTGGTACACAAGGCGTTGTAGACTCTATTAAGAGAACCTGGATAGCACCAGGTGTGACTAATACAGCATCTTGAATCTGCTCGGGCTGCTCCACATATCAGTCTTATAATCAGTATGCTTTTAAGGCCAAAGCTTATTGAGGGCGTCCTCTAGCATATACACCTTTTGAGCACTTACAAATTGATTATATCACGATGCCAAAAGCAGGATATTATAAATTTTGCCTTGTTATAGTTGATCAGCTCACTCTTATATATATATAAGAGCACAAAAGGGTGTTTAGCAAATCTTTTGCTTTTTATTTTTGGTTTTTGGTTTTGCTTTGCTGCCTTTGTTGCCAAAATTCTTCTTAAAGAGATAGTACCTTGTTTTGGCCCACCAGCCCGCATCGATTCTGACAAAGGCACACATTTCACTGATTCGATTTTATCCCAAATCTACTCTTTCTTGGGAGTGACTCCAAAATTCCACACGCCCTACCATCCACAAAGTTCAGGCCAAGTTGAACGTATGAATAAAGAGCTTAAGGGTATGATTGGCAAATTATGTACTGAAACCCATTTGAAATGGCCTGATGTTCTACCATTGGCATTATTCTATCTACACAGTAGACCAAGAGGAGAACTTCATATATCTCCTTATGAAATGCTTTTTGGTCACCCTCCTATCCAAGCTAAAACTTTTTCCCCAGTTTATACATCACTGGTGGGAGGTGATACTTCTGTTGCCTCCTATATACAGGAATTACAAACCAGGCTACGTGAACTCCATGAGGCAGGAGCTGTGGTCCAGGCAGGCCCATTAGACTTTTCATTGCATAACTTCAACCCAGGAGATAAAATATATGTAAAGAATTTTCAGAGAACCAGTGGAACCCAACCTGCCTGGGAAGGACCTTTTCAGGTATTATTGACAACTCCTACTGCCATTAAAATTGGTGAAAAAGACTCATGGATTCATTGCTCTCACGTAAAGCCTGCACCATTCATAGGTGAAGAGATTTCAAATAGACCTGAGGTAGACGCTAAAGAGCTAAAAACCCTAACGATAGCAACTGTTAAAGAGCAAAGAGAGTTCAGAGGAAATAGGTAGTTCCCCTTTGATAATCCCACTGATCAGTTAAATGCTTTGGGACTCAGTCTTCATAAAGTATCAGGAGATGGAAATTGCCTTTTTAGGGCTTTAGAAGACCAGCTAGAAGGTCGCTGTAGAAATCATCTCAGACACAGACAAGAAGCTGCTTCTTATATGATTAACCATAGACAAGAGTTTGAGTCTTTTAGAGTAAATGACTCCCCTTTTGAAGAATATGTTGACGAATTAAAGAAATTTGGAAAGTGGGGAGGAAATGATACAATTGTAGCGTTTGCTAAGCAGCATCAGCTGAATGTGGTAGGTGATCAGTTAAATCAGCCCTTATTGAAAATCAGTGGCACAGACAAAACTGATGCTAGAGAACTCCACATTTTCTACCATAAAGAACATTATGACAGCATTAGAAAGATCAATGACAATTCAGAAACCCCTGCCACTTTGGCATGCAGAGAATTGAGGAACCAGTTAAAACAATGTGGCATACCCCAAATTCTAGCAGCTTAAATATCTTAAAATTTAACAAGCATTTCCTTCTACAGGCAAAAGCACTTGAAGCACATGGCCTAGTTTTCTGGCCCACCTCAATTTCCCCCACCCTTTCCCTACCCTATACCTATTTTTTTTAATCCTTTTTGTTTTTTGTTTTGACTTTTGAAAGTCACTGAAAAGACCTGGAATTCACCACACCTTTAAGTTCTTTAAGAGCACAAAAGGGTGCTTAGCAAATCTTTTGCTTTTTATTTTTGGTTTTTGGTTTTGCTTTGTTTTTTGACTTAACTAAATTTTGTAAACTGAGTGACTTTTCAAAGACATTTTAAGTATATGCTGTGGGTGAGGCCATCGGGTCTCAGAAGCTACCAGAATTTCTTTTTTTTAATCTCTCTTTTTGAGAGAACCATGAGTTCTAATGAGTTTTTTTTTCTTTTTCTCCTTTCTCTTTTATGTTGTTCTGTTTAACTAAAAAAGACCAGGAAGGGTTATTGAACGCTATTGCTTGATACCTCACTGAAAACATTGAATATTGAATCTTGCCAATTGAAGTCTTATTTCTTTTTGATAAATTAATCACCACTTTAAGTATCTGTTACTGGGGGCAGCTAGGTGGCAGAGTGGATAGAGCACTGGCCCTGAATTCAGGAGGACCTGAGTTCAAATCCAGCCTCAGACACTTGACACTTACTAGCTGTGTGACCGTGGGCAAGTCACTTAACCCTCATTGCCTTACCAAAAAAAAAAAAAAAAAAAAAGGCCATAAGTATCTGTTACTGTTATACTAGAGAATTCATGTATTAGATGATGTGGTTTACTTGCTAAAAGAAGATTATGTAATAATGTCTAATATAATCAGCTATTTACATTCATTTATTATTTATATGTCATTATACTATGGGTATGGTTTGGAATTATTATATATATATCACTAATATATTCTCAGTTATGCAGCATAGCACGCATTTTTACCATCATACTGTCTTTGGTGAAATTAATATGAGATTTTGGAAGTATGGAAACTAATCATTTCAAAGACTAACTTGCTGTGAACTCTGATGCAGGCCCTGGAGAGAATATATGTGCAACAAAAGGAGAGACAGGTATATGTAAGTCCATGGTTTGCTTATGATGGTGACTATGTAGAGCACAATTACTAGGCACAGTCCAGTATTCATCCTCTCTCCCTCCTAATTTAACCTAATTTAACTGAACTTATTTATCTTTTTTATCTCACTCAGTTGAACTCACCTGTGGCCTAGCACAATCACTGGCTGTCTTGGAACCATGAGATATGGTATGATAACCTTTCCATAACATTTTCAGGTGTCATGAACACATACTAAATTTGACTTTGATCCAGACACATGGTGGTAAAAAGTGTTACCGATTGCATAACTACCTCAACCCTTTATTAAAAGTCTAAGGATATAAAGGAAGGAATGTAATGGAATTTATTAATTTGATCATTGACAATGCTATGCTAAGGTTTAGTAAAAATACAGCAATTCAAACAGTTAAAGAAGATAATCCAGCTTTCCAGACCAGAGTCCAGAATCCAGCTTTCCAGACCAGAGTCCAGAATCCAGTTTTCCAGACCAGAATCCAGCTTCCTCCTGATGACATCTTACCACTTCAAGAAGACAAGAGAAATCAGAGACTCTATATGAACTGTTTTGTTTTGTTAGTTTTTACTATCTCCTTTCTGTTATAATATACATCATCTGTAACATGTACCTTCTGCAGAGGCTCTCCCTTTGCAAGACTAATGTCAAAGCGTCGGTTCATGAGGACAAAAAAAAAAAAATCGCCCCTCTGGACAAAACTTTCCTCTCTTCCTTTTCTATATTGTTGTTCACATATTATTAGTTAGCAATAGTTATTATATTCTTTTTACTGTTCCGTCAAGGAAACATTTTGTTACTTGAGGAACAAAAGGGGGGACTATAATTATTGGAATGATGCCACCTACTGGAGACTTGCTGTGGGAAAGCTCCACCATGAGGAAAATGCCTCAGAGGCATTGTGGCTTTTCCTTGGCGTCAGGAAATGACATTTGCTCATGGGTGCTGTCTATCAAGGCTACCAGCCAATCAACTTGAGGAGCCTCCTATTTTCTGGGAGGAGACAGGAAGGAGGAAAGGGAGCCTGCGCAGAGAGCTCTGGGGCTTTTTGGGTTCCTGACTTGATGGTGGTGGCGGCAGAGGACTTGACAGGAAATTTGAGGAAAGATAGGAATGCCAGGCTGTTGGAATTCTGTTCTCAATCTTTTTCTTTCTATTTTCCAATAAACCCTTAAAAACCTAAACTCGTTTTATCAGTGATTTTAGTCAGTTTCCCCCAAAACTGGGGGAACAGATTAGAATCCACATTTAGAATCTTAAATTACACAGGAGCAATGAGGGACATGTCCAGGGTTACACAACCGCCTTAGTTTCTTCATCTGTCAGATGAACTGGAGGAGGAAATGGTAAGCCTTTCTAGTATTCTTGCCAAGAAAACCCCAAGGTGGGGTACAAAGAGTCAGACATGACTAAAATAACTCAACAACAAGTCATACAGAGGGTAAGTGACTTGCCCGAGGTAACATAATGAGTGTCTGAGCCTGGATTTGAACTCAGGTCTTCTTGACTCCAGGCCCAGAGTTTTATCCACTGTGGTGATTAAAATTATATGGGACCACCCAATTACTGTCCCAAGTTTTAGGGAAAATTAGCTGGGGTTTTAATATTTATCTATTTAGAAATTAGAGGCTATTGTAGCCATTTGGGGCATTAAGCATTTACTAAAGCATTTTAAATATTAGTAAAGAGAGAGAGAAGACATTGCTCAGCAAGATCAGAAGGCCTATCTAGGATAGAGGGGAGAGAATAATCCGTGTCTTGCCTCCTTGAGCGTTCCAAGCCAAGAGACAACGTGACTCTGTAAGCTTCTTGCAGGCCAGAGGAAAACCTGCCCTTACACATGCCTCAAAGCAAATTAGCTAGCATCATTCAAATCTATTGGTTTACTGGATTTCAGGGTGGTTTGGCACAGTGTGTGCTAATGTCAGAGTTTGGAGCTCTCCAAGGGGAAAAAACTTTCAGGGAGGTGTGGTTTTAATCCCTATTCACAGTACAAGGTCCAACCACATTCCCTTTGAAATTCTCCTTACTCTGGGATGGTCTTAAGAAAGGTCTAGTAAGTCTCTCTAGGTCTCATAGAACCCCATTATTTTGTCACAGCACTTTAAACCTAAGTGACATATCAGTTTTCCATATGTGTTTCCACTCTTGAAACCATCCATGTGTTTTAGCTGATATGTTTTTATGGTGTCCATATTTGACAGACGGCTAGGTATGTCTGGTAGGTAGATTACTCACTTAGAGTCAAAAAGACCTGAGTTTACATCCTGTCTCTGACACTACATGGCTGTGTAACACTGAAAGTCACTTAAACTTTCTGAAACTGTTCTCTCATCTATAAAATGGGGGTAAATAACACCTCACAAGGTTGTATAGTGATAATATAGGTAAGATGTTTCACAAACCATAAAGCTTTATATAAATGCTAACATCATCATCATCATCATGACATACACATTTGTGGACAACAAAGAACTTGGTACATCAATATCACTCAAGACTGTTAATAGTACCACGATTTCATGTTTGTGGAAGTTTTTTTTTTTTTTCATCATCATGGAATATTCAGTGGTAGACTGCTATAGACTTGAAATCAAAATCAGGTTTTGTAACACAAATGCATACTAAACTGAAGCAACAGTACCCTTTATCATTTAACTCAAATTTCTTTTAAAATGAACAACTTATGGGATTAAGAAGGAGAAAAATGATAATAGTTGCTTGTTCTTTCATTCATCTGCATTATCCAACAAACAGATAAAAATAAATATCTCACTGTGATCTGATTGCCTGCATTTTTCTCTCCATGCTCAGTCTTCATCAAAAGACAGAAAACAAGATGGTAAAAGGGAAAATGTGAATTCATTTTCTTCTATTTACTTAGTCAACAATGTAGCATAGTAAGTTTGATTTCATACTAACCTTGGTATGTCTACATGGTTACAATTGGTGTGTTATTGATCTTACTAGTTTTGATCTGGACATTTATATGTCAGGAGCAAACTGTACAGAGCAAAGAACATGCAAGGCCTATAAAGTGAAGTCAAATTGCTCTAGAAAAACACACTCAATTTAGCTGATTAAAGTGACTATTTTCTATGCAATATTTCTGACTACTATATAGTATATTCACCATGATGAGTGAATGTTTTCCAAAGTAATGTTATGGAATACAGATTTCTATCAGAAAGGCTTTTATTTCTGTCTTTCATCATTTTGAAATGTGCTGTGCTGTTCTATGAGTTTTGTGATTAGGTGGTTAATGTAATTGGCTTTTATTACAGGTCAAGTGGTATGAATTCCATAACCAGTCCATACCCAGTAATAGAACAACATTAAGATAAAGCTGATGGGAAGAAATCATTAAAGTTTATTAGTAACAAGATCATTCATTTCCTATAGTCCCTCCTAAATAAGTAGGCACATTGACTTAGGAGAAATTAGGTTATCTTCGCTTCTTTTTTTAGAGTGATCATATTTTTCCCGAAGTGCATGAGTTCTTTATCTTTTTTTAATGTCATTGACCTTTTGCTAATTAGGTGAAGTCTATAGACTACTCATAATGAGATTGTTAACTGTACAAAATAAAATATGTAGGATTTCAAAGGAAATCAATTATATCAAAATATAACTATTAAATTGTTTTAAAAGTTCCATGGACACTAAGTTAAGAACTTCCTGCCTGGATCAATGAGAAACAAATCTACTATGTATTTCTACAACAATGAAGTATTGAATTAGAAAATTGCTTACAACTTAGCTGTAGAAGTCACACTGAAACTAAAATGACACAGTTTGGTCAACACAACTTCATTAATCATGTAAATTTCTTACTATGTATTTGCAAGATTTTTAAAAAAGGCAACATCACATGTTTAGGGGGGCTATGGATGATAGCTCAGAAAGTACTGTAGAGACCACCTGAGGGTGTATCCTTGACACAATTTTTGTGACCACAGTTACAACCTAAAGCCTGAAGCAATGACACAATAGTCAAGTGCTTCACAAGCCTTGTCACTGATCTTCCCCTTCAGGAGTTATCCTTATTTGATCTGTGTGGGACTAGAGAAGAAGCCTATTAACACAGAAACCTGAAGAGAGGAGATGAAAGGAGATTGGTACGAAGAACATTTCTTTATTGTTTTTTGTGGTAGTTGTGAAAAGGCTTATATCGATTCTGCATTCTACCCACTGAAAAGAAGATGCAGAATACTCTTCAAAAATACCAACAACAGTGTGAGTAGCAGAGCATCCAGTCCTTAAAAGGCAAATATTTTTTAACATATTCTTCTCCAACTAGATAACAGCTAGATGATTTAGGGAAAGGAGGTTCTTACAGAAGAATTAACAAAAAAAAATAGGAGGAATTTTAGTGTCTATCCTGGTTAAGGTTCCATATCTAATGAAATAAATTACTCAGGGTCTGAGGTTCAAATATACATTCCATTTATTTAAAAAAAACAAACAAATAAAAACAAAGACATTCATCTGCTCCTAGGTAAAGTAGTTTCTAAAGTTGTTAAAAGCTGTGTAGAGGAAGATAAAAGCAAGTAAAAGACACCAGTAAGGAGGTTAAAAGCAATGAGCAAGGAAGTTATCTGATATTGCAAGAGTTCCCTGCCAGAGTATGAGTTGACCTTAGATCATCACTCCACCAAAGGACCCATGTCTGGTCCTAAATTAATCTAATTGGTACAGTCAGCTCAAAGTGTTCCAGGTATATTTTGTAGCTTCTTTTCTTGATAATCTCTAGGTTTTTGTGACACTGCTTTCCCCTTATTCCCTTCCTACTGCCTCAGTTTCCTTTGCTGGATCATCTTCTAGGTCAGGGCTTCTTAAACTTTTTCTACTTGGTGACCCCTTTTTGCCTGAGAAATTTTTACATGACCTGGGGTATATAGGTGTACAAATTAAACATCTACTGTCAAATTTTTCATGACACAGTGTTATGACACCATATGGTGTTGTGACCGACATTTTAAGAAGCTTTGCTATGGGTCCCACTTACCAACTGTGGAGATCCCACAAGCCTCTGCCCTGCCCTCTTCTCCCTTTTCTCTTTGTCAATCTTATCAGACAGAATCCATGAATTCCTTCTTTCTTTTCTTTTTTTCTTTTGTTTTGGTGGGACAATGAGGGTTAAGAGACTTGCCCAAGGTCACACAGCTATTAAGTGTCAAGTGTCTGAGGTTGGATTTCAACTCAGGTCCTCATGTATACAGGTCCAGTGCTTTATCCACTTCACCACCTAGCTGCCCCTAGAATCCATGAATTCAATTATCATTTCTATGCAGATGTTTCTCAATTCTATTTATTTACTGTTGTTCTTTCGTTTCAATTGTGTCTGACTCTTGATGATCCCATTTGTAGTTTTCTTGGCAAATGTGCTGAAATGATTTGCCATTTCCTTCTCCAGCTCATTTTACAGATAAGGAAACTACAGCAAAATTAGGTAACTTGCCTAGGTTCACACAGGCAATGTCTTGAGGCCTGATTTGATCTCAGCTCTTCCTGACTGGTACTCTTTCTGGTGAGCCACCTAGTTTCCCTATTTATTTAGCCCTAACCTCTTTCGCAAACCTCCAGTCTTGCATCTCCAAATATCTATTGGATATCTTGAACTGAGTGTGTCATGTAAGCATCTTAAACTCAACATGTCCAAAACTAAACTCATCATCTTTCTCCCCCAAACTCTCTCCCCTTTCTAGCTTGACCACTATTCTTCCAATCATCTAAGAAAGAAAGATGTGTGTCATCTTCATCTATTTATTCTCTCTCACTAGCATCCTCATATCCAGTCATTTGTCAAATGCTATAGTTTGTTCTCTTTGTAACATCTGTTGTAAGCACTGTGTCCCTTTTTCACCTCTGACACTGTCACCCCCACGGTTCAAGTGCTTGCCACCTCACAACAGGACAATGACAATAGCTTTCTGGTTGTTTTCCTTGCTTCAAATGCCTCCTCATCCCAGTCCATCCTCTACTCAGCTGTCAAATTGATTTTACCTACACACCTTCAATAAACTTCAGTGTCTACTACCTTTCAGATAAAATGTAAAATCTGCTGTTTGGCTTTTAAAACTCTTTATAAACTGCCTGTTTTCTATTTTTCAAGGCTCCTTTTAAATCATTCCTTTCCACTTGTTCTGTGATCCAGTGATACTGGCCTTGCTATCTCTTGCACACAGCCATCTGTCTTCCATCTCTTTGTATTTTCATTGGCTGTCTCTCATGCCTAGAATGGTCTCCCACCTTATCTGCCTCCTGCTTTCCTTGGCTTCCTTCAGGTACTAACTAAATCCCTACCTTCTTCAAGATCTTCCCCCTCCCAAAAAAAAAAATCCAATTCCCACTTAACGCTAATACCTATTTTTATGATCATCTCCTGTTTATCTGGTATACAACTTGTTTACACTTAGATATGTTAATATTGTCTACACTATTATGTATTCCTTGAAAGGAAGGAATTAAAAAAAAAAACTCTTTCTTTGTAGCCTTAACACTTAGCACTGTTCTTGTCACATAGTAGGCACTTAATGAATGCTTGCTGCCTTGATTTGACTTTACTCACAATCTAACTGGTGTTGTGGTAGTTTTGGTTATTAAATCAAGCTTTCTAGTGACACCAATATTCTGTGACACCATACCAGTGTCAGTGATAATACTCTCTCTTTATCAGTATCATTCCAGTAATTTTGACAAAGCAATAATCCTAATCATTCATAAACATAGAACTTAAAGGTCTTAGAGGTCAAATATTTAGTCTGATTCCCTCACTTAGAACTCAAAGGGTAGTTGTTCTCAAATCTCTCTGCAGCTGTCCTTTATCTAGTGATACAAAGGAAACTGTCCATAACTAAAGATTACAGAAAGATATAACTGATATAAAATCTATAGATGGAAAATAATCAGGTGGATTTCCATACTGGATTTATTACTTTGGTCTTATTACTTTGGAGTTGCACTACACAAAGTTGAAAGTATAATTAGCTATTCATTTATTCTACATTAGGCACAGAGGAAGAGTTATAAGTACTTTTTATTTCTAAGATAGGCTATAACAATTTTTCCCCTCATAGGTCTTAGTTATATTTAAGGAAATATCAGAATAGTAGAATCTCCAAGGCTCCAGGGATACTAGAGACTATGTCTTCTAATTTTTAGCCAAACAAAAATTCCCAGTAGATCAAAATTCCATAATTGTCCATTACACTTTTTTTTCAGAGCAATGAGGGTTAAGTGACTAGCCCAGGGTCACACGGCTAGTAAGTGTCAAGTGTCTGAGGCCAGATTTGAACTCAGGTACTCCTGAATCCAGGGCTGGTGCTTTATCCACTGTACCACCTAGCTGCCCCTCATTACACTTTTAAATAGCTTAAATTATCAGGAAGTTTATCTTAATATTGAGCCTAAACTCTCTCCTTTATGGTATCTGTCCAGGGACCTTATCTGGGCCTTAGGACAAGCAGGGCAAGTATCATATCTCTTCCAAGAAACTATTCTTCAAATACTTAAAGACAATCATAGTGTCTCTCTCACCCCAATGCCTTCTCTTATACAGGCTAAATATGCTCAGTTTAGATAGTAGATCATCGGTCTTAAAGCTTTAAGGTACCATAGTGATTAATCTACTCATTTATCAGATAAGGAAAACTATCAATTTGTTAAACTGATCAGTTGAGATCCTTTGATATCGTGATCTCAAGGCCCTTTACCATCTTGATAATGCTCCTTTGGACACTCCAGCTTATTAATATCCTTCCTAAAAGATAACATCCAGAATACCTCTTGTCTGACCAGGACAGAAAGTAATAGCACTAAACCACCCTCTTCTTTTTTAAGTAAATGAGACCAGAAGGAAATCCTATCTTAGACCTAGCTATTCATATGTGGATCAGTGTCCCAAAATGTTTTATTGTGACTATAAGTATTATTTAGGAAGATCTCTCTTCAAATATATACTCAAGAACATTTTAGCTGTGTGTCCCACTTCTGTACTTCTGTTTCCCCATTTCTACATTGATGGAAATGGACATGATGAAAAGTTTCAGAAATCTTTGTGAAAGCAAACTGGAAATTGGTGATCTCTTAAAGTATGGCTCCTCTACTTGTCTTCTGCTTCCAAAACTTTTCTCATGATCTCTCCTCTCTTCTCTCTCCCCTTTTTTCCCACTTCTCTTTCTTCTCCAGCAAGATTTAGAAATATGTGTGTCCTCTCTAGAAGGAGATACAATACATTCTCTCTTATTTCAAGCTCTCATTCACTACAACCCATATGCAGGAATAATCATCATTCTCTCTACCAAAGAAGAAGAGTATTATACAAATGCTCCTGGTTTGACCTCACAGTTATCATTAATATACTGTGTCCCCCTGGGCTACAGCTATTTGAGATACATTGGATAGACAGTTCTAGGAATTAAAGGGGAGCTCTTTGAGGTATAGATCTAGCAGTGGAATTGCTTGGTTGAAGGTTCCTTTTGGGGATAGAAAGGGGAAGGAGAAAGAGTCCAGCCATGACATTTCTGCTTTCCACAAAGGAAGAAATCACAATCTCCAGTTTAAGATAAAATAGTTAAAATCTCATCTAACTGTGCTATATGTTAGCCTATCTAACTATGAATATACATATGAATATACATATAATCATACACTGTGTACATATATGTACTTATCACATATAGATACGATATACATATGTAATACGTATAAATTACACAGGGCTTTAAAGTTTATAAATGTTTTTATATGTATTATCTCACTTCCTTTTTACAAACAGCATAAAAGGTAGGTATAAGTCTTAGTATTGTGGCCATTTTTCAAAAGAAAATAATGAGGAACCACAAAAATGTTCAAATGATTTTCCTGGGACAGACAGCTAATAAGTTGTAACATCTATGCCTCTCTTCTCACTTTCTTTGGGATACATCTCAAGCATAATCTTTTAAATGAAGACTTTAATAATATCCATAACTTCTAGTTTTATTCTTCCTAAATAACCTTGGATTTAACTACTATGTGTGTATATTTATTTATTTTGTATTTATTCTGTAACTACTTGCCTCCTCTGTTAGGTTGTAAGCTGCTTACATTGTCAAAACTTAAAGAAAGAGGAAATAGACTCATATATACAAAATTTTTATAACTTCTTTTTGTGGTTGCAAAACATTAAAAATAAAGGGTGCTAATCACTGGGGAATGGCTGAAAAATATAATATTTGAATGTAGTCGAATATATTGTGCAATAAGAAATGAGGTATGGGAAGGTTTCAGGGAAATCTGAAAAAACTTGGAACAAGTGGTATAGAGTGAAGTAAGCAGAACCAATACACCAAAGTATTAAAGAGAAATTCAATAAAGAAAAGCAACATTGAAGGACTTATAGTTTATAAATGAAGTAAGCAACTATGATTCCAGAGAACTCATCATGAAGCCTACTTCATGATAGAGAAATGATTAATTCAAGTGAAGATTGAGGCATATATTTTGGGCATGGCCAAAGAGGAATTTGTTTTACATGGGTACATATTTGTGGGTACAATTTTTCTTTCACTTTAATTGTTGAGTACTGGGAGAAGAGAATAGGAGAAGAAAGAAGATTTGTAGGGATTGTTTCATTCTTTCTATTTGGTATCACCAGAGACTATGCCTAGCATAAACGTAATACTTTTATAAATACTTGATTTTTTTGGATTGGTATTCAAAAAAAATCTCTCCTAATAACAAACCCAATATTCTTTTCCTCTCTGGCTCTGCTCCTGAATTTTCAGACTTTGCTACCATGACTTTAGCTGTAGTCACACCTTGGAACTTTCATCAGTGTCAGGGCCTCCCTCTCTCCTCCAGACTAAGTCTTACCTCTCTGGTGAGTTTCTTCTTTGGCTTCTATTTTGAAGAAGTGTTCATGCCAGCTAACTTTCATTCTTGTCCTTACTAGAGTCTTACTCTCAGGACTTTAGCAACATTTTTGCCCACCTCCACATAGGTAGCCCTTCATCCCCTTTATGTGTTGCCTCTCCATATTAGAATTTAAGTTCCTGGAGGAAAGGGACTGTCTTTCTTTTTGCTTCTGTCTGTATCCTCTGCATGTAACACAGTGTTTGGAACATAATAAGTACTTAATAAATACTTATTTACTGCTTGTTGTTTTCTACTATGCCTTCTAATAGTACCTACCATAAAATGGTAAAAGAAGCAGTGAATTAATATGGTACATAAAGAAGATATTTAGCTGTTGGAGCGGGAACCATGATTGGAATGGGGATTAATATATGAAGAAAGGAAAGCAAGAGCATTAAGAGAATATAATAAATGATTAGTAAAGTGGAGTAGCTAGATGTGGAGTTTGGAAGACAAACCATTCCACAACTAACTGTGATTTTACAAATAGAAAGATAGGTATGTATATATATATATATATATGTATATATATATATATATATACATACAGATGTGTTTATTAATGCATGCATATGTATATGTGTGTAATAGGTTCAAGGGAAATGTAGAATCCCAAACTTGGAAAGGATGTCAGGCTCTTTACTCCAATTGTTCTTGTGTGTCTGTATGTGTATAATGATGACCCCTTCTACAGTGTAAGTTGAAAATAATTTCAAAGCTTTAGAGCTGAAAACTTTGACGAAATCTATTCCTACTTCTTAATTTTAATGATAAAAATTGAGACTTTTGCTAGTTATGCAACTTCCCTAAGGTCACACAGGTAGGAGAATCAGAATTTGAACCTACATTTTCTGAATCCAAAGCCCGTGTGCTGTCCACTCATTGTAGCATATTGTCTCCATATAATTAGATCATCTTATTGTATAAGCACTTCTATTGAGAGAAATTCCTCTGTCTCCAGAGACAGGAAATTCTAATTTTGGAAAGTACCAATTATTTGAAAGTTTTCTCATTCCCCTCTTCTCTTGATATTAAGTTAAATTTGCTTCTTTGCAGCTTCTCCCTACTGCTCCTAATTCTGACCTCTGGGGCCAATCAGAACAAGCCTAACTCATCTTCTACATGACAAAGTAAATACAAGAGAGTGTCAATGATCTGTCAAAATAGTGTTGGGAGCACAAAAGCTCAGGATTAGCTAAGACTGGAAATGAATACTAACAACCAAAAGTAAATTCTAGCTATTTTTTTTTTGGGGGGGAGCAAGAGGATTGAGGGCAAGGAAGGAATATTACCACTGTTCAGGGTCAACAGTACAATGATAATGATTGACAGGGAGAAGACTGAATTATTCAACTCATTATGCTCCTGCTTTTTCTGCCAAGGAGAATAAGCTTTGGACTTGGGAGAATAGGTCAAAAATGGTTAAAATGGAATTGAAACTCAAGCTATGTTAAAAAAAAGATTTTAAAAGAGTATCTAGCAACCCTTCAATGAAAGTAAATTACCAGGCCCAGTCTAACTATATTGCAGGACACTTATGTAATAGGTGAATGTGACTGTTGAGCCACTGTCAGTGATTTTGTCTCTCTGTTTCTCTTTGTCTCTCTCACTCTCACTCTCATTCTCACTCTCATTTTCACTTAATAACACACACATCTAAATCTGCATATCTTTCTAATAGGAGATATGCAACAGAAATAGAGAGAGGCAAATATTTTTTCCCATTCCCCCTGTAAAACAATTAATTATTAGCTATTTAATCTAATCTGAAAAAAATTATAACTGGACTTATGAAAAATCATAAATATATGAAAAATTATAGGTTTAGAAAAATTACAATTGGTCCATAAGTTCCATCTGGGTCACCATTCAAATGTAAAAATATTTTTGACTGACTAGGCCTAATTTGGGGGGGGGTAATCTAACTGTAGGACTAATCTGGGGACTTTTGACTAACTAGCTATCTGACTGCTATTAATTTAATGTGGGCTGTTTATAAAGTTCCACCACACTGCTCCACTCCCAAAATTGATAAGCAAAAGATTAAGAAGATTCTTAACTAGATAATCAAAGCAGAGTTTATTTATGAGATACTATTTAAACGTAAAAATACAGGGAAATAAAACGTACAACCTGACTGCGTTCTGGGTGTCTTTTTCCACCTGCTGGGCCTGGAACTTTTTTAATACAATAAGGACCTTGTCGCTTCCTCTTGCCTTAGAGTATGTTCCACTTTCACTACTCAGGTCCTCTATTCTAACTCTGAGCCCCTTTCACTTTGTCTATCCCCTGCTTCTAACTTTCCTCTCAGTACTGCCAAGTACACTGAATCCCTGTGTTTCTCTCTCATCTTCCATTCTCCTAGCGCTCCAGTGTTCTTCTGTTCTCTTAATCTTCACTTTCTCCAACCTGTACCCTCTGCTGACCGCTTCCTTCTGTGTTCTCTGCTGCCTCCTGTTCTGTCTGTCTGCTCCACCAGTCTGCCCTCTGCTGCTTTTGCCGCTCCCATCCTTCTCTGTTCTTCTAATCCTGTCCCCTCCCTCGCCGCCCCCCCCCCCCTTTTAATCTTGTCTGCCGGCCTTCCCTTTTCTTTGTTCCCTTTCCTTCTTGTCTGCGGACCTCTTAATCTTGTCCTTCGGCTTCCCTTTCCATCTAACTCCCAGTTCTATATATATCTTACTTCTCTCCACTCAAATCTCAGGGCTTTTTGTGCCCCCATACACACAAAGCTAATCTGCCAGCCAGGGCTGTGACTGAAGGGGAGGGGGGCGCTCGCTCAAGCCTCCCATGCATACCACACCCAGGGCTCCAGGGGCCTGTGCCCCTGCTGTGCACCTGGGACCTAGGCACGGGCTACTCCAGAGCCCGGTCTGGATGAGCCCAGGATCTCTCAGATAGATCCTCTCAGGGTAGAGGGAGCTCCCCACAGCTGTCTGACCTGGTGTCTTATACAGCCCATGGGGCTTCTTCTGCCCAGCTGAAGCAGAGGGGGAGGGGCACCAGCATGTGTAATTTAAGATTCTAAATGTGAATTCTAATCTGTTCCCCCAGTTTTTGGGGAAACTGACTAAAATCACTGATAAAACGAGTTTAGGTTTTTAAGGGTTTATTGAAAAATAGAAAAAAATAGATTGAGAACAGAATTCCAACAGCCTGGCATTCCTATCTTTCCTCAAATTTCCTGTGAAGTCCTCTGCCACCACCACCACCATCAAGTCAGGAACCCAAAAAGAGTGAGAGCTCTCCGCGTAGGCTCTCTTTCCTCCTTCCTGTCTCCTACCAGAAAATAGGAGGCTCCTCAAGTTGATTGGCTGGTAGCCTTGATAAACAGCACCCGTGAGCAAATGTCATTTCCTGACACCAAGGAAAAGCCACATGGCCTTGCCCTCTGAGGCATTTTCCATATGGCTGAGCTTTCCCACAGCAAAGCTCCAGTAGGTGGTATCATTCCAATCATTACAAGCACCTCCCACACAGAAGAGACCTTGAGAGCCTAAGGATTTCTAATCTCAGCCCAAAGGTAGGGTCCCTAAATCAAAATAAATTTCCACACCCCCACCTCCATTAGGGGCAGATATGATGTCTTTGATCATAGGACAATGAGCTTGTCTTTGCTTTCTGAAATAACTGTATAATATATTGTTAAAATGGTTTGTACATTTAAAAAAGGAAATAGTGATCACCAAGATTCAACATGACTATTAAGAAAAGGTTATGCTAAACTAAAGTCATTTCCTTATTTGGCATTGCTGCTAACCTAGCAGGAGAAGAAAAGCCATGGACATCGTACACCTTTATTTCAGCAAAATTTTTGACAAAGTATCACACTCTGTCCTTGTTGACAATATATAGATATGGGTATTAGATTATCATGTAGTTAGATGGATTCAGAATTGACTGGGTAAACAAAAAGGTGGTCATTAGTGGGTTTTTGTCAACCTGGAAGGAGTCCAATTATGAAATATCTTAGGGATCTGGCCCTGTTCTTTTCTTTCTTTCTTTCTTTCTTTTTTTTCTTTTGGAGAGGCAATTGGGGTTAAGTGACTTGCCCAGGGTCACACAGCTAGTAAGTGTTAAGTGTTTGAGGCCGGATTTGAACTCAGGTCCTCCCTTCTCCAGGGCCAGTGCTCTATCCACTGTGCCACCTAGCTGCCCCCCTGTTCTTTTCTAAATTTATTGGTGACAGAAACAAAGGCACACTTATCAAATCTGGCTATGATGTAAAGCTGTGAGGAAAAGAAAAAAAATTTGCATGAAAGAGTCAAGATTCAAAGTGATCTTGCCAGCCTTAAAGAATGAGGTATATATGCAGATAGGTATAGAGCATGGAGTAGTTGTGACCCCATAGTTTGGAAGAACATTTTCTTACTCTCTGGGTAGAATCAGCTATGGCCTTAGGCAGCCCATTCTATTTCAGGCTATCTGTAATCATTAGGATATTTTTCCTTATATTGAGGGTGAATATGGTTCTCTTTAACTTCTCCCAAGTGCTCCTAGTAATGCTGGGACTAAATAGAAACAAAGTAAAATCCATTTTCCATATAAGAATATTTAGTTAGCTGAAGAAAGGCATTCCTATAGCCTAAGTATTCCCTCAGGGAAAAAATTCCCAGTTCCTTCAAGTGATGCTTATAGGTTATCCATATTGGATGCCCAAATCTGAATGTGGTCTAGTTTATCAAATTCATTCTTAAAATGATAATTTTAATAATCCAGTAAAGATAAAACTAATTATTTTAGTCAGCTATGTCAAAATGCTGACAAATCTTGAGCCTGTGGCTCCTTGTCTCTCCCTTGTTCTCTCCTCCCTCCACCAGCTCCCCCCCCCCCCCCCGCCCACCTCTGCCCAGATAGCTTCTGGAAAATGAACAATGCTCTCATGCTTTCCAAGTCAACAGTAGAATGAAGCAGGGCTCTCTTTTTGGATCTCATGCTTTTTAGCATGATGTTTTCAACAATGTTTTCAGACACCTTTAACGAAGATGAAAATGGCATCAAGGTCAGCTGACACACTGATGGCAAATTCTTTAACTGGAAAAGGCTGCAAGCCAAGACTAAAAAGGAAGAGTTGGTGAACAACTTTCTGCTTGCAGATGAATAGGCACTCACTCAATGCAGCCTCTGAGGCAGAGATGCAACAAAGTATGGATTGATTATCTGCTTCTTGGGCTAATTTTGGCCTGACATTCAACTTTAATAAAACAGAATTTCTCCACCAGCCAGCACTACAACATCAGTTACATCAAATGGAGAAAATTTGAATGCTGTGGATAAGTTCACTTACCTTGAAGGTACACATAGATGAAGAGGTTCACACTTACATTACCATAGATAGCTTGGTTGCTGGGAGACTTTGAAGGAAAGTATGGGAGAGAAGTTGTGTTAAGCTTCCCAAAGGTTTGAAGGTCTACAGAATCATTGTGTCTACTTCATTGCTGTATGCCTGTGAAACCTGGAGAGTGTGCCAAATGCCATGCGAGGAAACCAAATCATGTCCAAATTATCTTAAGAAGATTCTGAAGAAGGGCAGCTAGGTGGCTCAGTGGATAAAGTACCAGCTCTGGATTCAGGAGGACCTAAGTTTAAATTCGGCCTTAGACACTTGACACTTATGAGCTGTGTGACCCCGGGCAAATATTGCCCTGAAATAAAAAGATTCTGAAGATCACCTGGCAAAATAACATACCAGACACTGAAGTTCTTTCTAGAATTGAACTGACAGACATTCAAGCTCTACTTTAGAGACCACAACTCTGATGAGCTGTCCATGTTGTTTGAACGCCAAGTGTGCATTTGCCTAAAAGACCATTTTATGGAGAACTGACACAGGGCAAGTTCTCAGACAGAGGTCAGAAGAAGTGATACAAGGACACTCTCAAGTTCTCTCTGACAAGTTTTGGAATTAATTTTGAGATATGGGGGACACTGGCAAAGGACTTCCCAGCATGCATGCCTGCTTCAAAGAAGTTACTCTATGAGCAAAGGAGAATAGTCACAGCTCAAAAGAAATGTGAAAAGTGCAGATTTAGAGACATTTCCACTCCAAATGTTCATGTGGACTATTTTGTGCCTTACCTGTGGTAGAGCCTTCCAAGCTCTAGTGGTCTGATCAGTGACAGTTTGACACACTATAGCTTGACCCTAACATAGTGATGTCATTTTCATGAGCATGAAAGATAACAAATATACATACATATATATGTATAGGTATGTATGCATACGTATATATGTATACACAAAGGTGTATATATAATAGATATGCATATGAATTTGTGTATATTTCAATATATTTGGTTTGCTTTGCAATAATTTGTATTATATTTTATTCATTAAAAATATCCTGAGAAATCCATAAGTGTCATGGAATGGCTAAAAGGGTCCATGCTACATACAAGCCAAAAAAAAAAAAATGTTAAGAAATGCTTGCATGAAGTGTAGCCCAAGGATGCTCTCATACCATAGGGGAGCATTCCTGTTTATCCTTCCTTTCCGCTTTGGAAAGTATAAATTTACTATTGATATTAAAAGAAATACCACAGATCTTAGTACACAGAAATTCATTAACTTCACCAGTCAATACATATTATTCTATGTACTCAACTGTCATATAACAAACCTGAACATATCTGCCTGGCCTATAGACTACCTGAAAGACTCAGTTGTTTGTGGATAATATTTTGAGAACAATTACAAAAGAGAAAATCTCTTAAAAAAGGAGTAAACTTGCATCTTCTTTGTCTTCTAAACTTTCAGTACCACTGCATCTCTCTGACTTCAGACTATTCAATGTTTTAGAAATTACTTTAACTAATTCCCTAGCACTGCCAGAAAGCACAAATCCAGATATGGGGATCTATTCATAATCACGTTTCTTTGGCACTCACCTGCCTCTTTCTTAGCAATAGCTATTTTTACTTCATTACTTCCTAATAGTCCAGGCCTCTTTTCTTGATTTTCCTTGTTAAAGGTTGATTTAGAAAAGCAATTCAGTCACTTTAGCATCATCATAGATTTTATGGCCCACCTCATTTATTAATGTGCCCACTCTCTTTAGTATTTTTGCCCAATATATATGCTTTTATAGAAAATGCTGAGTCAGATAACTTCCCATTAGGGTCTGCTCAGCATTTATATCTCAAAAGGGCTGCAGTGTAATACAGAGTTCACTGAATTCAGCAGGAGCAATTCTTTTTAAATGTAGTTACCACAAGTGAGCAGTTGATCCATGATGTGTGGTGTCTTGGCCTTTTGCTTACTTTCAAGGGGGTCACTTTTAGTTTAAGCTCTCTGATCATTTACTCAAATAAATATTTTATTAAGATACAAACTTGGGGCAGCTAGGTGGTGCAGTGGTTAAAGCACCGGCCCTGGATTCAGGAGTTCCTGAGTTCAAATCCGGCCTCAGACACTTGACACTTACTAGCTGTGTGACCCTGGGCAAGTCACTTAACCCCCATTGCCTGCAAAAAAAAAAAAAGATACAAACTTAATTTTGTCTCTCATGGACTACACATCCTTTACTAAGGATTGTCTTCCCTGGATTAGTTTTGAACACCTAACAGCATCTATAAGTGATATTGTATGCATTCATTTTTTTGCATCACTAGAGTTAGGGTGCTTTGCCATCTCTCACACAGACACAAACACACTTTATCCATGACCCAGTGAGCAAAATGGAAGGCAGGTTTACCTTATTTAAATGAATTGATGATTCTTCTCCAATGTTCATAATTAGGAATTTTTATTTTGTGAACAAAGACTTATTTTAGTTTTGTCTATGTAGCCTCAGTACCTTACATGCAGTAGATCCCAAATAAATTTTTGATTCATTGAACTGAAACAACATGCAAATGCCAACATAAGAGAAATCAAATAGAAGAAAACAAATCACCTACTTTTAAAAACAGCTTCATTTTCTTTATATAACGACATGAAACAAGACCTGTCTTTTAAATCTCATGAAACAATACATGAATTTGAATTAAACCTTTACTTGGCAAGTAGGAAGAGGGTTTTTATCCACATTGACCAAAGCAGGCAGACTATTTCCAAATTGTTTTGAGTAGGAATGCTTGTACATGAAAGTTTTGATTTATTTTATTTAAAACTGTGAAAATGTCCAACAGAGACCCAAACCTAATATATTCTTTATAAGACTGTACAGCTTCTAGAATAGGAGTATTGCAGCTTGGAAGATTCCAGGAACATACTACCCTAGGCCTAGCTGTCATGTTGTGAGGACCCAGAAACAACTTTTTCACTGCATAACTAGAAACTATAGTATGCATTAAAATGTCTCCTGCTTATAGAAATGCAGTTTTTGTGCTTAAGATCAGGATATGGACAGGGACTGGACATATTTTTTCATTAGTGTAGAGAATTCCTGGGTAAGGAAACTCTTTCTCTCTATGCAGGCTGGGAGCTTCTCTGTAATTTGTACTTTTAGAGAGTTGTCTATAACACTGAGGGAACACATGACATAGGATCATAGATTAAGAGGAAATTTGAGTCTCAAGTACCTGAAATGACTTGCCCAGGGTCACAGCCAGTATGTGACAGAGGCTGGATATGAAAATTATAGTCTAAAAATTTACTTTTACTACCAGTAAGAAAATCATTAGGGCAACTAGATGGCTCAATGCACAGAGCACTGGGCTTAGAGTCAGGAAGACCTGAGTTCAAATATGGCCTCAGACACTTGTACTTGCTTTATGACCCTGGACAAGTCAATAAACCTGTTTGCCTCAGGTTCCTCATCTGTAAAATGGGGATAGTAATAGTACCTTCCATCCAGGGTTGTTAGCAGGGTCAAATGAGACAATAATTGTAAAATGCTTAGTATCCTACCTATAAAGATTAACTTTTATAATTGTAATGAAGAATAAAAAGTTTGACACATTAACTCCTTCTCCATATACATACACACTACAATGAGTGAATGTACATACACTATATACACATATATACAGACATACATATATACACACTTTTATATGTATACAGATACACACATATATATATATATGAATATGTACATATATTTGTATAATCACTCAAAATAGAAACAAAAACAAAAATGAAAATGAACTTCATTTCTAGCTTACAACCTAGCACAACAGAAGTCGTGGTTTTATGAGAAGTTTCTCCATTATCATATAATCAAAGAAACCATTGAGTCAGACCCTAGGGCTTTTAGGGTTCTACACCAGACTGCTGCTTTTTCTTTCTTTTTTTTAATTAATAAAGTATTTTATTTTTTTTCCATTACATGTAAAGATAGTTCTCAACCTTTGTTTATACAAGCTTTACAATTTCAGATTTTTCTCTCTCCCTCTCCTCCCTCCCCCCTCCCCTAGACAGCAGGTAATCTGATATAATTTATATATATATATATATATATATATATATATATAATATATATATATATATATATATATATATATATATATATATACACATAACATTAATCCTATTTCTGCATTAGTCATGTTATAAGAGAAAAAAAATCAGAGCAATGATGGAAAACCTCAAAATACAAAAAAAACAACAGCATCAAAAACAAAAGAAATAGTATAGTTCATTTAGCATCTATACTCCACAGTTCTTTTTTTCTTTTTCCTGGATTTGGAGATCCTCTTCCATCACGAGTTCCCTGGAACTCTTCTGTGCCACTGCATTGGTGAGAAGAATATAGTCCATCACAGTAGATCAACACTCAATGTTGATGTTACTGTGTACAATGTTCTTCTAGTTCTGCTCATCTCACTCATCATCAGCCCACGCAAGACCCTCCAGGTTTCTCTGAACTCCTCCTGCTCATCATTTCTTACAGCACAATAGTATTCCATTGTATTCATATACCACAACTTGTCCAGCCATTCCCCAATTGATGGGCACCCCCTCAACTTCCAATTCTTTGCCACCACGTAAAGAGCAGCTATAAATATTTTTGTACATGTGGGTCCCTTTCCCCCTTCCATGATCTCTTTGGGAAAAAGACCCAAAAGTGGTATTGCTGGGTCAAAGGGTATGAACAGCTTTATCGCCCTTTGGGCATAATTCCAAATTGCTCTCCAGAATGGTTGGATCAGTTCACAGCTCCACCAACAATGAATTAGTGTTCCAATTTTCCCACTCCTTTTCCAACATTTATTATTTTCCTTTTTTGTCATTTTAGCCAATCTGATAGGTGTTAGGTGGTACCTCAGAGTTGTTTTTATTTGCATCTCTCTAATCATTAGAGATTTAGAGCATTTTTTTCATATGGGAATAGATAGCTTTGGTTTCTTCATCAGAAAACTGCCTGTTCATATCCTTTGACCATTTCTCAAATGGGGAATGACTTGGGTTCTTATAAATTTGATTTAGTTCCCTATATATTTTAGAGATGAGGCCTTTATCAGAAGTACATGCCTCAAAAATTGTTTCCCAGCTTTCTGCCTCCCTTCTAATTTTGGATGCATTGCTTCTGTTTGTACAAAATTTTTTTTAATTTAATGTAATCAAAATCATCCACTTTGCATTTTATAATATACTCTATCTCTTGTTTGGTCAAAAACTGTTTTCCTTTCCAAAGATCTGATAGGTAGACTATTCCTTTCTCTCCTAATTTACCTATGGTATCACCTCTTATGTCTAAATCGTGTATCCATTTTGACCTTATTTTTGTATAAGGTGTAAGATGTTGGTCTATGCCTAATTTCTGCCATACTATCTTCCAGTTTTCCCAGCAGTTTTTGTCAAATACTGAGTTCCTATTCCAGAAGCTGGAGTCTTTGGGTTTATCAAACACTACATTACTAGTGTCATTTACTACTGCATTTCCTGAGCCCAGCCTATTCCATTGATCTACCACTCTATTTTTTAGCCAGTACCAGATAGTTTTGATATCTGCCGCTTTATAGTAAAGCTCCAGGTTTGGTACCGCTAACCAACCTTCCTGTGAATTTTTTTTCATTATTTCCCTGGATATTCTTGATTTTTTGTTTTTCCAGATGAATTTTGTTATTATTCTTTCTAGCTCTATAAAATAATTTTTAGGTAGTCTGATTGGTATGGCACTGAATAAGTAAATTAATTTAGGCAGTATTGTCATTTTTACTGTATTAGCTCTGCCTATCCATGAGCAATTGATATCTTTCCAATTATTTAGATCTGATTTGATTTGTGTGAAGAGTGTTTGGTAGTTGTGTTCATAGAGTTCCTGGGTTTGTCTTGGCAAGTAGACTCCCAAGTATTTTATATTATCTACCGTTACTTTAAATGGAATTTCTCTTTTTATCTCTTGCTGCTGGACTTTGTTGGTCATGTATAGAAATGCTGATGATTTATGTGGATTTATTTTATATCCTGCTACTTTGCTAAAGTTGTTAATTGTTTCAAGTAATTTTTGAGTTGATTCTCTAGGATTCCTTAAGTATACCATCATATCATCAGCAAAGAGTGATAGTTTTGTTTCCTTCTTGCCTATTCTAATTCCTTTAATTCCTTTCTCTTCTCTGATTACTAAAGATAACATTTCTAGTACAATATTAAATAATAGGGGTGATAATGGACATCCCTGTTTCACCCCTGATCTTATTGGGAAGTCCTCTAATTTATCTCCATTGCATATAATACTTGCTGATGGCTTTAGGTAGATACTGTTTATTATTTAAAGGAAAGCTCCACCTATTCCTAAACTCTCTAGTGTTTTTATTAGGAATGGGTGTTGTATTTTGTCAAAAGCTTTCTCTGCATCTATTGAAATAATCATATGATTTTGGTTGGTTTTCTTATTGATGTGGTTGATTATGTTAATAGTTTTCCTAATGTTGAACCAGCCCTGTATTCCTGGTATAAATCCCACCTGGTCATAGTGTATTATCCTGGTGATCACTTGCTGTAATCTCCTTGCTAATATCTTATTTAAGATTTTAGCATCAATATTCATTAGGGAAATTGGTCTATAATTTTCTTTCTCTGTTTTTGCTTTGCCTGGTTTTGGTATCACCACCATATTTGTGTCATAAAACGAATTTGGTAGCACTCCTACTTCACCTATTTTTCCAAATAATTTGTATAATATTGGAATTAATTGTTCTTTAAATGTTTGGTAAAATTCACCTGTGAACCCATCTGGCCCTGGGGATTTTTTCTTAGGGAGTTCATTAATGGCTTGTTCAATTTCTTTTTCTAATATGGGTTTATTTAAGGATTTTATTTCTTCTTCATTTAACCTGGGCAGTTTGTAATTTTGTAAATATTCATCCATTTCATTTAGATTGTCAAATTTATTGGCATACAGTTGGGCAAAATAATTCCTAATTATTGATTTAATTTCTACTTCATTGGTGGTAACATCCCCTTTTTCATTTTTGATACTGGCAATTTGGTTTTCTTCTTTCTTTTTTAAATCAAACTAACCAATATTTTATCTATTTTATTGATTTTTTCATAAAACCAGCTCTTAGTTTTATTGATTAATTCTATAGTTTTTTTGCTTTCAATCTTATTAATTTCTCCTTTGCTTTTCAGGATCTCTAATTTAGTATCTAATTGGGGATTTCTAATTTATTCTTTTTCTAGCTTTTTAAGTAGCATGCCCAATTCATTGATCTCCTCTTTCAATTTTTTATTCATGTAAGCATTTAGAGCTATAAATTTTCCCCTAAGCACTGCTTTGACTGCATCCCATAGATTTTGGTATGTTGTCTCATTATTGTCATTCTCTTGGATAAAGTTATTGATTGTTTCTATGATTTCTTGTTTGGCCCATTCATTCTTTAGAATGAAATTATTTAGTTTCCAATTGATTTTCATTCTACTTTTCCCTGGCTCTTTCTTACATGTAATTTTTATTGCATCATGATCTGAAAAGGATGCATTTACTATTTCTGCCTTTCTATATTTAACTATGATGTATTTGTGCCCTAATACATGGTCAATTTTTGAAAATGTGCCATGTACTGCTGAGAAAAAGGTATATTCCTTTCTATCCCCATTCAATTTTCTCCAGACATCTATCATGTCTAACTTTTCTAGTAATCTATTCACCTCTTTCACTTCTTTCTTATTTATTTTTTGGCTAGATTTATCTAATTCTGAGAGGGGGAGTTTCAGATCCCCCACTAGTATAGTATTACTGTCTAATTCCTCTTGTAACTCATTTAACTTCTCCTTTAATAACTTGGATGCTATACCACTTGGCGCATACATATTCAATATTGATATTACTTCATTATCTATAGTACCTTTAAACAAGGTGTAATTTCCTTCCTTATCTCTTTTAATGAGATCTATTTTTGCCTGCACTTTGTCTGAGATAAGGATTGCTATCCCTGCTTTTTTTACTTTAGCTGAAGCATAATATATTCTACTCCAGCCTTTTACCTTTATTCTGTGTGTATCTCTCTGCTTCAAATGTGTTTCTAGTAAACAGCATATTGTAGGATTCTTGTCTTTAATCCACTCTGCAATTCGCTTCCGTTTTATAGCAGAGTTCATCCCATTCACATTCACAGTTATTATTACTGACTGCCTATTCCCCTCCATTCTATTTACCCCCTTTGTACTTTCCCCCCCCTTCTTTCACCCTATTCCTCCTCACCAATGTTTTACTTCTTACCCCTACCCCCCCAGTCTGCCCTCCCTTTTTATCACCCCCCTCTCTTTTCTTTACCCTTTTCTCCCTTGCCTTTGTCCTCCCTTCTATCAGTCCTCCCCTTTCCCTTCCCCTTTTGATTCCCTAAAGAATGAGTTAAGTTTCTTTATCCCAATGAACGTATATGTTATTCCCTCTTTGAATCAAATCTAATGAGAGTAGGGTTGAAACAATGTTCATCCCTCCTTTCTTTCCCTCTGTTGTAATAGTTTTTTTTTTTTTACCTCTTCATATGATATAATTCATCCCCTTCCACCTCCCCTTTCCTCTCCTCCCCATAGACTCCCCTTTTAACCCCTTAAAATTTTTTTTGTATCATCACATCAAAGACAATTTATATTTATACCCTCTGTGTAAAGTCCTTCTCTCTGCCCAAATACATTTACAATTCTTAAGAGTTATGAGTATTATCTTCCCATGTAGGGATATAAACAGTTTAACCTAATAGGGTAACCTTTTTTTTTTTCTCCCCCTCTGTTTACCTTTTTAAACTTCTCTTGAGTCTTGTATGTTGAGATCAAATTTTCTATTCAGTTCTGGTCTTTTCACCAGGAAAGATTGAAAGTCCCCAATGTCATTAAATGTCCATCTTTTCCCCTGAAAGAAAATGCACATTTTTGCTGGGTAATAGATTCTTGGCTGCAATTCAAGCTCCTTTGACTTCCGGAATATCATATTCCAAGCCTTGTGGTCCTTTAATGTTGAAGCTGCCAGGTCCTGAGCAATCCTGACTGTGGCTCCATGATATTTAAATTGCTTCTTTCTGGCTGCTTGGAGTATTTTCTCCTTTACCTGATGATTTTGGAACTTGGCTACAATATTCCTTGGAGTTTTCCTTTTGGGGTCTCTTTCAGGAGGTGATCGGTGGATTCTTTCAATGATGATTTTTTTCCTCTTATTCTATGATATCAGGGCAGTTCTCCTTAATAATTTCCTGGAATATGGTGTCTAGATTCTTTTTCTGGTCATGGTTTTCAGGCAGTCCAATGATTCTCAAATTATCTCTCCTGGACTTATTTTCCAGATCAGTTGTCTTTCCAATGAGGTATTTCACATTTTGTTCTATTTTTTCATTCTTTTGATTCTGCTTGACTGATTCCTTATCTTCCAACTGTCCAATTTTAATTTTTAAAGCATTATTTTCTTCAGTAAGATTATGCACCTTTTTTTCCATTTGGCCAAGTGAATTTTTTAAGGCACAGTTTTCTTCAATGAGATTATGCACCTTTTTTTCCATTTGGCCAGATGAATTTTTTAAGGCATTGTTTTCTTCAATGAGATTATGCACCTTTTTTTTCCATTTGGCCAGTCAATCTTTGTGCTTCCTTTTCCGAGCTGCTGATTCTTTTTTCATAGTTTTCTTGTTTTGCTTTCATTTCTCTCCCCATTTTTTCTTCTCCCTCTCTGAATTGATTTTTAAAATCCTTTTTGAGCTCTTCCAGGAAGGCTTTTTGTTCCTGAGACCAATTCACCTTCCCTCCTGAGGCTTCAGATGTAGGCAATTTGAGGGTATTGTCCTCATCTGAGTTTTCATTGGCTTCTTCCCTATTGATACAGAAGCTCTCAATGGAGAGGGCTCTTTTTTGCTTCTTACTCATTATTGCAGCTTATTTATTTATTTTTTAAGTTGAGGTCTGCTCTCGGGGCACCAGAGTCCCTGTTTTGGGCTTCTTGTGCAGGGGTATAGGTGCTGTGTGACCGGCTTTTTACTCTGAGGCCTTTATGGTGTGTGGAGATCCCCTGCCCTGCACTTCCTGTCTCGGTGCTCTCGGCCCGCCAGGCGCCGGACCCCAGCGTCTGATCCCGCCTGACCCGTCCGTGGCCCTCTTGGCCGGTGCAGGTAGGTTTTTCCACTGTCCTTCTTGGCCACCAGATTTTTGAACCAGGTTCCAGGGGCCTCAGTTGTTCGGCTGTGGCCCGCAGCTCCTGCTGACTTGCCCTGACCCCCTCAGCGCTGGGTTGCTGCCCCGCGCTGGGCCTCCCTTTTGCCCGAGTCACACCGACCTTTTCCTGAAGTCTTCTAAATTATCTCTGGTTGGAGAACTGTGTCTCTCTGTCCCTTTGCAGGTTCTGTAGTTTCAGAATCTCTCCAGAGGCTTGATTTAATGTTCTTTTTGAGGGAACAGAAGGAGAGCTCAGGCAGTTTGCTGCTTCCTCTCCGCCATCTTGGCTCTGCCCCCCCTCTGCTTTTTCTTTACGAAAAGATTACCAATGTCACTGATGGAACTCACACAAATGTCATAAAGACAAAATTATTTATAAATTTTAAACAATGTAAGTGCTTAATAAATGGCTGAAGAATGAATGAAGGAATAACATGTTATAGTGAATTGCTTATTTGACAGTCTCAAAGGTTTCAGTGTGTTGACTGAAATTTAACCACAATCTCCATTCCCCCTATTAAAGTAGCATAGTTTTCAGGACAAGAATGCTTGCTCTGCCTCTATTAGGAAATTTTTTTTTATGGGTTTAATGATGAATATTTAACAGCCCACACACTTACTTTCATCTAAGTGCATTAAAGATATTATAAAGAATGCAGTAACTGAAATTTTAAAAGCCAGTGTTTTGGGTTATTGTATCTCACTTCCAATGCCAACTAGTTACATTAGTTTTTGATGATAATAATTCTCATAAGATGATATTTAGGTCTAGAAGGGACCTCAACAATCAAGTCACACCCACTAATTTTACCAGTGAGATAAATGAGGAACAGAGGGTTCAAGTGACTTCCCAAGAACACACAAGGAGTAAGAGACAGAGTTGGGATTTGTATTTATGTATTTTGTCTGTAGATTCATCTAATGATATATTACGTTTTCTCATATTTTCAAGGGTTGCTGTAAAAGCAAGCTCCTATGAAGAACAAAGAAAACAAATATTTTTCCAGCACCATTGGCTAATATTGTCTTCTTCATTTATTAATATAGCCACTTTATTTCATGTATATATAATGAGTATATATAGTACAAGTGTTTATATATGTGTATAAACATATATACATACACACACACACACACACATATATATATTAAATATCACAAAAATAGTACAAGGCATTGCTCCCATCCACAAAGCATGCATACATGCATACACACATCCTTTTTGTAGCTTCCCTAGTAATTTACTTACTGGCAGTAAAATTAAATGTTGCACCCTAGAGCATTTAGACCAGTGTTTTCATGTTAATCATTTAAGTAGCTTTCTTTTCTCAATTTTTGATGGGAGAGTTAGAATGAGGGCCTTTTCCTGTGACTACAGCATAATTCAGAATCGAGTTGCCTCTATTTCCTCATCTGTGTTTTCATTTGAAAAGAATATAATGTCAAAGCTGAAAGGGGATGGGCAGAGTTCCTAAAGAAAACAGCAAACTCTCTGAAATATGCTTTATTACATTATTTCTCCCTCCTTTTACTGAGAAATGGCAGCAAAAAGCCTTGACTATCTGAACGCTTTTTAAAATAGTGTGATTTGTTATTATGTAGATGACCCTGAGCTTTAGTCCTATCAATCCTAGGCCCTGAACACCCCATCCCTTCCATTAGCCTCATTGTCACTGAAAGCTATCTTTGTGGGGCTTATGATTGTATAATTGACTTTTATAAAAAGTTCCTAAGATTAGGGAGTTTCTTTTTGGTAAGTGAATAGATGCTATTTTTACATTTCTATTAATGCCAATTTTAGATAAGAGTATTAATTTGGAATCTTACAATTAATAAGGTTAATACATTGACTTCAGTTCAATGAGTCAGAAAAAAGTTTTTTTAGATGATATCATTTCCCAGGGGCTATGAAAAGCCTGAAATCATCTGGATTTTACCTATTCTGAAGGAAAAATTTGAAATTGCCATCATGCTCACATTATAAGGCCCTTTTTTACTCTGATTTTTTTTAGGGTAGGTAGACATAAGTATTTTGTCTACCAAATCATGTAAGGGAGAGCTGAAGAGAAAATTTATGGAAGTGTGAGAATGGGTAGGATGCTGGACACAGAGTTTGGGAATAATTTGGTTTGAATATGAGCTGGATAATCCTTGGTGTCACCTCACAACTTTAAGCTTTAGTTTTCCTTCTTTTTTTTTTTTTGAATCAAATTAACACTTTTTATTAAATACTCACTATGTATAAGGCACTATACACAGGCTGCAATTTTATCAGATCAGAAACAAGAAAAGTCATCCCAAATTCCATTTTGCTTAAGGGATTCTATCTCTTGCTATATAACTCAAGGAATAAGTACCCTGTCCCCTTCAAAAAAACTTCTTATGAAGTCTTCCTTGAATGTGGAGGAGAGATGGTTCATTCTTCAACTTGCCAGCAAAGTCTCTAGACCTACCTTCCTTCCTTCTTCCCAACCCCCTCTTTTTTTTGGCAGGGCAATGAGGGTTAAGTGACTTGCCCAGGGTCACACAGTTAGTAAGTGTCAAGTGGATTTGAACTCAGGTCCTCCTGAATCCAGGGCCAGTGCTTTATCCACTGTACCACCTAACTGCCCCTAGACCAACATCTCTTTCAACAAACATTTATTTTATTTTCCATTTACATGTAAGGGTAGTTTCCAACATTCATTTTCATAAGATTTAGAGTTCCAAATTTTTTTCCCTCCCTCCCTCCCTTTTCTCCCCCCTCCACAAGATCGCAATCAGGTTATCTATGTACAATCCACAAGTGTTCTTTTTATCAGTTCTTTCTTTAGGGGTGCATAGTATGCTTCCTCATTAGTTCCTTGGGATTGTCTTGGATCATTGCACTGCTGAGAGTAGTTAAGTTATTCACAATTACTCATTGAACAATATTGCTGTCACTATGCACAATGTCCTCTCAGCTCAGCTCACTTCACTATACATGGATGTTCATTAGTCTTTCAAGGTTTTTCAGGGATCATCCTGTTTGTCATTTCCTGTAGCACAAGTCTATTCTACTACAATCATATAATACAGCTTTTTGCCATCATTCCTCAGTTGATGGACATTCCCTTGATTCTCAATTCTTAGCCTCCACCAAGAGTTGCTATAAATATTTTTTGTACAACTTTTCCCCCTTTTCTCTTTTTCATGATTATTATTGCTAACTGTTTCCCTTCCATCCTATTCCCTTCCCCATGATATTTATTCTGTTATACATCTTCTTTCATCCTATCACTCTTCAAAAGGGATTTGCTTCTGTCTGTCCCCTCCCCCACTCTGCCCTTCCTTCTTTTGCCCCTCACTCTTTATCCCTTTCCCCTCCTATTTTCCTGCAGGGTTATAGAGATTACTCCGCCCAATTGAATGTGCACATTATTCCCTCCTCGAGCCAATTCTAATGAGATTGAGGTCTCTGAGTCAATTTTTATGAGTGTTAGGCTCATTTGCTGCCCAGATTAAATAGATTACTCCACCCAGTTGGGTGTGTCTATTAGTCCCTCCTTGAGGCAGCTTTGATGAGTTTAAGAGCTTTGAGTCTTTTCTGATGAGTGTAAAATTCATTTACTGCCCTGCTCCTCTCCCATCACTTCCCCCACTCCATAAGCCTTTTCCTGTTACTTTCATGTAGGATTTCACTTCTGCCCTTCGCCCTCCCCCAATGAATTCCCTTCACCCCTCAATTTAACCCTAAAGATGTCATCGCTGTGCTAAGTGACACAGTGGACAAGTCATCACCCCTGGACCCAGGGGGATCCCAGCCAAAACCTGGCCTCAGACACAAGACAGTCGCCCACTGTATGACCCCAGGTATGTCCCCCAGCTTCAATTTGTTTTTATGGTTCTCTAGGGTCTTGTATTTGAAAGTCAAATTTGCCATTCAGTTCAGGTCTTTTTATCACAAATATCTGAAAGTCTTCTTTTTCATTAAAGTCCCATTTTTTTCTGCTGAAAAATAATGCTGAGTTTTGCTGGGTAGGTGATTCTTGGTTGTAATCCCATTTCCTTTGCCCTTTGGAATATCATATTCCATGCCCTCTGGTCCTTTAATGTAGAAGCTGCTAGATCTTGTGCTATCCTTACTGGGGCTCCACAGTACTTGAATTCTTTCTTTTTGGCAGCAATATTTTCTCCTTGACCTGAGAGCTCTGAAATTTGGCTATAATATTCCTAGGAGTTTTCTTTTTGGGATCGGTGGATTCTTTCAATTTCTATTTTAGCTTCTTTTTCTAGAATTTCAGGGTAATTTTCCCTGAGAATATCTTGGAAGATGATGTCTAAGCTCTTTCCTTGATCATGGTTTTCAGGTAGACCAATAATTTTCAAATTATCTCTCCTGGACCTATTTTCCAGGTGGGCATTTTTTTCCCAGAAGATATTTCACATTGCCCTCTATTTTTTTTATTAATTTGGATTTGCTTTGTTGCATCTTGGTTTCTCATAAAGTCACTGGCTTCCATTTGTTCAATCCTAATTCTTAGGCAATTGTTTTCATCAGAGAGCTTTTGTATCTCCTTTTCCATTTGACTTTTCAAGCTGTTGACTTTTTTCTCATGTCTTTCCTGCATCACCCTCATTTGTCTTTCTATTTTTTCCTCTACCTCTCTAATTTTATCTTCAAAGTCCTTTTTGAGCACCTCTATGCCTGAGATCAATTCGTATTTTTCTTGGAAGCTTTAGATATAGGGGCCCTGATGTTGACATCTTCCTCTGAGGGTGCCCCTTGGTCTTCTTTGTTACTGAAGAAACTTTCTATGGTCCTCACCTTTCTCTGTCGGCTCATCTTGCCTTTCTTTTACTAGACTTTTAGCTCCTTAATGTGGAGCACTGTTTCCAGGCTGCAGTATCCCAAGCTTAAGAAGTTGCAGGTGGTATGATTTAAGGAGAATCAGGTTCTTCACTCACCTGGCCTGTTTCCTGGTCCTAGATGACCCCAGACCTACTTGCCAATCAACCAGCTTTGTGTGTTGTGGCTCTTAGCTCTGACGAGCCTGTGCCCCTCCCCCACCTGGGCCACTTCTACTGGAGCCTACCACCTGGTTCTCAGTAGGAGTGTAAAATTCAAGTTCTGCCTCAGCACCAGCATAGACCCCTGTAGTCTCTCCCCCGCCCAGGGCTCAGCCCATTCTCCAGACTGTGATCTTAGTTCCAGATGACACTGGTGCTTCAGCTGATTCAGAGGCTCTGGGGGTCTCCTTCTCTGGTAAGGACTTCCTGAGACTGGATCTGTGTCAGGGTGACTGTGAGGTTGGGCCCGACTCCAGTATCAGCACAGCAGCTCCTTCCTTCTGACCTTCCAAGCCATTTTTGGTTAGAAGATTATCTCAGCACATTCTTCTGTGAGTTTTGTTGCTCCCAGCATTTTCTTATGACCTTATTTGGATGTTTTTTGGAGTGATCGTGTCATGAGTTCAGGAGCTCACTGCCTTTCCTCCCTAGTTTTCCTTGACAGAACAAGCATACCATCATCTCCCCATAGGGCTGACATAACAATCATTGGAAATAATATATGTAAAGTACTTTACAAGTTTTAAAGTGACAAATATTTGTTATTATTATTTCCTAATTGCTTTCCTAAAACAGTTCTTATATGGAGCAAAACTTCTTAAACTGTGGGTCAAGACCCTGTATGGGTTCATGTAACTGAATGTGGGAGTTGCTAAAACATTGGCAAGAGTGAAAGATTTCTGTATACCTAATTTATACACCTATATAGCCAGGATTGTTAAAAAAAAATTTCTTGGGCAAAAAAGGGTCACAAGTATAAAACACTTAAGAAACCCCACTATAGGTGTTTTCATGAGCAGCCTTGTACATACATCAATATAGGTCATTCAGAACAATTAACAAGGATCCAGGGGCAAAACCAGATACTTTAGCTATATATGACAAAGGATACCTTGCAGGAGTAAGCAAATGGATGATTTTTCTCACCCAAGATCACAGCTATCTGTGTGTCTTCTATGTTTTTATGAAGAGGGGTTTACAATTCATACCATCTCTGCCTGTTCAGACTTTCAGTGAGATTATTTATGTCCATCTTAAACTGAGACTAAAATAATTTGCACGTGTTAAAATTCTACATTAAAATTAGCAAATATTATTATCAAAAGAAAATAATCCTTTTACATGGCCTATTGGGACAAGTCCTATATACCTGAAATAAGCAAACACATTTTGCCCAAATGGATACTTTTGCAACCCATGTAACCAAAGAGAACAAATTAAATTGGCAATATTTCCCTTATCTTTCACCAGTTCTCATTTCTCCTAGATGCTCCTATTTGTGAAGTTTCTGAAACATTCTAACAATAAGGCTAGAAATTTTCTGAGAGTATATAAGCTGACTTCAGCTGTCCCCAGCCCTTCACACATTGTGAAGGATTACAGATGTAAAACAGGCTGTTCGTACTTCAAACACACAGGGAACTTGGCTAATCACATGGCATTGACTTACCCTTACTTTGCATAGTGCAATACAGTACAACAGTAGCTTTGATGCCCTGCCAAGTCATCTGGAACTCTATAGCATATGGTATATCACATTGGATTCCTTTCATACCGCCAAAAGACAGTTTGACATCTTCACAGACAAAACAAAGTGGAGCATTAAGGCTATAGATGTGCCATTTTGGGCAAGTAGCTTAATGTGAGGAGGTGTGTGTGTGTGTGTGTGTGTGTGTGTGTGTGTGTGTGTGTGTGTGTTTGTGTGAGGGAGGGTGATGAGTGTCACAATTATCCCATTTGGAATTATCTCTATTGATTAACCAATCTTTTGTGGGAAGAGAGTGAAGGGTAAGGCTCTGAAGAAAAAAATAATTAGAAGAAAATTACTTTAGTTCTATCTAATAGAAAGTAGACCAGGGAACATCCTCACAGTTCCAGGGCAGAAAAGAGTGCTTGTGGTCACTCAGGAGAACACAGGACAGGAGAGTAGTAAATACACCTTCCCTTAGATCATACCACCTTGGAAGAACTGAAAACTTACAGGTTTCTAGAAATATCTCTGAAAAGAGCTGCATAAACCCCCTGAAGCTTGTGACAGTGTGCCCTATGTCCTGGAAACAGAGCTCTACTCCAACAAAGAGTTAAAAGTCAAAAAATAGAAAAAAAAATTCTAACCATAGAAAGTTACTATGGTGACAAGGAAGATCAAAACACACACTCAGAAGATAAAGTCAAAGCTCCAATATTCAAAGCCTCTAAGAAAAATATGAATTTATTTTAGACCATGAAAGAGCTCAAAAAGGATTATGAAAATCACATAACATGTTCTACATATTTATATTTATATAATTTGAGCACAGAAATAGGCTTATGCCCTGTAGAGAAAAGCTTTTTCCATGGAATATTGTTTATAGATGACCTATGTTACTCCATTCTAACATATCCCATTTCAGGAATCCTAAAACAACCTCTACTTGAATAATTCCTATCCTTTCAGAAGACAGCATTTACTATTGTTGTATATGTCAAATGTTAATATAATAATGATGGGAGCTAGCATTAACATAGCACTTACTATGTACCTAATGATTTAAAATTATTATCTCATTTCATCTTCACAACAAACCTTCAAGATAGGGACAATTATTAGCCACATCTTATAGGTGAGGAATCTGAAGCAAACATGAATTAAATGACTTGCCTACTGTCACGCAGGTAGTAAGTGTCTAAGACCAGGTTTGAACTTCTCTTCCTGACTCAAGGCCTAGTTAACTAATCAACAAACTTTTATTAATCACATATAATAAACCAGATACTGAACTAGTGCTGGAGATACGACCACAAAAATGAAATAATCCATGAACTTAAGAAGCTTACATCCTAATAATGGAGACTATTTATATTTGTAGGTATATAATACTGACAACATGAAAACAAATTTGTTTTGAGAGGGATTATACTTGTATCTGGTGTTCTTGGGAAAGACCTCCTAGGGGAAAGATGCTGCTTGAAGGAAACCAGATATTCCAAGAGCTAGAAATAAGGAGGGAGGTATATTCAACCCATGAAGAATAGTCATTATAAAGGTACAGAGATAAAAGATGGGGTATCATGCACAAAATCTGAATAAGTGAATGATATAGATTAGTTCACTTAACTTGGCAGTAGACTTTCCAGGGATGCACACATTGATAATGAAGTTGACACACACATTTCCAGAGCTAGCACAGTGTTTGGGAGCCTCTGAAGGAAAGTGTGGAAAGATAAGTATTAAAGTGCCTGCCACTATAGAGCAATTATGTTGACCTCATTGTTGTAAGTCTGTGAAACCTGGACAGTCTACCAGTGCCATGCCAGGAAACTGAATCACTTCCTTTTCAATTCTTGTAGAAGATTCTGAAGATCACCTGGTAAGATAAGATACTGGACACTGAGGTCCTTTCTCAAGCTAAACTGCCACTCATTCAAATTCTACTTCAGAGAGCACAACTCTGATGGGCTAGCCACATTTTTGATTGCCAAATGTATACTTGCCTAAGAACTATTTTATGGAGAACTGATACGAGGCAAGTGATCACACAGAGATCAGTAGAAGCAATACAAGGATACTCTCCAAGCTTCTTTGAAGAATTTTGGAATTGATTGTGAGACATGGAAGACTCTAGTGAAGGATTGTCCAACATGGCTTTCATGTATCAAAGAAGGCATGATGTTCTGAGTGAAGCAGAATTGCAGTAGCTAAATACAAGAAAAAAAAAAAAAACATGAGATATGGAAATTTGGAAACATTTCCACTCCAAATATTTATGTGGACACTTTGTGTTCTCCCTGTGTAGAGCCTTTCAAGCTTTTGTTGGTTGGATCAGCCACAGTTGGACACATTGTACTGTGGTAAAAAGTTTTAACAGTCAGTTAGATAATGGAGAGACGCCAGTTTTTTTTAGGACCACCCTTTTGGGGAGGAGACCAACAGCATGAGCTACACACACCAGTCCGCCTGCGACGCACACCAGATTGCCTGCTGAGCACTCGACTTCCAGGGTACGAGCTTAAAAGGCAAGGAGAGAACTGAAGTGGGCCTTTTTTCTTGCTCTGCTGGTCTCCTGGCTGCGCTGCACAGACAAACGCGGACTGGAGTTTGACTTGGCCCGGTTCTCGGTTAACAGCACGCGCTTGACTCGGTCTCTCGCCCCAAAGGTGGCCTTCCGCTTTTGGTGAGTTTTATATGGAATATAGACTAAGCCTAGACTTAAGATGACTTTTATTGTATTTCTACTTTCCTATCCTTCTAATCAACATCACCTTGTGACTACCATACAATAAAAGCTCTATCTAGAAAACCAGAAGCTTCTTCCATTTACTAGTCTGGGAGATAAATTAAGGGAAAGGTTAAGTAGGGTAGATTTATGATCTAATATCCAATTTTAATCTCACAGTACCCTGACCCCAATATAATGATTCCATTTTCATTTTCCTCAAGAATGAAGGACAACAACTAACCAATCAGAGTGGTGGGAATGTGAGTGTAGCAGAAGTAATGTTTAATCAGGTTGAAGATAAAGGGCCAGATTTGGGAATATGTAAATCCAATGTACCATAAAAATTATGAGAGTCAGAGAAGGTAAGAAATTAATGGAGAGTAGAATAATTTCATGGAGAAGAGAAAAATAAAGCTAGACTTATAAGGGAATGTAGAAATGCGATAGTTGGGAATAAGTGAGATAAGCATCTTATCTCAGAGAGTGGAGAATAAGTTATGGTGTTTGTTTTTAGAGTCTTGAGGATATTGTTTGATTTGATAGGAAGACTGATGTTGAAGATTGTTGGAAAATAAGATGGAAGGAAGAATGGTGACTGACTATGGAAAGCCTTGAATACCGAGAAGACATGATTAGTTTTAATCTTGTAGACATTCAAGATAGTGTTTTGAGGGAAGGGAAGCTTTAACTCTTGTTACTACATTTGTACCATAAAATGTGTGTTTCTCAGTTAATTCTATTTTGGAAAGAGCCCTTTCCTTTGAGCTATATGACGTTGTCTTCAACCTGGCATAGAATACCTAGGTAAGTACATCATTGGTCTATGATTAATTTTTATAATGATGAAACACAAGATGAACAAGGGAAAAGGGCACAAATGCAAACATATTTACTGGTAATAGATTTCATTGTTTTATATCAAAAGAATGAACATTCTACATCTACATCAAAATATTGTATTATGCATTTTTAAGTCCACCTCCTAACTAGACTTGTGATGGCATCATTGTAAACAAAACCCAGTTTGGAAACTTCCTTCACTGATGAAAAATAGACAGCTCATTTTTTCACCTCAAATCTCAAGGAATTAACTAGAGCACTGATATATCAAGTGACTTTCCCATGGCCATTCAGTCATTACATTTCAAAGGTAGGGCATGAACCAAGGTCTTTAGGACACAGAAACCAACCTTCTATATACTAAGCCATGTGATTTCTCACAATGTTGTTAAATAAAAATAAACAAAATGTTGAGGATTTGGGCCCAGGGGTTGTATAACAAGAACATTTTAAAAAATTAATAAAAACAAATATAAGAAATATTCTCTGAATTGGAAAAAAAAGCCAAATAATTTTCAAAAGCAAAATAATCCTTCTCCCTACATATAGCCCACATGTATTTCATGTATTTGCCTGAAAAACAAACTTTTCACAATAAATTTAGTGTAAAGAAAACAAATGAGAAGGGACTGTTGTTTATATCTATTAGAAGCTAGGGAGATACATATATACACACATACACATATATATATGTATATGTATATAATGTGTGTATATATGTATATATATGTGCCTAGAATTGATATTATTTTTTAATTGATAAATAAGTTTTATTTAGAATTTTCCCCGTTACATGTAAAAACAAAGTTTCACACTGCTTTTTTAAAAATTTCCATTCAAAATTCTCTTCCTCCCTCCCTCTCCATAACTCCTTAAGAATTCAAGAAATTCAATAGAATTCATACATGTGCATTTGTGCAAAAGATTTCCAAATTAGAACTAACAAAAAATTATATTTAAATCTATATTCAGATACTATCAATTCTTTCTCTGTAGATGGATAGCATTTTTCATGTCATTCTGATGGCATCCTGCTCGTGATTTCTTACAGTAAAATAGTGTTCCATCCTAATCTCATCCCACAAATTGTTCAGTTATTCCCCAATTGATGGGCATCACCCCAATATCAAATTAAATTTAAAAAAAGTCTCTTTTAGTGTACATACCTAGGTAGTAGTGGTATTGTTAGGTCAAAGAGTATACATAGTTTTTTAGTCTTTTTCCATAGTTCCAAATTGCTCTAGAGAATAATCGAATCATTTTACAACTTTATCAAGAGAGTATTAATGTCTCATTTTCCCCATATCTTCCACAAAATTTGTCATTTTTCTCTGCTGTCCTATTGTCAAAAACAATAGGGTTAAGGTAGTACCCAGAATTGTTTTGACCTGAATCACTCCACTCAATAGTGAGGTAGAGCATTTTATCATATGGCTATAGTTGGGGCAGCAAGGTGGCACAGTGGATAAAGCACTTGCCCTGGATTCAGGAGGACCTGAGTTCAAATCCAACCTCAGACATTAGACATGTACTAGCTGTGTAATCTTGGGCAAGTCACTTAATCCTCATTGTCACACAAAGAAACAAACAAATAAACAAACATGCAAACTGAATATGGCTATAGGTGGCTTTGATTATTTCATTTGAAAACTTCTTTTGATCATGTATCAATTGGAGAATGACTGTCTTAACAAATTTGACTCAGTTCTCTATGTGTTTGAGAACTGAGGCCATTCAGACAAATGCTTCAAATCTTTTTTTTTTTTTTTGCACAGTAATTATTGTTAACTGTCTCTCCCATTGATATTTACTATATTTTCTATCTTCTTTCACCTTGTCCTTCCTCAAAAGTGTTTTGCTTCTTACTGTCCCCTCCCCCATTCTGCCCACTCTTCCTTTACCCCTCCCTCTTTCCCAAAGGGCAAGATATATTCCTATACCAACTTGACTGTGTATTTTAGTCCCTCTTTGAGCCAATTCTGATGAGAGTAAGGCTCACTCACTTCAGGGCTAAAATTCTAGCTAAACTGTCTAAAATATCTAATGAGTGGTCGCCAATAAATTATAAGCTTTAGCAAGAGTTAGACTTTTAAGCATTTATTAAGGAGAATAAGAATTTGGTAAAGAGAGAGAAAAAGGCCTAGATTCCTATCTATTAAAGGGAGAGCGCATTTCTAGCTCCCTTCTCCGCCAGAGTCCAGAGGAAAAAAGCCCGAGACTCCGCGCCAGTCTCTTCCTTCCTCCTCCCACTAGTCCGCGTCACTTCCTGATACCAAAGACAAGACTCCTGGTCTTGCCCTCAAAGACCTTCGCTTCATGGGCAGAACTCTTCTACAGTTAGTATCCAGCAGGTGGCGTTATTCCAATCGTTACACTTCTCCTCCATAAGCTTTTTCTTGTTTCTTTTATGTGAGATACTTTACCCCATTCTACCTCTCCCTTTTCCTTTCTCCCAGTGCATTACTCTCACCCCTTAATTTTATTTTAAAGATGTCATCATTGGGGCAGCTAGGTGACACAGTGGATAGAGCATCAGCCCTGGATCCAGGAGGATCCAAGTTCAAATCAGGCCTCAAAGACTTAACACTTACTAGCTGTGTGACCCTAGGCAAGTCACTTAACCCCAATTGCCTCACACACACAAAAAAAGATGTCATCATGGGGCAGCTAGGTGACACAGTAGACAGAGTACCTACCCTGGAAACAGGTGGACCCAAGCCCAAATCTGGCCTCAGACATAAAACACCCACCTGCTGTGCAATCCTGGGCAAGCTGTACAACTCTGACTGCTCCCCCAAACAAAAACAAAAACAAAAACAAATCCCAACAACAACAACAACAACAACAACAACCACCAATCAAACAAAAACACCCAATAAACAAAAAAAACTTTACAGATATCCCTTCATATTTAATTCACACCTGTGCCCTCTATCTAAATATATTCCATTCAGCTGCTGTAAAATTGAGAAAGTTCTTATGAGTTACAAGTATCATCTTCCCATGAAGGAATGTAAATAGTTTAATCTTTTAACATCCCTCATGAATTCTTTTCCCTATATACCTTTGTATGTTTCTCTAGGGTCTTCTATTTGAAAGTTAAATTTTCTATTCAGTTCAGGTATTTTCATTACAAATGCCTGAAAGTCCTCTTTTTCATTGAAGTCTCATTTGTTCCCCTTATAGATTATACAGTTTTTCTGGGTAGGTGATTGTTTTTGGTTGTAATCCCAATTCCTTTGCCCTCTGGAATATCATATTTCATGCTTTCTAATCCTTTAATGTAGAAGCTGATAGATTTTGTGTTAACCTTACTGTGGCTCCACAGTACTTGAATTGTTTCTTTCTGGCTGTTTGCATTATTATCTCCTTGACATGAAAGTTCTGGAATTTGGCTATAATATTATAGGAGGTTTTCCTTTTGGGATCTCTTTCAGGAGGTGATCGGTTGATTCTTTCAATTTCTATTTACATTCTGCTTCTAGAATATCAGGGCAATTTTCCCTGACAATTTCCTGGAAGATGATGCCAAAGCTCTTTTCTTGATCATGGTTTTCAGGTAATCCAATAATTTTCAAATTATCTCTTCTGGATCTATTTTCCAGGTGAGCTGTGTTTCCAAGAAGATATTTCATATTGACCTCTATTTTTTTCATTCATTTGAATTTGCTTTATTGTGTCTTGATTTCTCATAAACTCCTTAGCTTCCATTTGTTCAATCCTAATTCTTTGTGTGTGTGTGTGGGGGGGGGGGAAATGAAAGTTAAGTGACTTGTCCAGGATCACACAGCTAGTAAGTGTCAAGTGTCTGAGGCTGGATTTGAACTCAGGTCCTCCTGACTCCAGGGCCAGTGCTCTATCCACTGCACCACCTAGTTGCCTCCTCAATCCTAATTCTTAAGCAATTATTTTCTTTAGAGAGCTTTTCTATCTGCTTTTCCATTTGGTCTTTCAAGCTGTTGACTTTTTTTTCATGACCCTCCTTCATTACTCTAATTTCTCTTTTCATTTTTTCCTCTACCTTTCTTATGTTATCTTCAAAATCTTTTTTGAGCACTGCTATTGCCTGAGACCAACTGACATTTTTCTTGGAAGCTTTGGATGTAGGAACTTTGACTTTATCTTCTTCTGAGTGTGTATTTTGATCTTCCTTGTCACCAAAGAAACTTTCTAGTGTCTGCATTTTTTCTATCTCTTTATTTTTCTCGTCTATTTCTTGACTTTTATGTCCTTCTTAAACTAGGGCACAGCTTCCAGGATGCACTGTTCCAAGCTTCATGGGGTTCAATGTGGTAAAATTTGAGGAGAGGAATGTTTTGCCCTTCCCTGGCCTGTGTTCTGGTCTGTAAATTACCTCAGGCCTGCTCACACTTTTTACCCAGGAACAGAAATCTGGTTCACTGTGGTTGCAAGCTCGGACATGCCTGCCCCCCTTCCCCAACTGCACTGCCATCACTACTTAAGTCTGCAACCTGGATCCTAGCTCAGGCTAAGTAACAGAATCCTGCCTCAGGGCCAGCAGAGACCCCTGCTATCTCCCGCTGGCCAAATTCTCAATCCCCACACCAGTCTATGAGATGCTGCTGCCTCTGCCTCAAGCACTGCCTTCCTGGGGCTGGCTCTGTGTGACATCCTGGGGCAGGATCTGCATGGCACGGCCTAGGGATGGATTTGCACAGCACAGACTTGGGCCTGTGCTTCACTCTCACCATGGTACAACAGACTTTTTCTGCTGACCTAATCCATCTTTGGCTGGAAAATTATTTCACCCTGTCCTTTTGTGGGTTCTGCTGCTCCAGGAACTTTTCTATGGCAGCATTTGGAAGTATTTTGACAGGGGTTAGATTTGTAAATCAAGGTCTAGAAAATATTTAGAGCAATTGTATTATTTCCTAATAATATTTTTGTATAAACTTAATTTGAAACCTTTAGTGTACAAATACCAGTTTTCTCCATTTTTGATCAGATGTCTTAAAGCTTCAAGTTAAATTCTAATTATACCTGAGGACAAAAAGGCCACAATATCAAATTCAGGAATTAGTGACAAGTTGAAATGAAATTCAAATGTAATGAATCATTTGTTCTTGTCTTAGTTTCTTCTATCCTCTTAAATAACTATGAGAACCATTGAATTTAGAATGGAACATCTTATTGACATGTCTGTCTTTTGTACATGTCTGTCTCAGAATTTATTCTTGCATGCTTTTAGTTTGTGTGACAGGTACACTCAGTTTATTTATGAAAAAAAATCTATAACAATAAAATACTTATGCAGTACTCCTTTCTTAAATCTTTCCTTTCCTCCCCTCACCCCAATGGAGCCCCTGGGTTTCATTTCAATACAGGAACAATGTCACAGATAAGGAATTTATAAGCTGACTTCAAAGGAGTTAAGAGTAAAATCATAGCAATGTTTCAGGGATAGATGTATATTAAAAGAAAAAGCTATCATTTCAGGAATTTGAGAAGCAACACAGATATCATTCACAGTTCAGGTTGTTTTCATTTCCTGGTTGGCATCTTTTTTTCAATAACTTGATATTTTATTTTTGGCTCAAAATAATTTGAGAAATTATTTTAAAGTTGTTTGGAAGAAAATGTTAAGAGTTTAGCTGGGTTCAAGACTGTAATCTACCATCTTGGCTCTTCCCCTTCCTCTTCCTCTCTCTCTAGTAATTATTTCTTGATATTCTTCCTTCCCCTCTGCTTCAATATAGCTCCAAGTGAGCCTTCTTTTATACAAAAGTAAAATTATTTTGTAAGATCAATTGATGAAGTGACTGCATTTAATATAATTTGTAGAAAAAAGGTGTTGATATGAATTGGTTTTAAATTTATTTGTTTGTTTATTTTTTGGTGAGGTAGTTGGGGTTAAGTGACTTGCGCAGGGTCACACACAGTTGGTAAGTGTTAAGTGTCTGAGGTCGGATTTGAACCCAGGTCCTCCTGAATCCAGGGCCAGTGCTCTATCCACTGTGTCACCTAGCTGCCCCTAAACCCTATTCATTTTAAATCACAGGTTCATAGCCAAGGAATAAAGTAAAACAAAATAAAACAACACACAAAGTAAGACATTCACAGTAGATTTCTATGGGAAATGACTACAGTGTATAGTTTATTTTTGATTCTTAAAATTCTGGTGGGGTGTAAATTCACAGGGGCCAAGAATACCTTTTTTATTCAAGTCAAGCTATGTTGGTGTAATGATATAGGCTGGAGGCATTAGGTACAGGAAAGGTTTTATCTTATGTACAACAGAAGGGTTACACAGCTGAGCAGAATGTAAGTGAGATTTAATTAGAAGCCAGGGGGAGATTGAAGGCCTGTGACAGGAATAAATCAATGCTTTTGATCATTAGACTCTGTGTAGGTTTGGCTGCTCTTGTAATGGGAAGTCAGCACATGCTCTTGCCTTCAAAGTCCTTGACATAGCTGTGATATACTCATTGGGTGCTCATTGGTTTTGGAGACTTTGACTTCCTTTCACTTATAACTTCTACAATGTGATCTTGTTTTTCCTGCCTATCCTAAATGTAAAAATAAAATAACTATTCTATTTGTAGTTCCCATAGTGATATAATTAATATAAACATACCTGTCTCTGTTTAAATCTCTAATCATATGATTTAGATACTGGAAGACAGAAAATTAGAAAGCTGATCATAGTTTGGTATTAATAAAATGCTTGATAATTGTAACATACAATTTTTGATAATCATTTTCTAAAACTATGTGATTTTTATTTTAAGGAATATTGTTTTCTTTATTTTAGTTTCTCCTTTCTTTCCTTCCTTCACTTCTCCTTTTTCTCTCCTCATTCTGTTTCTTTTTCTGCTCTACTGCCTCTCTCCCTCTCCCTCCCTCCTTCTCCTCTCTCCTCCTCCTCCCTCTCCCTCCCTCCCTCTCTGACTTCCTTATTTCTTTCCTTCCTTTCATCCTTCCTTTCATCCTTCCTTTCATCCTTTCATCCTTCCTTCTTCCTTCCTTCCTTCCTAGCTACTACTTTCTCCTAGTTAGGAAACTTGGATCATAATTGAAAATTTCCTTATGGGTTCTTATAGTTTCTTTGTGGAATAGAATTTATATCAAAGAAAGTCAAATACTATTTTCTGCTTGTTTTTTGTTAGAGAGAAACTACTAGTAGATGTCTATATAATTAAAGTTCCCCAATGCTACTATATTATACTTCCACAGCAGGCTTGTGATATATTTCCTGAACATGTCATAAATCTCTTCTACCTAACCAAGTAGTCTGTAGTTTATTCTGATGACAAAACTCTCATTGGTTGGTTGCTGAATTGAACTTCAACGAAATGCTCAACAACCCCTAGTTTTTAAATTTTCACACAAGTTGGCTTTCCTTAATTTATAAAATGAATTCACCTTCCTTTTATATATCCTGTTTTGTTTGAAGACGGTATACCCATGCCAAGTGATAATGAATTCATATGTCTGATCCCAGTAAATGTCAGTAAAATCTATTAATTAAATTTTGTCTCCCAACCTGAACACCTCTAATTTGTCCTGCTTATTGCCTAAACTGTACATTTGTGCATACAAATTTGATTCCATGGGTCTTATGGTTGGCTGAATTCTTGAATTTTGTGTCCTCTAAATTTCTGTTTGTCTTAACTGCTATCTTTCTTTCCACATTCTAGTTATTCTCTGAAGTATCCAATTTGGTGGCTCAATGTAGACAGTTTTCTTCCTCCCCTTTCAGATTCATTTTAAGGATATCTATTCATTAAATTCATAAGATATTAGGTAAGTTCCTACTTACTAGCCTTTGTCAGTTCTACTTCCTTTCATATTTTAAGCTGTGGTCCATATATTCATTCAGTTCTCAAATCTGCTGTCTCCTTTTCCCTTGTTTTCTCAATTGTTAGAATTAATCAATATACCACTTCTTTCTTAATCATCTTCAGTTTCTTTCCCAAGTGTTAATCATCTTTGGCAATATATTCTTTCTGGAAGCACTCATCAAAAGCAAATTACTTGTTTTGAGAATTCTTTGGAACTCTTCTTTTATATCTTGGCTACATAGGACAGGAAGACACCAGATTCTCTCTTTGTTGATTATCAGGTTGACTAGCTACCTCACTACCCAATCAAGGAGTTTTCAACAACCACTACTTGTCAGCTTTTACAGCTCTTTTCAGGGGACATGCAAAGTATTGGGAGGCCAATGATGCTGCTATTCAGATTGTTTGGGTAGACCGAGTATACAAGAGTCATGGTGGGGCAACCATTCCCTGCCTGTCTGGGGAAAACATATTAACTGACTGTCTAGCACAATCTCCACCGTATGCATTCAGGGCAAGGAGATCAGCAGTGGCAGGAAAGTAGTTGCAATTCCTCAGAACATCTAGACAATTCTCTTCAGTTCGTAGATTTTCTTCATATACCTAACTGGCTATCTTGATCACTGGTATATGAACATCCCACTTTGGTGACCATTGGTTCCTCCGTAAAATTCTGCCTCCATGTCTTAATGATGAGCCTAAAATTTCTTTTGGCTTTGTTTTTAGATCCAAATGTAGAGTGATGTCCCTTCTCTGGGTAAGATTCTTTCATTATCCAACCTCTTTATACTTCTTGATCAATCTGGTATAGTGTATGAGGAAGGATATTAGATTGAAAATTAGGAAAACTGAGTTAAAATCCAGACTTTGAAGTTTTGAGCAAGCAATTTGGCAATTCAAGGCCTCAGATCTCTCATCTGTGATATAAGGAGGTTGAAGGGAAGAGTATATAGCTTGCTTTCTAGCTATAAATCTAATGACTCATAATAATATCCCCCAGCTACTGGGCAAAGGATTAATTCTGCTGTCCATATCAAGCATACCAGCTTTGCCAACTGTTAGCAGTGGAGTGAGCTAGTGATTAGCAACTGCTTTGGTGAAACTTGGCTCAGTCCTTACTTGCTCCTAATTGAGCAATATTCTGTAATACAATATGTTTCCTCTGATTGTAAAATGATTATTAATGACCAGCATATTTTTTAAATGATTTTTGATAGTGGAACAATATGCAAAGCTCAAAATAACATTGAAGTTAAGAGCATTAAGAAAAGAAAAACAATTATGAGAAATATGATAATATGTCGAATGTGACATCCTTTTTCATTTATAGGGACAAATGCGTCTCTCATGTAACAAAGAAAGCTAAATGGGGAGATAAATTAACTCTAACAATCAAAAACACATTCACAATTACTTGTTTTTGCAATGTAACTGATGGAGTGGTTTTGAAGGTAGAACCTACTGGAAGCATTAAAATTTTTGCAACAACAACAGTTATTGATTAGACTTCCTCACCCTCCTCTTAAATAGTTATTTCTCTTTATAAATCTTTCATGGCTGAGAAATTCTTGTCACTACATGCCAATTACAAATAATAAAAATAAACATTTTGAGTATTCTTTTTCAGTATCAGTTCTACCCTCCCCTCCTCTTCCCTTACTCCAATCAGAAATTCCCCTTTTCCCCCAGTCATGTATAGTGAAGCTTCTGGATGTGGAGATACCCAAGTCTCTGTCTCTGATAATGTTAGATCAATGCCAAGATCCTTTTGCTTGCTCTGCCCTCTCCAATTCCCTACTCCCCTTATGCTCTTTTGGTTGCTGTAAATCTCCCTTGAATGTTAATCTGGAATTTGAACAACCTACCTTATGACCTCTATTCTCTCTAAATAGTTTATGATCTAGTACTTGCTTTGATCCTGCTTCCTCATATGTGCTTGGACTCCAGTCATCTAGATATTTTCATCTCATTGTTCTGCTCTGAACCTGGTGCCTAGCTGACCACTGAGGTTTGGTTCAACTACCCTTGTCCTGTCTCTTTGCTCCATATACATAATTACTTGAAGTCAACTATTAGTGTAGGCTACGGACCTCTCAGGCTATTAAAAAGGGTCAAGATATCAAAACTCAGGGGACACCAGGTAATAGGAGTACTGTTACAGAGTGTATTAAGTTCTGCTTATTTTTGATAAGATGGTGGCATGATAATAGATATTATCAGCCTTTTAATGGGGGATGCTAATATTCCCAGCTTTAGCATCACTTTCTGTGTCATAACTAAGAGCTGATGCCTGATACCTTGAATGGAGCTGAGGTCAATAGACCCTCTTTCCCCACCTAGTTTCTGCCAGTACAGAATCTATTCTTGGTTGGGAATGGATTGAGGTTTGTGTTCCTTTCATAAACACAATGCAAAGCATTTTTGATCTGAAATGTGGACTGATACTTTGGGAATAAATTCTGATTTTGTCATGCACTCCTTCTGTGATCATAGTTAAATCACTTCAACATTTTTACCTCAGTTTTTCATCTGTAAAATGAGAGGGTTAGACTAAATGACCTCAAAGCTTTCTGAATTACTAGATCTATGCTTGTATGATTCAATACTGTGGACCCCGAGGAGGGAGATAGTTAACTATTCAGTTAATCAGACTCCACATCTGACCTTCCCCCCATGTCAGAGTTTTCTGTTTACATAGGCACTGTATGTACTTGAGGGAGGATAAATGACAAGAATATATGGTTTAGGTTGAATGGAAGTTGTAGGCAGGGTTTCTGGAATTTGGTCTTAGACCTTTCCCCTTGTATTTTGTGAGGAACAGGAGCATAGTAGATATGTTCCTGCTTTTATTTCCTCTCCTTTTGATAGACTGGTGGAATGAATGACATCACTCCAGATCCCACTTGATAACCTGGATCTATTCTGATTTGAGCTGAACTAAGTAATCTCTCCTTTACACCTTGCCCTTTCTTCTGTCTGTGCTGAGTTAAATATGCCTTGAATTCAGGCAAAGTCTACTAGAACTAGAAGAGGTCATCTAGTGTCATCCTTTATAGGAATAATTATTCACCTTATATGTTTAAAGCTGCAGTCAAACAAAGCCCATGCCTTAAACCTACTCTTCCCAAAACTACTCACTGTGGCAGGATGTATTCCTAGAGATAAGTTTGCTCCTTTTTCCCTTTAAGATTCTTGTGGTAGCCCTCAAGGATTAGTGGGGTCCTTTCTAGTGGTATATTTCATGATTCCACACTGTTATGCTGCCTTCCATGATTGTTTCTTGATATTAATTAATGAGCCAGACATCTTTTGGAAATGGATAAAAGCTAAGTTGGTACAATAAGAAAAGTTGGTGAAGAATACCCTATCCCCCCAAAATTTCATGACACAGTTTCTTACCAGTACCCATAGAATTCAGGGGTAAGCGGACCCAAGCTTAGATAATGCATATTGGTTGTTGTCCTTTATTCTTGAGAAGGATGAAAATAGCATCATTATGTTGAACTCAAGATACAGCGTGTCCAACTGTGGCTGATCAGACCAATATGAGGTAGTGTGAGGGCCAAAATTTTATATATGGAGAATTATTTAGTTGACTCGCCTTAATATTGGGGTCCCAGAAATATGAGGGACCTTTTAGGTTCACCCTCCCCTCTGAACTGCCCTTTTAAAATATTCCTCCCAGGACAATAAGAAAGGAGCTTTTAAGCTTTAATTCACAAAAGGATCAGAATTTATTACTTGGTAATTAATTAAACAACAAAGGTAAAACTAATAAAAATCAAAGATAAAGAAATAGGAAAATAGAAATACAGATAAATACTCTTAACTCTAAACTTAACCTATTCAATCCTCAGACTGTTTCCAATTAAGCAAGTTCAAAGGAATTTAGGGTTTTCTGTAATTAACTCACCCACACCTGGGCAGTCTGCAGTTGCTCGTGCCACCACGGAAAATAGTCGTCCGAGACAGAACAAACACTTGCCTCCGCAAGGGCCAAAGAAGGAGAGACTGCGTTCTAGAAGATGCCTAGCATCCCGGAAGCACCCTCCACCTCCCTTCAGGGAGCTTTCAATCTTTTCCTCCCCAAAAGGGGAGGTCCTTCAAAAACTGCCTATGGAGAGTTCTCCTTCTGACCTCAGTGGCATACATAACCTCAGAGTGTGGCAAGTGTGGCCCCTCCCAAATGAGTCAGCTAAAAACAACAATATTAATCTTTACCACAAATAATTTTTACCACAGTAGGAAAGCTCTACCACAGGTCAGGTATAAATAGTCCATATGAACGTTTGGAGTGGAGATGTCTCTAAATTTCCACATCTCACATTTCTTTTAAGCTACTGAAATTCTGCTTCACTCAAAAAGAACGGTGCTTTCTTTGATACGGTCTTGACATACTGAACAGTCCATGTCTCACAATAAAATCCAAAATTCTTCAGAGACACCTTGAGAGTATACTTGTTTTGCTTCTTCTGACCTTCATGTGAGCCTCTGCCTTGCATAAGTTCTCCCATAAAATAATCTTTAAGGAAAACATACATTGGTGCCAGTCCATCAGAGTTGTACTACCTGCAGTAGAGTTTGAATGCTTGGCAATTAAGCTTGACAAAGGACCTCAATGTCCAGTATCTTAACTTACCAGGTGATCCTGAGAATCTTCCTAAGATAAATCAAGTGGAAGAGATTACATTCCTGGCATGATACTGTCCAGGTTTCATAGATATATAACTATGATGTCAGCACAATTAATCTGTAGACCTTCAGTTTGGTAGACAGTCTAATACCTCTTCTCTTCCACAGTTTGCTGAAGAGCCTTTCAAAAATGAACTAACTCAAGCAATATGTACATCAAACTCATCATCTATGTGTACATTCCTGCAAAGTGTACTACCAAGGTACATGAACTTATCCACAGCATTCAAAATTTCTTCCTTTTCTATAATTGATGATTCCACATATGGTTGGCTTGTGGAGAAGATCTGTTTTCTTGGTGTTGTTAGGACAAAATTAGTATAAGTAACCGAGAGCTGATCCATACTTTGTTGCATCTCAGCCTCAGAGACTGCATTGAATGCACAATCATCTGTTAACAAAAAGCCATTCAACAACTCTACTTCCACTTTAGTCTTGGCTTTTAGCCTTTTCTATTTAAATAATTTATCATCAATGTGATAGCTGACCTTGATGGTATTTTTGTCCTGGTTAAATATGTCTGACAACATTGCTGAAAACATCATAGTAAAAAGCATGGGAGCAAGTACAGAGCCCTGCTTCACTCCATTGGCAACTGGAAAACTATGAAACATCTTCCATTATCCAGAACCCATCTAAGCATGCCATTATGAATCTGACATACAGTACTGAAAAACTTCTACGGGCAACCAAATTTATGTGTGTTTGTATATGCATACACACATATATATGCATTCATGCATGTATGAACATATATATGTATATATATGTATGTATACATATATATGTAAATGTGGATGGATTATTTTTACCATATGTAGTAGAGGTGTAACTCATATCTTCTAGATTTTTTTTCTCTTTGCTGAGATTCTCAATATGTTTCCTTTATCTATAACATAGTTTTTCTGCTGGGCTCTTTTGAGAGCTTTGACATTTCTTTCTCTTATTGCATCCAGTTTATCCTTGGCATCTAAATCAAATACTACTTCCAGTTCTGGTTTTCCAGGGACGCTCTAGTAAAACTGATAAAATATCTACATCTTCTAGTCTTGCAAAGTATACATTCATGAGGTATTTCTCCAGCCACTGATGAGATGAGGAAACCATGGCACCCTCCTCTCCCCAAAGGGATTTCTTCTCAGGTCTTGGCTGGAGTTTCTACTACTAAGCTGATATATGCCTAAATCCCCGCATCCAATTAGATCCTTGGTTTTATATTATCACTACAAGGCATAGTCACTTTGTGATGCCAGTCTCATTCATCTAATAGCTTTCTTTAAACAATTTATTTTATTTTCAGCTCTGTCTGTATCCCTTCTCCTAACTTTTCCTCCACCAACACCATTAACTAAGAAAGCAGGAAGAAAAAAATGCCTTATTACAAACATGGATAGTCAAGCAAAGTAGATTTTTGCATTATCTATGTCCCAAAACAAAAATATGCCTCAATCTGTACTCTTAGTCATTCATCTCTATTTTTGGAGTACAGTAGCGCGTTTCATCATAAATTTTCTGAAATTATGGTTGGTCCTTGCATTGGTCAAATTTCCTAAGTTTTACCAAATTATTTGTCTTTATAACATCTTTAACATACAAAATTTTGCTCTTGATTCTTCTCATTTCACTTTATATCAGTTCCTAGAAATATTCTTAGGTTTCTCTTAAACAATTCCCTTCATCATTTATTATAGCACAAGTTTTTCATCATATTCATGTTATAACTTTCTTTTCTTTTTTTGTTGAGGAAATTGGGGTTAAGTGACTTGCCTAGGGTCACACAGCTAGTAAGTGTTAAATATCTGAGGCAGGATTTGAACTCAGGTCCTCCTGACTTCATGGCTGGTGCTCTATCCACTGCACCATGCAGCTGTCCCCATGTTATAACTTTCAAAGACATTTAAGTTGATCAAGGGCTTCCTTCTCTATGATTGATTGATTTAAAGGAGGTATCCAGGCATCATTCAGACCTAGTGAACAATCATGATCTGTTTGCATGTATTAAAAGTATCAGAGCACATCTTTTCATGTACTTTAAGTGGAATAGGAATAATTGACTTGGCAGACTCTACTTCCTTACATATTCTATTCTATTATATAAAACTCATTATTGATAGATATTTATGTATGATTATTCATAGACCATATCCCTAGTAATTTATTTTATATTTAATTGTCATTATTTAGCTAAGAATTCTCCAGTGCCAATATTCTACTCATCCCAAATAAGTACTTTTGTCTCAGGAGAAAACATAAAAATGTAGTTACTTTATGTTTGTTCATTTGTGTTATTACTATGCTAACATGCTTATTAATGTGTGCATAAATGTTTACTAACATGCTAAGATCAAGAACACAAATATATAAAGAATTCTGGCATCCCATAAGCCTTAAGAGTATAGGAAACTGGGCCTCAGACACTTGATACTTACTAGCTGTGTGACCCTGGGCAAGTCACTTAACCCCCATTGCCCTGAGAAAAACAAAAGAAAAAAAAAGAAAGAAAGAATATAGGAAACTGAAGAGTTAGTTGTATATTGATCAAAGCAGGTATTTTATATCTCAAGTTCTGGCTTAGGAAATATAGCTAGTAATTCTCCTTCATACTCTGTCATCAACCTTCTTCTCTGGCCTGAGGCACCATGTGAGTGTACCCTCCCTTCTAGGGAAATGCCGTTCCTCTTTTTATTCAAAAAAGATCAATAAGCTCCTAGATATTTGTACCAATTATAAATGCTTATTTTCTTCTTTGAATGTGGGAGTGTTTCTTTATGACTTTACCATAATTAATAATTTAATTTATAAAAGACCCCCCATTGTGGCTCACATTAAAAATACAGCTCAGTTAAAAACATAATAAAATAAACATTAAAATGGAATCAAATATTTAAAAGCTCAGCAAACTGGAATCATTAAACAAATGGGGAGGGAAGTATGTTACTTACCCAATAGTCTGACGAGGGAACAACCTGTAATCACATTTCAGGGTCTCATTCTTTTAAAAGCCAGGTCTTGTTGCCTTCATTATGGCCATAGTCACATGCACTTGTCCCTGTACCTTTCTGACCCATCCCTTAAATTTTATGGAGGACAAAGTTAGGATATAGTCAGTCTCATTTGCAAGCTGACAATTCAATCCAAATTGCATTAGCAGAACTGCTTAAGAATCTTATAATAGCTAAATATAGGATGACTTCAAGGATGACTTAATTTGACTAGAACCATTTTAATTGATGCTTTCAGGATAATGAATCAAGTAAGAATCTCCATTCCCCCAAACCTTTTAAAGGTTTCCTTAAAGCTACCTTAATTTCTACTCACACCAAGATTGAAATAGGTAATTCAAGAATATTAGGACAACAATTCACAACTGAGTATTTGAAAAATGTATGGTACATATGGAGAGTGGAGAAAGATACTAATGTCCCAAACTGGTGACATGGCAATAATTCATTAGAAGATTCCAAGTCATTCAGGTTGTTAGAAATGAAATGAAAGAATCTTAGGAGATGAAACATATCCATTTTATGGCATTATTCTGCAGAAGGTATAATAACTAACTTTGATCATCACTTTTATCATCTCTATTTTCTTACAAAAGATTTCTCCAGTTCATCTCTTCTTACTCTCTTCTTTATTCACCTTAATCCAGTCCTCATCGTCATTTGACTGAAGCTGCTATCTCCAAAAATACCAATATCTTAATAGACAAATTGAATGACCTTGCTATTAATTTTCCTGTTTCTTTGCCTCTCTGCAGCCTTTGCTATCGTTGATTATCCTATTAGCTGGTGCAGTGGATAGAGTGCCAGGCCTGAGTTCAAATTTGGCCTTAGAATTAGCCTCTGATTTTATGTCATTTAATCTCTGCCATTGTTTTCTCATCTTTAAAAATAAATTGGTGATAATAATAGCACTTACCTCCAAGGGTTGTTATAAAGATAATTATAAAGCACTTACTGTCAGTAAGTTTTATAAAGTGTTAGTTCTTATTCTTTTGCCCTGATTTCCTGGTTCTTCTACCTATTTGGCCACTCCTTTCTTGGACTTTCATTCAGGCCATACCCACTAACCTCAGAGCTCTGTCTTGGACCCACTTTTCATCCCCCTCTCTATGATTTCACTGGGTGATCTCATCAGCTCCTATGGATTCAAAGATCAGTTCTATTATGTTGATTCTCAAATCTACTTATCTGGGCCTAATCTCTCTGCTGATTTTCAGAATCACATCTCCAAGAGTCTATTAGATATCTCAAAAACTAGGGATCCTGTACACATCTTGAACTCAACATATTCAAAACTGAACTCATCATCTTTCTTGTTAAACCTTTCCCCTTTTCAAATTTCCTTATTTGTTGTTGTTGAGGTTTCTGTTTGCCCTTCATTCTCAGAGGACCATGACATCATCAGGGTGATGTCTTGACTTGCACTGAATTGGATTTAAGGGGGGGGGGGAGGTTTGGAAAGTCACCAATCTCATTCTTTTCCAGGGCCATCTGGGTTCCGTGGCAAGATATACATCAGTATGACAGGAGAGGTACCCAGATGTTTTAAGGCAGTTAGGGTAAAGTGAATTGCTCAGGATCACACAGCCAGTAAGTGTCTGAGGTGAGATTTAAACTCAGGTTCTCCCAACTTCAGGGCCAGTGCTCTATCCACTCTGCCACTAAGCTGTCCAAATTTCCTTATTAATGCCAAAAGCACCACCAGTCCCATCCTCTGGTCCCCTTGGATCACAACCTAGTTGCCATTCTCTCCTATTTTTTCAACCCTGTCTCATATCCCATAACCAGTTCATTGCTAATATCTGCCAATTTCACCTTTGCAATGTTTTTCAAATATGCACAGTTAAAAAACATGTGTGGTGGGGCAGCTAGGTGGCACAGTGGATAGAGCACCAGTCCTGGATTCAGGAGGACCTGAGTTCAAATCCAACCTCAGACACTTGACACTTACTAGTTGTGTGACCCTGGGCAAGTCACTTAACCCCAATTGCCTCACCAAAAATAAAAAAAACAAAAAAAACAAAAACAAAAAGCATGTGTGCTTCTCTGATAGTTAGCACCCTGATACAGGCCCTTATTGCCTCATTAACTGTTGCAATAGCTTGCTGGTTGATCTGCCTGTCACAGACTCTGCTCAATCTAGGCCATTCAACTACCAAAATGATTTTCCTATAATGCAGGTCTAACCTTGACTGCTTCTGCTCCTCAATTCAGTAAACTATAGTTACTCCCTATCACCTACAAGATAAAAATATAAAATACTCTATGTTTTCAGAGGATTTCATAATCTGGCCTAACCCCTTCCATATTACCAATTTTATTATACTTTATACCCTGCCAAATACTTTTCAATAGAGTGCCACTGGCCTCTTCGATAGTCCTCAAATGAAATACTTCATCTCTTAGCTTCAGAAATTTTCTCTGGTAATGCCCCATGCTTGGAATGCTTCCCCTCTCATCTCCTACTCCTATATTTCCTGACTCAAGTACAAGAAAAAATGTCATCTTCTATAAGAAGCCTCTCCCAACACCCCTTAATTCCAATGTCTTCCCCTTTTTCCTGATATTTCCTATTATCCTGTGTATAGCTTATTTTTATATATTTGTTTGACTGTGGTCTCCCCCATTAAATTGTGAACTCCTTAAGTATAGGAATTTTCTTTTGCCTTTGTTTGTATCCCCAGTGCTTAGCATAGTGCCTCACACATAATAGGCACTTAGTGAATGTTTATTGACTTCCTCACTGATATAACAGTTTAAAGTTTGCAAAGCTAAAATAGATAATTTTATTATATAAAATCAAAAAGCTTTTGTACAAACAAAACCAATGTAACAATTATAAAGAAAAAATAAAACTGGAAAAGAATTTTGCAACAAGTATCACTGATAATGGCTTCATTTCTCAAATATATAGAGGAGTGAAATTTATAAAATTACAAGTCATGTCCCAATTGATAAATGGTCAAGATATGGAAAGGCAGTTTTTAGACAAAGAAATCAACAATGGAAAAATGCTCTAAATGACTAATCCTCAGAGAAATGCAAATTAAAACAACTCTGAGGTACCACCTTATACCTATCAGAGTGACAAATATAACAAAAAAAGGAAAATTCTTGATTTTGGAGGGACTATAGAAAAACTGGGACACTAATCCACTGGTGTTGGAGTTGTGAACTGATCCAACCATTCTGAAAAACAATTCAGAACTATGCCCAAAGAGCTATAAAACTCTACATACCAGCAATACTGCTAGGTTTATATCTCAAAGATATCCCCCAAATAGGTCTTTTTTAGACCTATTTGTACAAAATATTTATAGCAGTTCTTTTTGTGATGGCTAAGAATTGGACATCCAATGAATGGCCATTATTTGGGAATGGTTAAATGACCTGTGATACATGATTGTGATGGGACATTGTTATACTATAAGAAATGACAAGCAGGATGATTTTGGAAAGGCCTGGGAAGTCTTATATAAACTGATGTATAGTGAAGTGAGCAGAACCAGAATATTGTGTACAGTGACAGCAATATTGTTTGTTGAAGAATTGTGAATGATTTAACTACTCTCAGCTATATAATGATCCAAGAAAATCCCAAAGAACTAATGATGAAGCATACTATCCACCTCAAAAGAAAGAACTGCTATTGATTGAACAGACTGAAGTATGCTATTTTTCAACTTATTTCTTTCTATTTTTCTTTTATTCAAGTTTTTAATATAAAATAACTAATATGGTAATGTTTTACATAGTTGCACATGTATAACCTACCTCTCATTGTTTACCACCTCTGGGAGGGGGGAGAGAGGAAGGGAAAGAGAGATAGAATTTGGAACTCAAAACTGTAAATAAAAATGTTTATTGTAAAAAATTAAGTTTTCAAGGCACATTATTTTATTTGAACCATACAACTATGAGGGAAATAATTGTAGGTGGTAATGCTACTCCCATTTTGCATGTTAGTAAACTGAGGCTAAAGGAGATTGTTATTTTTCTTTGGTCACTCAGTAAGTAAAAGTCAAGGGAAAGATTATAACCTGGAGTGCTCACTGATTCAAAATCCAAGATGGTTAAGACTAAACTACACTGTGTCTCTATGAAGAGATTGTTTTATCAGTACTAGAACATAAATGGAGATATTTTCTAAAATATTGTGGCCAAATTGCACTAGCAACAAAACAGAGGTGATTGTCTCAGTGATTCAGGTTAAAAAAAACTTTGGCAGCCAACCGAATTAGCTAATAAGAGAAATAAAAACAAAGAGCCAATTTTATCACAAAAATATAATTTTATTAGAAGGTTAAATATTATCCTTTTGTCTTTATTCTGAATTGTATAAAGAGCATCTGATCTTAAATTCTAAAAATATCTAATCATAGAGTTATTCCTAGAAAGGATCTTAGAAATCCTCTTTTCCAAGGTTCTATTTTTTTTTTATAAACAAGGAAACTAAGTCTTGATTCAAAAGCAAAGTGACTGTCTAACCGCCATAACTCCTTTGTATCCAAAACTGAATTGTGGACTTTCTTCTTTTTTACTTTGAAGTAGGATGGCATAATGATTAAATAGATGGACAATACCAGGGAATGAGGGGTTTGAATAATATCCCAGATCTATTCTAAGTGACTTATCACAATTATTTGAGGTTCCTTGAACCTGAGCTTCCACATTTATAAAAATCTGAGTTTAATCTCAGCCTCAGACACTGAGCAACTTTGTGGTCTACCTCAGTCTGCTTCATTTTCATCATATATAAAATGTGGATAACAATAAGCATCTCTCAGAATTAAAAAATATTTTAAAGTGCTTTGCAAACTTGAAAGTGGTATGAATGCTGGCAATTAGTATGTACCTTATTCAAATCATTTTGTAAATCTGAAAGTCCTATATTACATTCATGTTAGTTAAATTATTATCTATTAGATTTAATTCTCTTTTTCAGATTTAATTATATCATTTGGTCATTTCTTTGGAGAAAATATATTATGTCACTATCTTTTAACTGAGATGTAGAAATGAACATTTTTCTTATCATCATCCACAATTGCTAAGTAATTTCTCCTTTATAAAGCCACATGGAAAAATTAGGCAAAATGATAAAAAAAATTTCTGGGCAACTGAGTTCCGTATATGGCCTAAAATAATTATATCTATGACCAGTAATCATTTTCATATCTGAGACATAGAGTGTTGGTGTGTGTAAAACAATCATTTCAACAATTACAGTTGCTTTTAAAACTGGCAAATGTAGAATTGACATATGAGAGGTGGGGGGAATATCCTAATAATTAGAAGTGTTGAGTATACTAATCTCACTCAGGAAAACATTGTCTTCCTTCTCTGTGTAGCTCTTCAAACACATATTAGATAGCTACTTGCTGGATATATTTCAGTGAACATTTCTTTTCAAGATGGAGTCTGATTAGATGGCCACAGAGGCCTGAAATTCTGAACTCTGAAATTCTATGATTTTTCTACCTGGAACAATAATGGATATTGAAAATTAAGCTCATTTGAGAAAACTTTGGAGCAACTGTTAAATTAGAAAATGAGCCACTGAGTTCAAGCATTTATTTATGTTTGGAAAACTCCTCTCAAAAAAAGTAGAAGTGAACAGGAGGGGAAAAATGCTAAGCCTTTTCTGAACTTCATTATTATTTCACAAACCATATGTACTGGTTTACTCCCTGACAAAGTGTTTGTTTGCCATATATAGACACTGACAATAAAGACTCCTTTGGTTTGTGGTTGCTGCAGTTATTTTTGTGACCTGTCACTGCTTGGGAATTAGTTTCAGTGAGAAAAATTCCTACTATTTTTCTTCTTTCTTTGATTCATCTCTAGTAGAAAGCTTTTTCAGCAATAAGGGTATACAATGGTTACATAAAATATTTTAAATACCTTTCAACTTGATGCAAGGGAATGGAACAATTGACCACAGTAGCTGCCATCTAGCCTAGGTCTGTGGCAGGTTCCATTTGACCAATTAGCCAATCCAGGGAACATTAGTTTGGCTTCCAGAGACTAATCTTGTTTTTTGGTTGTTTTATTTGTTTTTTGTTTTTCAAATTTTCTTGACTTGCTAATATGCATAATGACATTTTAAAAGCCATTTTATGAATTAATGTACTGTCATGCTAGCTATTTGGCTCTTGATGGCACCAATAGTTCCTTTTTCCCTTGATTCATTAGGTTATAGAATAAAATCAGACTAAAAAATAAATCAGACTCAAACAAGAGACTTTGTCTTAATTCCCCAAGTTAATAGGTCTTTCAAACAGTTGGAAGATTGTTTCATATTCTTTATGGGGGTTAGTGAAAGAGTAGCAGTTCGGCTGCTCAAAGATGTACCTTCTGCTTTGCCTAAGCATCATGACCAAGCTGGTTCTGCCTTTTTTCTGCTCCTCTATTAAATCTGAAGCTAGAGAGGATTCTGAGAAGCAAACTAAAACACCATTTAAAAACACTTGATTCCAGGAGGAGACAATCTTAGACATTTCCAGATTGCCTGTTATCTTGAGCCAGATTTTACTTTCACTAGATATTAATATGTCTGGAAGTTCTGATCTCTCTGGAAATTCAACATTAAAAAAAGTTTATTTATTTTTAACACTATTTTCTTTTTAAATTTTGAGTTCCAAATTCTGTTCTTTAACCCCTCATCCACTCACTGAAAAGTCAAAGCAATATGATATCAATTATACATGTGAAATATTACAAAACAAATGTCCATATTAGCCTTATCACACAAAAAAGAAAGCAAGAAAATTATACTTCAATTTGCACTCAGTTCATCAGTTTTCTCTCTCTGAAGGTGGATAGCATTTATTTATCTTTTTCATCATGAGTCCTTTGGAATTGTCTTGATCATTGTAATGATCAGATACATCACAGTTGATCATCATTATGACATTGTTATTACTGTGAACAATGATGTTCCTGTTCTTCACTCTTCATCAGTTTTTATAGATCTTGCTATGTTATTTTTTGGAAACCACACCCCTTCATTATTTTTATAACACTATAGTACTGTAACGATTGGAATAACGCCACCTGCTGGATACTTACTGTAGAAGAGTTCTGCCCATGAAGGGAAGGTCTTTGAGGGCAAGACCAGGAGTCAGGAAGTGACGCGGGCTAGTGGGAGGAGGAAGGAAGAGACTGGCGCTCAGGCTCGCTCTCTTTCCTGGGGACGCTGGCGGAGAAGGGAGCTAAAAATGTGCTCTCCCTTTAATAGATAGAAATCTAGGCCTTTCTCTCTCTCTTTACCAAATTCTTATTCTCCTTAATAAATGCTTAAAAGTCTAACTCTTGCTAAAGCTTATAATTTATTGGCGACCACTCATTAGATATTTTAGACAGTTTAGCTAGAATTTTACCCCTTAACAGATGGCTGACCACGAAGAGGAAAGCTGAACCTCACTTCTGATCTTTCGGTTGGGTAAGAAATTTCCCCTACCCTAACCCTTTAAATCCGAAGTACTGTTGAATTGCCAGGTGTTTTCCCTTTAAATTTTTTTTCGAATGGACCTTTTAAACTCCCTAATTACCCTATTTTTGATTTTAGTCTGTTTAACCAGACAAATGGGAGATAAGATCATGTTAATGCTTTGTTTTTGTGGATTTTCTATTTTTCTTTTTATTTTTGTTAAAAGAGCCAGCAACTTACTCACACAAGGAAATATCTCTCCCTCTCCCAACCATGCTTTTTCAGAGAAACCTGAAGAGATTCCTGCAGCTTTTCCCAATTCTAACACTAATTGTTGCTCTAATTTTGCATGCCTGGAGGCAATGACCCACCCTCTAGAAGCTTTTAATCCCCTAGCACCTGGAGGCAAAGTGGGGGAAGAGGAATCCAGGCCTGAGTTCAAAATCAAGTCTGATTCAAATTGTGCTGGTCCCTCCCCTCCTCTCCAGACCTCACCCTCTACTCCTCCCATGGCCAAGCCCATTGCTTCCCCTGCCTGGGAAGTCCAGAGATCTAATGCTCATGCGCAACTTTCTCTAACTACATTTGCAGCTTCAGGCTCAGCCCTTCCCTGGCCTGGCTGTGCTTTTGAGACAATCTTAGAAAACTCTTTAAATTCCAGATATGCTCGTTTTGTTCATAATTTTGCTAACCTGCTTTTGTCTTTAATTAGTAATCTTATAAAGCATTTGTATGGTGAAAAGCCCGACAGACAATATAGAGGGGTTAAAGAAGAAAAACTTAAGCTGAATAAGAATGACAATCAACATAGTTCAAGACTCTGCTTCTTTTGCCATGGAAGGGTATATATTTTACAGAAATGTAGAAGTAAGCAGCAAGGTACTGATATGAGTATTGGGGATTTTAGATACCAGAATCAAAAGTGTTCTGAATTCACTCAGAGTAATAGTATCAGTTCAGAGGTTACATAGGATTCCTATGCTATTATATATACATTTTGAAATTAATGGTATGGGTTTATTTTCATAGAGATTTTCATGCTTTTGAGATTGTGTCTTATACTTAGTTTCTAAAACAAGGAGAATATTTGTAAAAGCTTTTTATAGTCATGTGATCAAGTTTATATTTTATAATACTCTTATTGATATTAAGTTCATATTCATTTAGATTTCCTTAGTTTGAATTTCACTGTATTTTATTGTTCCATGTGTATTTTCTTCTATTCATTTGTCTATCTAATTTTGAAACATTGCAAGATGGTTTTGATTTTATTATACAATGTTAATTCTAGGAGTATTGTGCTCCCATATTCTGAGTTGTTTGTTTTTGTTATTTTTTCTCAACTGATTATTTGATCAAACTCTTTAAAGCATTTCCCTGGCAAATTGTTTGCCATGGCAAGTGTAAATTGATTCTAGAAGTATTATTTTTGATAAGCATATTCCAAAAAAAAAAAAAAGAGGGGAACATTTGTAAAAGTTTTCTTTGAGATTGTGTTGTGCTTTAACTTGTATTTAAATATGTTCAGATTTTTCAAAAAAGTAATTGTATACTAAGTTAAAAAAAGGGTATTATTTGAAATTGTTGCATAATTATATATTATATTTTGAGTCAAGACGTATTCGCATTTTTTGCAATCATTTATTATCCTCAATTTTTAAATCCATATGAGATTTTAAATTATGGGAATTTATCATTTAAGACATTAATTGCCATTATTCTGAGTTATCAGATGCCAGTTGGCCAAGATGCCATCCAATCACAAGAGGAATACATGCAAGAGCAGACACTGAACTGTCACATGAGGGGAGACATGCATGAAGTCAAGGTATGGCCGAGGGAACGGCTTTTGACAAATGTTGAGGTTGGATTCTCTTGGTTTAATATTTTATTCTCTTTTTCCCCACAATATTGTACAGATGGCTGGAAGTATTCATCCCACCCATCTCACTTCTACACCTGGCTTCTATGCTCCCTCCTATATGCCTGATGCCATGGACATCTCAATCCCATGCATCTGATTAAGTCTGACTCAGTTTCTTCTAATATGTTCGGTGGCATGGACATATATTCCATCCACCTATTTTAAGTCTGGCATACTGTATGGGCAGTACATATTGCTCAAGTGTGGGAATGCTCATATCCCATCATTTCTCTGTTCTTTTATGGTAACCCCCATAATTATCTCAGGTGTCATGATAAATAACAGTGTTGAATTTGGCCTTGACATCTGTTACCAATTATATTAGATTTTTTAATTTCTCATAATGGCATGAGGATAATTAGGCAGATGATGCAAAAAGTGATAAAACAAAGATAAAAATTATTTTTATTAATTAATATTGCAGCAATTGTCTTCTCAATTACCCTCCATAAGGGGGGACTATAATAATATTATAATTTTAAAGAATGGTTCAATTTTTGTTTTATTATATGTTTCACGTGTTAACAACTAAGATTCTGTATTCCCTTAGACATGTTTTTGAGAACTTTCATTGTTTGATTTGATTATTGACAAAGCTATTTTAAAGCTGTGTTAAGCTCAATGTTGTAGGAAATTTTCCTGGCTGATTACCAGCATCCACACATCAACCCCTGAAGAGACTTCCATTCCACGACTACACCTAGAGGACATCTGAGAAAAGACTTTCAGAGACTTTAAATGAACAGTTTTGATTTGTTGTTTTTGTTGTTTTTTTTCTCTTTCTGTTATAATATACACCATCTGTAACATGTATTCTCTGCAGAGGCCCTCCCTTTGCAAGACCAATGTCAAAGCGTCGGTTCATGAGGACAAAAAAAATCGCCCCTCTGGACAAAACTTTCCTCTCTTCCTTTTCTATATTGTTGTTCACATATTATTAGTTAGCAATAGTTATTATATTCTTTTTATTGTTCTGTCAAGGAAACATTTTGTTTCTTGAGGAACAACAGGGGGGACTGTAACGATTGGAATAACGCCACCTGCTGGATACTTACTGTAGAAGAGTTCTGCCCATGAAGGGAAGGTCTTTGAGGGCAAGACCAGGAGTCAGGAAGTGACGCGGGCTAGTGGGAGGAGGAAGGAAGAGACTGGCGCTCAGGCTCGCTCTCTTTCCTGGGGACGCTGGCAGAGAAGGGAGCTAAAAATGTGCTCTCCCTTTAATAGATAGAAATCTAGGCCTTTCTCTCTCTCTTTACCAAATTCTTATTCTCCTTAATAAATGCTTAAAAGTCTAACTCTTGCTAAAGCTTATAATTTATTGGCGACCACTCATTAGATATTTTAGACAGTTTAGCTAGAATTTTACCCCTTAACAGTACTCTATCACTATCATAAGCCATAACTTGTTCAGCCATTCCCCAGTTGATGAGCATCTTCTCAATTTCCCATTGTTTGCTACAACAAAAAGAGTTGCTATAAATATTTTTTGTGCACAAAGTCTTCTTTATTTTATTTTCTTTGATCTCTTTGGGGAATAGACCTAGTTGTGATATTTCTGGGTCAAAGGGTATGCACAGTTTTATAGCCCTTTGGATATAGTTCAAGATTGTTCTCCAGAATTGTTGGACCAGTGCATAAGTCTACCAGCAGTGGATTAGTGTCCCAATTTTCCCACAACCCCTCTGAAATCCAACATTTTCCTTTTTTGTTATATTTGCCACTCTGATAGTTGAGAGTTGTTTTGTCAGAATTGTTTTAATTTGCATTTCTCTGATCAATAGTGATTTCGAATCCTTTCTCCATTATGCCTCTATGTGGGTACCTTTCCTCTTTCCATTTTTAACTTCCTTTCACCATTAAAATGTAAGTTCCTTGTGGGCAAAGACTATCTTTCTTTTTTGCTTCTATTTCATTCCTAACACTTAACATACTGCCTGGAATATAGTGAAGGGTCACTTGATGATTTATTAACATGAGTTGTGGAAAGATCTGGCATTCTAGGCTGCAGATAAGCTGTGTAATGTAATATGCAAAGAAGAACATCTGTAGAAAACTTCCATTGGTAAAGACATTTGTGAATACATTAGATGAACAAATGGCTCCTTGTTTTATTCCTCAATTGATATTAATACCAAGTAGATCATTATATTATCTCTGTGATTACATCTGTCAGATAATCTTGTGACATTTTAAAATCTTTAGGAAATGCTTTGTTTGAGGAAGCTTTAAGAACTGAATTTTGTTTTACCAGGTGAATTGTTTTGAATGGTGAGATGACTATAGTTGGAACCTACTTTCTCTTTATCTCTCACTTATTTATTTCAAATCAGTTCATAATGCAGTTAATGAGAAATAAAGCTTGAAACTGATGATTAGGTTGTGGAAAAAAAGGGCCACTCATTTTAAATAACACTCCCATTTGAAGATAACTGAATTTCAGATAGACAGTTTTTGGCAGGTTGACTACAAACCATGCCTACTATACATAGTAAAATATCTATGGAAAAATTATTTATTACCTTCTGTTTTCATAAAGCTACTTTTCATATATGCAGATACCATTCAAAAGACCATTCAGTTTCAGTCCTCTGAAAAAGTAATATGAGGGGAGGCATAATTAAATTCACTGAAAAAACAATTTTAATCACATTTAGTTGGTTTTTCCCTCTTCAACTTGATTTCCTAAATATGGGTAAATTTCAGTGCTGTTTCATACTAAATTATAATATATAAAATATATATTATATTTTATGTGTGCATTCATATGCACATGTCTATATGCATATGTATATATTTATACACATATGTATATATACAAATATGCATATGTATGCATATGTATATAAGTTTGATGATTACCAAGAGAGTGATTAAGATGAATATATATATATATATATATATATCTTCATAAATTTATTGCAACTTCTGAGATAAAGATAAGGACCAGCTTATTTGTATGAGATTGTATGTCAACTAATACAATTCTTATATGACTGGATGGTGTGTGTAATCATTCAACAAGTATATACATTAAGCACTTAATATATGCTAGACAGGATTTGTGATTACCTGAAAAAAAATATTAGTTAACACCTTGCTGCTTCTTGACTCATTTCCTTATTAAATTTCTATAAAGTTCAAAGAGAGTTTAGGGTATAAATATCTCAGAGATGACTACTATTATAGAAATTTTCTTTGTAACTAGCTCATACCCACCTCAGCATGAGCTGATGAAAATTTCATCCATCATGTGTGTTGCCTTCCACTTCTCTCAATTCCTAAGCACATATTTATAGGTTTAAGCATAAATCATAGTAAATGATGATACAATTAGATAACAGCTTCCAAAATTAATATAAGTAAACATCTACAGGAACAAACTTCTACTTGTAATTCAATATGGCTGCAGAGTGGGAGGGTGTATGAAACTCTCTTTCCTCTTCTGCTGCCCCCATACTTCTCCCTTCAGTCAGAGGGAAAGCAGGAGGGAGGAAAGGCATTAAGTGCTCAGAGTTCCTGACACAATTACTCCAAAAAAACTCCAAATATAGCCATAAGACAACCCTTGAGCAGCATAATCCATGAAAACACAGGCTGAGGTTATTCTCCAGCCAAAGATAGCTTAGAAGTTTGGTAGGAGGGGGCTGCTGTGTTGGGCTGGGAGTGGAGTCTAACCCCACAGTTGCACCATGCAGATCCAGCCCCAGGCAGACTGTGCCCAAGAAACTTACCACCAGCCTCTGAATCAGCTGCAGTGCAGGTGTCTTCTGGAACTAAGCTCAGGGACTGGTGAGAGGACTGAATGGCTGGAGAGGGAGGGGAGGCATACAGGGGTGTCTGCAGGATCTGAGGAGGAATTCGGCTGTCCTACCCCAAGGGGAACCAAGAAGAAATCTTAAGCAGCAGAGGCCCAGGTTGGGGAAGGGAGCAGGTTCGTCCAAAAAATTTTTGGCTGGTTAATTAGCAAGTTGGCCTGGGGTTATTTACAGACCAGAGCATAGGCCAGGCAAGTGAATTACCTGCCCCTCCTTAAATCATATCACCTGGGACCCCACAAATCTTGCAAGAGTGCTGCCTGGAAGTAGGGGCCCACCTTAAGAAGGAGTTAAAAGTCAAGTAAAAGACATGCAAGATGAGCAAGTAGAGAAAGGTGCAAACCTTAGAAAGTTTCTTTAGCCACAATGAAGATCACAGTATACCCTCAGAAGAAGATAGAAGCATCAGGGCTCCTACTTCCAAACCTTCCAAGAAAAAGTATGAATTGGTCTCAGGTCACCCATAGAGGTGCTCAAAAAGGACTCTGAAGATAAAATAAGAGGTAGAGAAAAAAATGGAAAGGGAAATGAGAGTGATGCAAGAAAGTCATGAAAAAAAAAAGTCAACAACTTGAAAAGCCAAATGGAAAAGGAGATACAAAAGTTCTCTGAAGAAAATAACTGCCTAAGAATTAGGATTGAACAAATGGAAGCTAGTAAGTTTATGAGAAACCAGAGAGAAAGCAGGAGATGAAATGATCGGATTGGAAAGATGAATTTTAATTTTTAAATTTTTTAAATTTTTCCCCTAGTTAGTGTTTTGAAAAAATAGGTGCAATAAATTTAATTATAGTAGTATCCCCAGTTAAGCTATTGTAACTACCCCAATTAGCAAAAGAACACCAAATTGCATCTTTCCTTATCTTTCTCTCCATGTCCCCTAAAACTACCAGGTCTCAGTTCGCCTTATTTTCCTTTGTTTTGCTGTATTTTATTAATAACATCTCTGGGAGAGGGATTGTTGTCACAGTATAAAAATATCATTAAAAACAAGGTCCCTGTATTTCTGCTTATTCAATAATGTATCTTTTTTGTAATAAACATTTTTATTTATAGTTTTGGCTTCCAATTTTTATCCCTCTTTCCCTCCTTCCCCTTACCCTTCCCTATACCACAGGTTTTTTTAGACATTCCCCAACTGATAGGCATTCCTTTGATTTCCAATTCTTAACCACCACAAAAAGGGCTGATATAAATATTTTTGTACAAATAGGTCTTTTTCCCTTTTTGGGGGTGTTTTTGGGATAGAAACCTAGCAGTAGTATTGCTGGATCAAATTGTATTCACAATTCTATAGCCCTTTGGGCATAGTTCCAAATTGCTCTCCAGAATGGTTGGATCTTTTCACAACTCCACCAATAGTGGATTATCATCCCAGCTTTCCCACATCCCTTCTGTGAGAAAATAATGGGGTTCTATGAAACCCAGAGTGCCTGGCCAGACCTTTCTTAAGGCTAGCCCAGAGTCAGAAGAATTTCGAAGGAAATGTGGTTGGAATTTGTACTGTGAATAGGGAATAAAACCACACCTAGCTGAAGCCTTTTCCCCTTGGGAGGGCTCTGTACTCTGACATCAGGACGCACTGCACCAAACCACCCTCAAATCCAAGTAAAGCAATAGATTTGAAGGATGCTAGCCAATTGGCTTTGAGCAATGTGGAAAGGCAGGCTCTCCTCCAGCCTGCAGGAAGCTTTTGATCGCATGTATTCTCTTGGCCTGGGACCTGGCGGAGACGGTCGCACCTTGCTCTCTCTCACTCTTTTAGCCTAGGTACATAGGGCTTCTGACTTTTCAGAGCCACACGTTCTCCCCCCCCCCCAACATGTTATTTATTTCCCCAAGACTTAGTACATGATTTGGCACATACTAAGTGCTTAAAAAGTCCTTGTTTTCTTTGTTCCTTCTTTCCTTTCTTCTTAATGACCATCTACTTTGCTTCCAGTTCCTTGCTACAAGAAGTGTTTCTCAATTCTCTCTCTCTCTCTCTCTCTCTCTCTCTCTCTCTCTCTCTCTCTCTCTCTCTTGCTCGCTCGCTCTCGCTCTCTCTCGCTCTCTCACTCTATTTGGTCTTTTGGCAGTTTAGGAAAACCAAACAAGATATCCATAAGGTCTGGTGGCATTTGCAATAATCCACACTTATAGACTCTCATTTTGGTAGTCAAGGAAAGTAAGTAGATATTTTTAATTCTCTTAGGTTAAATTTAGTCATTATAAATGACATTAAGGTACAGTCTTCTTCCCAAATAACTGGCACCGATGTGGGGTTTTCAAGTTTATAAAACATTTTGGGCAGCTAGGTGATGCAGTGGATAAAGCACTAGCCCTGGATTCAGGAGGACCTGAGTTCAAATTTGGCTGTGTGACCCTGAGCAAGTCACTTAACCCTCATTGCCCCATGCCCCCCCCCCCCAAAAAAAAGTTTATAAAACATTGTATACTCAGTCTATTACCTTTAAGAACTGAAATGAATGAACAATTTTATTGAAATACATTGGGACAATGTTTGTCAGCCAACCAACAAGGGCAGTATTTTGCTTTGTTCTTTAATTGAGTGCTTGAAGAGTGGGCTAACTGGCCTTTTATTCTCTATTATGTAGAATACATTGCAAAAAATAGAAACAAAAACAAACAAACAAAAATAGGAGTCAAGAGACCTGGTTTTTGGTCCCTACCTTGCCATCAATTGGCTATATGATCATGGGGAAGTCACTTACCTTCACTGGGCCTCACTTTGTACCACTATGAAGTGAGGAGATTGAATTAGGTGGTCTCTAAGGCCCTTCTACTTCTAACATTCTGTTCTACCATAATGTCTAAGTACTTCCATCTCATTATTACTGTTCCCTGACGGCTTTCAGTTTGCAAGGCTGAAAGGGCTGGTTATGCTCAAAAAGAAGGAACATGAATTATTCACCAATAAAATGTGGTTTTTTTCCTGGTGACTACTTGACCATCTCAGACCACCTGCAGAGCTTGTCTAATATTGATACAGGTTTAAGTACTTTAAAAAGGAGACTGAGTGACACTGTTAGACAAAGTTTCAATTAATATTTTTCATGATGATTGAGTAGAAGTGTTTTTTGTATTAAGAGGAAATTTAAAAAGCATAATAGAGTGTCATTTTTATAGTCAAAGAATAGGTTATCCTGGTATGATTATTTAAGAAATCAGGATCACATAAGAAGACCTGAGTGCTGTGTGTATTCATAAATTGTTCTACCTGAGTGGTTAAGGTAAATTCCAGGGTCAAAACACCCAGACAGGCTCTCTAGGTATTTTTATTTTGTTTGGCTGTATCACACAGAGGTCACAAGAGTATATGCTATTGGGAACAAACTGAAAATCCCCAACTAAAACTTGTAAACAGAAGGGTTATTGCAGGGCCTGCCATTTTGGGAATAGAAACTTTGAAGTTTCAACACTAAGACTAAAAGACATTTCAATCCACTGTCTTTACATGAAAACTGCTTCGAAATGTATTATATTCATTTGTCTGGAGCTTACTTTAGGTCTCCATAACTGGCAATGAAAAGAGAAGATAAGGAATAATGACAATGATCCATCACACTTATAAAATGACAAAAATATCACATTTATATGGGGATTGATTTATAGCTACAAGACACGTTTCATTTCATCTTCACAACAATCATGTTAAATAGTACAAGCCTATTTCTTTTTTATAAATGAGGAAACTGAGACTCTAGAATTTTAAGTGTATTGTGGACCCAATAGTGTGAATTTTAGAAGTGGCAGAGTTAGGACTCAAAATAAGGTCTTCCTAAGTCTAGGATTAGCTTTTACTAATGATGTCATGTTGCCTCTCTAAAGTATACTTCATGTTTTTAGTTTCATTTATTTATTTATTTTTTTACCTTTGCTTAAGTTTTTTAAACATATTCAATTGTACACATGTATACTGATCCTGCTGGTCTTACTTTGTAAGAAACAGAAAACATTTTTTATATAAGTACAAAAGGGTATATATACCTTAATAATTTGTTAAGCATTATTTCAAATTTCTTTCCGGATAAATGGATCAATTTACATTGTATTAGTGCATCTATTTTCCTTCAGTTCCTCAGACATTTATAATTTCCATCTTTTCCAATATGCTCGGTTCAAGGAAAAAAACAAATGGTTGAATTCATTTGCTTTTGTTTTATTATTTGTAATTTGGAGTAATTTTCCTATGGCTTTTGATTATTTACAATTCTTTTTTTAAAGTTGTTCATAGCCTATAACTACTTAACTATTAGAGAATTGCTTTTTGTTGTATACTTCACAGTTCTCTACATATCTTGGACATTATCAGAAATATTCCTGCAAAGATATGTAAATCTAATCAAGAGTTCCCTCTCTTAGAAATAATGACTTGCTTAAAGCAAAAGCTTTATAATTTCACATAATTTGGAAAGGAAAAAAGATCATATATGGTCTAACATGTACCAGGCTTTGTACTAAGCTATTTTTACAAGTAGGATCTATTTGATCCTTACTACAATTCTGTGAAGTAGGTGCTATCACTAATTCCATTTTACCATTGAAAAACCAGAGGTTAAGTGACTTGCTTAAAGTCTCACACACAGAGCAAATAATTGTCTGAGACTGGTTTTGTACTCAGGTTCTCTTAACACTAGGTCTACTGCCTTATCTACTGTGGTACCAGCTGCTTCAACTGATGTTGAAATTATGTAAAATATTTTATTTTATTTTATTAAGTAATTTTAAAATCTTTATGCATTCTTTCATTAAAATTTATCATTCTAATAGCAATAACAGATACATTCATCCATTTTATTTTATTTTACATTTAAAATGAGATTAGATTTACATATGATCAAGAATTTATTCAGAGCTATTTATTCTTTTTTTAATTAATAAAGTATTTTATTTCTTTCTGTTACATGTAAAGATAGTTCTCAACCTTTGTTTATACAAACTTTACAATTTCAGATTTTTTTTCCCTCCCTCCCCTCCCTCCCCCCTCCCCTAGACAGCAGGTAATCTGATATAGGATATATATATATATATATATATATATATATATATATATATATATATATATATATATATATATATATACACACACACACACACACACACACACACACACACACACATACATAATAACATTAATCCTATTTCTGCATGAGTCATGTTATAAGAGAAGAATCATAGCAATTATGAAAAACCTCAAAATAGAAAAAACAACAGCACCAAAAACAAAAGAAATAGTATGGTTCATTCAGCATCTATACTCCACAGTTCTTTTTTTTTTCTTGGATTTGGAGATCCTCTTCTATCATGAGTTCCCTGGAACTCTTCTGTGCCATTGCATTGGTGAGAAGAATATAGTCCATCACAGTAGATCAACACTCAAGGTTGATGATACTGTGTCCAATGTTCTTCTGGTTCTGCTCATCTCACTTATCATCAGCCCATGCCAGAACCTCCAGGTTTCTTTGAACTCCTCCTGCTCATCATTTCTTACAGCACAATAGTACTCCATTGTATTCATATACCACAACTTGTCCAGCCATTCCCCAATTGATGGGCATCCCCATAACTTCCAATTCCTTGCCACCACATAAAGAGCAGCTATAAATATTTTGTACAAGTGGGTCCCTTTCCCCTTCCCATGATTTCTTTGGGAAAAACACCCCAAAGTGGTATTGCTGGGTCAAAGGGTATGCACAGCTTTATCATCCTTTGGGGATAATTCCAAATTGCTCTCCAGAATGGTTGGATCAATTCACGGCTCCACCAACAATGCATTAGTGTTCCAATTTTCCCACAGCTTCTCCAACATTTATTATTTTCCTTTTTTGTCATTTTAGCCAATCTGATAGGTGTCAGGTGGTACCTCAGAGTTGTTTTAATTTGCATCGCTCTAATCATTAGAGATTTAGAGCATTTTTTCATATGGGAATAGATAGCTTTGTTTTCTTCATCAGAAAACTGCCTGTTCATATCCTTTGACCATTTCTCAATTGGGGAATGACTTGGGTTCTTATAAATTTGATTTAGTTCCCTATATATTTTAGAGATGAGGCCTTTTTCAGAAGTACTGGCCACAAAAATTGTTTCCCAGCTTTCTGCCTCCCTTCTAATTTTGGATGCATTGCTTCTGTTTGTACAAAAATTTTTTAATCAAAATCATCCATTTTGCATTTTATAATATACTCTATCTCTTGTTTGGTCAAAAACTGTTTTCCTTTCCAAAGATCTGATAGGTAGACTATTCCTTTCTCTCCTAATTTACCTATGGTATCACCTCTTATGTCTAAATCATGTATCCATTTTGACCTTATTTTAGTATAAGGTGTAAGATGTTGGTCTATGCCTAATTTCTGCCATGCTATCTTCCAGTTTTCCCAGCAGTTTTTGTCAAATACTGAGTTCCTATCGCAGGAGCTGGAGTCTTTGGGTTTATCAAACACTACATTGCTAGTGTCATTTACTACTGCATTTCCTGAGCCTAGTCTATTCCATTGATCTACCACTCTATTTTTTAGCCAGTACCAGATAGTTTTGATATCTGCCGCTTTATAGTAAAGCTCCAGGTTTGGTACCGCTAACCAACCTTCCTGTGAATTTTTTTTCATTATTTCCCTGGATATTCTTGATTTTTTGTTTTTCCAGATGAATTTTGTTATTATTTTTTCTAGCTCTATAAAATAATTTTTAGGTAGTCTGATTGGTATGGCACTGAATAAGTAAATTAATTTAGGCAGTATTGTCATTTTTACTATATTAGCTCTGCCTATCCATGAGCAATTGATATCTTTCCAATTACTTAGATCTGATTTGATTTGTGTGAAGAGTGTTTGGTAGTTGTGTTCATAGAGTTCCTGGGTTTGTCTTGGCAAGTAGACTCCCAAGTATTTTATATTATCTACCGTTACTTTAAATGGAATTTCTCTTTCTCTCTCTTGCTGCTGGACTTTGTTTGTCATGTACAGAAATGCTGATGATTTCTGTGGATTTATTTTATATCCTGCTACTTTGCTAAAGTTGTTAATTGTTTCAAGTAATCTTTGAGTTGATTCTCCAGGATTCTTTAAGTATACCATCATATCATCTGCAAAGAATCATAGTTATGTTTCCTCCTTGCCTATTCTAATTCCTTTACTTCCTTTCTCTTCTCTGATTGCTAAAGCTAACATTTCCAGTACAATATTAAATAATAGGGGTGATAATGGACATCCCTGTTTCACTCCGATGTTATTGGGAAGGTCTCTAATTTATCTCCATTGCATATAATACTTGCTGATGGTTTTAGGTAGATACTGTTTATTATTTTAAGGAAAGCTCCACCTATTCCTAAACTCTTTAGTGTTTTTATTAGGAATGGGTGTTGTATTTTGTCAAAAGCTTTCTCTGCATCTATTGAGATAATCATATGATTTTGGTTGGTTTTCTTATTGATGTGGTTGATTATGTTAATAGTTTTCCTAATGTTGAACCAGCCCTGCATTCCTGGTATAAATCCCACCTGGTCATAGTGTATTATCCTGGTGATCACTTGCTGTAATCTCCTTGCTAATATCTTATTTAAGATTTTAGCATCAATATTCATTAGGGAAATTGGTCTATAATTTTCTTTCTCTGTTTTTGCTTTGCCTGGTTTTGGTATCACCACCATATTTGTATCATAAAACGAATTTGGTAGCACTCCTACTTCACCTATTTTTCCAAATAATTTGTATAATATTGGAATTGTTCTTTAAATGTTTGGTAAAATTAACCTGTGAACCCATCTGGCCCAGGGGATTTTTTCTAAGGGAGTTCATTAATGGCTTGTTCAATTTCTTTTTCTAATATGGGTTCATTTAAGGATTTTATTTCTATTTCAGTTAACCTGGGCAGTTTGTATTTTTGTAAATATTCATCCATTTCATTTAGATTGTCAAATTTATTGGCATACAGTTGGGCAAAATAATTCCTAATTATTGATTTAATTTCCACTTCATTGGTGGTAACATCCCCTTTTTCGTTTTTGATACTGTCAATTTGGTTTTCTTCTTTCTTTTTTTTAATCAAACTAACCAATATTTTATCTATTTTATTGATTTTTTCATAAAACCAGCTCTTAGTTTTATTGATTAATTCTATAGTTTTTTTGCTTTCAATCTTATTAATTTCTCCTTTGATTTTCAGGATCTCTAATTTAGTATCTAATTGGGGATTTCTAATTTATTCTTTTTCTAGCTTTTTAAGTTGCATGCCCAATTCATTGATCTCCTCTTTCTCTTTTTTTATTCATGTAAGCATTTAGAGCTATAAATTTTCCCCTAAGCACTGCTTTGACTGCATCCCATAGATTTTGGTATGTTGTCTCATTATTGTCATTCTCTTGGATATAGTTATTGATTGTTTCTATGATTTCTTGTTTGGCCGATTCATTCTTTAGAATGAAATTATTTAGTTTCCAATTGATTTTCATTCTACTTTTCCCTGGCTCTTTCTTACATGTAATTTTTATTGCATCATGATCTGAGAAGGATGCATTTACTATTTCTGCCTTTCTACATTTAACTATGATGTTTTGTGCCCTAATACATGGTCAATTTTTGAAAATGTGCCATGTACTGCTGAGAAAAAGGTATATTCCTTTCTATCCCCATTCAATTTTCTCCAGACATCTATCATGTCTAACTTTTCTAGTAATCTATTCACCTCTTTCACTTCTTTCTTATTTATTTTTTGGCTAGATTTATCTAATTCTGAGAGGGGGAGTTTCAGATCCCCCACTAGTATAGTATTACTGTCTAATTCCTCTTGTAACTCATTTAACTTCTCCTTTAAGAACTTGGATGCTATACCACTTGGTGCATACATATTCAATATTGACATTACTTCATTATCTATAGTACCTTTAAGCAAGATGTAATTTCCTTCCTCATCTCTTTTAATGAGATCTATTTTTGCCTGCACTTTGTCTGAGATAAGGATTGCTACCGCTGCTTTTTTTTTACTTTAGCTGAAGCATAGTACATTCTGCTCCAACCTTTTACCTTTACTCTGTATGTATCTCTCTGCTTCAAATGTGTTTCTTGTAAACAGCATATTGTAGGATTCTTGTCTTTAATCCACTCTGCAATTCACTTCCATATTATAGCAGAGTTCATCCCATTTACATTCACAGTTATTATTACTGACTGTCTATTCCCCTCCATTCTATTTACCCCCTTTGTACTTTTCCCCCCTTCTTTCACCCTATTCCTCCTCACCGATGTTTTACTTCTTACCCAGCCTCTCCCAGTCTGTCCTCCCTTTTTTCACCCCCTCTCTTTTCTTTACCCTTTTCTCCCTTGCTTTTGTCCTCCCTTTTATCAGTCCCCCCCTTTCCCTTCCCCTTTTGCTTCCCTAAAGAATGAGCTAAGTTTCTTTATCCCAATGGATGTATATGTTATTCCCTCTTTGAATCAAATCTAATGAGAGTAGGGTTCAAACAATGTTCTCTCCTCCTTTTTTTCCCTCTATTGTAATAGGTTTTTTTTCACCTCTTCATATGATATAATTCGCCCCATTATATATTTTTATATTATATTTATATATTATGTATATTTTAATATATTATATAATATATTATATATTATATTTCCTCTCCTCCCCATAGACTGCCTTTTTAACCCCTTAGTTTTCTTTGTATCATCACATCAAAGACAATTTATATTTATACCCCCTGTGTAAAGTCCTTCTCTCTGCCCAAATACATTTACAATTCTTAAGAGTTATGAGTATTATCTTCCCATGTAGGGATATAAACAGTTTAACCTAATTGAGAAACTTTTTTTTCCCCCTCTGTTTACCTTTTCAAACTTCTCTTGAGTCTCATATGTTAAGATCGAATTTTCTATTCAGTTCTGGTCTTTTCACCAGGAATGATTGAAAGTCCCCAATGTCATTAAATGTCCATCTTTTCCCCTGAAAGAAAATGCACATTTTTGCTGGATAATAGATTCTTGGCTGCAATCCAAGCTCCTTTGCCTTCTGGAATATCATATTCCAAGCCTTGCAGTTCTTTTATGTTGAAGCTGCTAGGTCCTGAGCAATCCTGACTGTGGCTCCATGATATTTAAATTGCTTCCTTCTGGCTGCTTGGAGTATTTTCTCCTTCACCTGATAATTCTGAAATTTGGCTACAATATTCCTTGGAGTTTTCCTTTTGGTGTCTCTTTCAGGAGGTGATCGTTGGATTCTTTCAATGATGATTTTATCCTCTGATTCTATGATATCAGGGCAGTTCTCCTTAATAATTTCCTGGAATATGGTGTCTAGATTCTTTTTCAGGCAGTCCAGTGATTCTCAGATCGTCTCTCCTCAATCTGTTTTCCAGATCAGTTGTCTTCCCAATGAGGTATTTCACATTTTCTTCTTTTTTTTCATTCTTTTGATTCTGCTTGAGTGATTCCCAGTGTCTCAAGGATTCCTTATCTTCCAGCTGACCAATTTTAATTTTTGAGGCATTGTTTTCTTCAGTGAGATTATGCACCTTTTTTTTCCATTTGGCCAGATGAATTTTTTAAGGAATTGTTTTATGCAGTCAATCTTTGTGCTTCGTTTTCCAAGCTGCTGATTCTTTTTTCATAGTTTTCTTGTTTTGCTTTCATTTGTCTCCTCATTTTTTCTTCTACCTCTCCGTTGATTTTTGAAATCCTTTTTGAGCTCTTCCAGGAAGGCTTTTTGTTCTTGAGACCAATTAACCTTCCCTCATGAGGCTTCACATGTAGCCAATTTGAGGGTATTGTCCTCATCTGCGTTTGCATTGGCTTCTTCCCTACTGATATAAAAGCTCTCAATAGAGAGGGCTGTTTTTTCTTCTTGCTCATTATTGCAGCTTATTTTTTTTTTTAAGTTGAGGTCTGCTGTGGGGGCACCAGGGTCCCTGTTTTGGGCTTCTTGTGCAGGGGTATAGGTGCTGTGTGACCGGCTTTTTACTCTGAGGCCTTTATAGTGTGTGCCGTTTGCCGCCCTGCAGTTCCTGTCTAAGCGCGCTGTGTCTGAGTGCCTGGTCGCGCCTATTCTGTTCCTGGCCCTACCAAGGGTGACTTGCCCTCTCGGCTGGTGCAGGTAGGTTTTTCCACTGTCCTTCTTGGCCACCAGATTTTTTGAGCCAGGTTCCAGGGGCCTCAGTTGTTCAGCTGTGGCCCGCAGTTCTTGCTGACTTGCCCTGACCCCCTCGGCACTGGGCCGCTGCCCTGAGCTGTGCCTCGCTTTTGCCGGAGTCAGACCGACCTTTTTCTGAAGTCTTCTAAATAAATGATCTCTGGTTGGAAGACTGTGTCTCTCTGTCTCTTTGCAGGTTCTGCAGTTTCAGAATCCGTCCAGAGGCTTGATTTAATGTTCTTTTTGAGGGAACAGAAGGAGAGCTCAGGCAGCTTGCTGTTTCCTCTCTGCCATCTTCGTGGTGTTATTTTTTAATCAAATAAGTAGCATTTTTCCAAGAAGTCTTTGTAGATTTATGACTCTATGGTTTATTGAGTGCACTCTATTCTTGCTTATGGATTCTTGATTATTTGATCCATTTCTTAATCTTTTCTGTTTTTAACCACTATATTGTAGTTTTAAAGTCTGACTAGTCTGTTCTGCTCTCATGTATTTTTATTAGCTCCCTTGGAATTCTCAAACTTTTATTTTTATAACATTATTTTATTATTTTCCAGTGACATGTAGAGATAGTTTTCAACATTTGTTTTAATAAGATTGCTAGTTTCAAATTTTTCTTTCTCCCTCTCCTCTCTCCCCCTTCCCCAAGACTGCAAGCAATCTGATATAGGTTATATATGTACAATCGCATTAAACATATTTATGCATTAGTCATACTGTGTAAGAACCAGAGCAAAGAGGAAAAACCTCAAAAAGAAAAATCACACAAAAAAATTGAAAGAGTATGGTTCAATCTACATTTAGATTCCATAGTTCTTTTTTCTGGATTTGGAGAGCATTTTCCATCATGAGTCCTTTGGAACTATCTTGGGCCATTGTATTGCTGAGAAGAGTCAAATCTATCACAATTGATCAACACACAATGTTGTTTATACTGTGTATAACGTTCTCCTGGGTCTACTCATCTCACTCAGCATCAGTTCATGTAAGTTGTTCCAGGTTTCTCTGAAATCTGCCTGCTCATCATTTCTTATAGCACAATAGTATTCCATTACATTCATATACCACAACCTGTTCATCCATTCTCCAGTTGTTGGGCATCCCCTCAATTTCCAACTCCTTGCCACCACAAAAAAGTGCAGCTATAAATATTTTTGTACATGTGAGTCCTTTTCCCTTTTTTATGATCTCTTTGGGGAAAAGTCCTAATAGTTGTATTGCTGGGTCAAATGGTATGCACAGATTTATAGCTCTTTAGGAATAATTCCAAGTTGCTCTCCAGAATGGTTGGATCAGTTCACAGCTCCACCAACAATGCATTACTGTTCCAATTTTTCCACAGCTTCTCCAACATGTATTATTTCCCTTTTTTTTGTCATTTTATCCAATTTGATAGGTGTGAGGTGGTACAATGCATTTCTCTAATCAATAGTGATTTAGAGGATCTTTTCATATGGCAATAGATAGCTTTGATTTCTGCATCAGAAAACTACCTGTTCATATCCTTTGGCCATTTCTCAATTGGGGAATCACTTGCATTTTTATAAATTTTATTTAGTTCCCTATATATTTTACAAATGAGGCCTTTATCAGAAATACTGTATATAAAAATTGTTTCCCAGCTTTCTGCCTCCCTTCTAATTTTGGATGCATTGCTTCCGTTTGTACAAAACCTTTTTAATTTATTGAAATCAAAATCACCCATTTTGCATTTCATAATACCCTCTATCTCCTGTTTGGTCATAAACTGTTCTCCTTTCCATAATTCTGACAGGTAAACTATTCCTTACATTTCTAATTTACCTATGGCATCACCTTTTATGTCTAAATCACGTACCCTTTTTGACCTTATTTTAGTATAAGGTGTCAGATGTTTGTTTCTGCCTAGTTTTTGCCATACTCTCTTCCAGTTTTCTCAGCAGTTGTTTTCAAATGCTGAATTCCTATCCCAGAATCTGGAGTATTGGGGTTTATGGAACAGTATATTACTAAAGTCATTTACTACTGTGTCTCCTATGCCTAACCTATTCCATTGATCCACCACTCTATTTCTTAGCCAGTACCAAATAGTTTTCATGACTGCTGCTTTATAATAAAGCTTCAGATTTGGTACAGCTAGCCTACCTTCCTGTGAATTTTTTTCATTAGTTCCCTTGATATCCTTGACCTTTTGTTTTTCCAGATGAATTTTGTTATTATTTTTTCTAGCTCTATAAAATAATTTTAGTAAGTATGATTGGTCTAAAACTTTTGTTACTTCAAATAAATCATATTGTTATTTTGTCTGACTCTGTAATCTCCTTGATATAGCAATAAATATGTTGAGTACTTGGGATGATATAATTATTTTACATTTTAATAGCCCTTTAAATCATTAATATACCTTTATTTAAAGAGAATTGTGTACTCTTATTATATTCTAAACCCTGAATATGTTTTGGAAAATTAATTCTCAGGTATAAGGTATTTTGTTGTTACCCTGAATTGCGTTTTACTACCTAATATTTTCTCCTGTTCTTTTCTTTATATTACATAGAAATATTGATTATTTTTGTGCTTTACTTTCTGCCCTATTAGTAAAGATATTAATTCTCTAAATAAGTTTCACTGCTGATTCTCTGAGGTTTTCTAATTATTGACAGGTCACATTTTTATGATAATGATTTTGTCTTCTTTTTGCTAATGTGTGTGCCTCTATTTTTCTTTCTTTCTTTCTTTCTTTCTTTCTTTCTTTCTTTCTTTCTTTCTTTCTTTCTTTCTTCCTTCCTTCCTTCCTTCCTTCCTTCCTTCCTTCCTTCCTTCCTTCCTTCCTTCCTTCCTTCCTTCCTTCCTTCCTTCCTTCCTTCCTTCCTTTCCTTCCTTCCTTCCTTCCTTCCTTCCTTCCTTTCCTTCCTTCCTTCCTTCCTTCCTTCCTTCCTTCCTTCCTTCCTTCCTTCCTTCCTTCCTTCCTTCCTTCCTTCCTTCCTTCCTTCCTTCCTTCCTTCCTTCCTTCCTTCCTTCCCTCCTTCCCTCCTTCCCTCCTTCCTTCCTTCCTTCTTTCTTTCTTTCTTTCTTTCTTTCTTTCTTTCTTTCTTTCTTTCTTTCTTTCTTTCTTTCTTTCTTTCTTTCTTTCTTTCTTTCTTTCTTTCTTTCTTTCTTTCTTTCCTCTTAATGCAATCACTAGTATTTCTAGAATTCTGTCAAATAATGGTGCTGAGAGGGAGCATCTTCTCTTTATATCTATTTTATTTGGAAAGTTTCTAGAGTTTTCTTTCTTTTTTCTTTCTCTTTTTTGACATTTTATTTAGAATTTTATTTCCCCCAATTTCATGTAAAAACAATTTTAATATCCTTTTTAAACTATGTGTCCCAAATTATCTTCCTCTCTCCATCCTGCCCCAAGAATGCAAGCAATTCAATATAAGTTATACATGTGCAGCCATGCAAAACATTTCCACATCAGTCAGGTTGTGATAAAATAACAGACCAAAAAACTTAAGAAAAAGAAACTTAAAAAATATACTTCAATCTCTGTTCAGGCATCATCAGTTCTTTTCTTGTAGACAGATTGAATTTTTCATAAGACCTTCAGAATTTTCCTGGACCATTGCATTGCTGAGAACAGGCAAGTCATTCACAGCTGATCATCTTATAATAGTGCTGTTATTTTGTATACAGTACATCTCACTTTGCATCAGCTCAGGTAAGATTTTCCAGGTTTTTCTGAGAGCATCCTGTTCATAATTACACAATTACTATTGCTAACTGAATTTGCCTCTGTCCTACTCCCTGCCCATGCCATTTACTTTCTTCTTTAGCTCCTTTCACTCTTTCTCTCCTCAAAGGTATTTTGCTTCTGACTGACCCCTCCCCCAATCTGCCCTCTTTTGTATCACCCTCCCTCCCATTTTCCTCTTCTCCTCCTACTTTCCTGCAGGGTAAAATAGATTGCTATTCCCAATTGAGTGTGTATGTTATTGCCTCTTTGAGCCAATTCTGATGAGAGTAAGGTTCACTCACTCCCAGCACCTCCCCCATCTCCCCCCTACCATATAAACCTTTTTTTTGCTTCTTTAATGTGAGATCCTTTACCCCATTCACTCTACCTTTCCCTTTTTCCCCAATGCATTTCTCTCATCCCTTAATTTTATTTTTTAAAGATATCATCTCTTCATACTCAACTCACACCTGTTCCCTCTGTCTAAATATGCTCCATCTACCTGCCCTAATAATGAGAAAGTTCTTAGGAGTTACAAATATAATCTTCCTATATAGGAATATAAACAGTTTAACCTTTTAAAACCTCGTATGATTTCTTTTTTCCTGTTTACCTTTTTATGCTTCTCTAGAGTCTTGTATTTGAAAGTGAAATTTTCTATTCAGCTCAGGTCTTTTCATCAAGAATATCTGAAAGTCCTCTCTTTCACTGAATTCCCATTTTTCCCCTGAAGAATTATTTCTGTGTAAAGGATCATTGGTTTTAATCCCAGTTCCTTTGCCTGCCAGAATATCATATTCCAAGCCCTCAAACTTGCCACTTCATTTTGCAATATATACACCTTTATATTTAAAAAGCAGCATTCAATTTTAACAGTAAGCATCTATTGAAACAATAGATAAATATTGTTTCAGGAACAAAAATAGATTGTATTTCTAGCCCTTTAAGAACATCTGGATCTTGTTTCCTATTCCTGTTCCTCCTATTTATATTCAACATTTTGCCTTTCTCTAAGCAAACTTGTGATAAGTAGAGGCGTGACTTTCATGCCACCTCATGTTCTTGAATATTTTTACATTTGCAATAGTTGATGCACAGATTCAAAGTAATTCTCAATATTTTCAGATGTTGCTAGGCAAATAAAAGTAGGTGTAGAAGAGACAGAAAGCAGATTTGTGAATGAATAGAGGATGGCTGTGGATCCCCCATCACACCTCTTCTAATCAGGTTGACACATTTCCATGTGATGCAGGGTGTTCAGACATGTTGGCATTACACTCAGCTTTTGTGTGATCACAGAAATAGGAGTGCTCTTGAAAGGTGATATAACTTAACTGATCAGATCTGTAGGAGCCTAAGTTTTAACTTCTGAATCTAGCTTTCTACTTGCTGTTCCCTAGCCTGTTTCTATCTGCTCTGGTTATATTTTAAATTTCTAACCATTTGGTGATTTTGTCAATTTTATTTGTTGTTGTTTTTGCCATAATTCCAAAGTGAAGTGTCTGGAGGATGGGGGGAGTCCACAACTCTAGTATGAATCCCAGATTTCCCAGAGAATCCATCAATCAAATATGTAAAATAGGTGTGAACAATTCTTTGACACCTCTAATGAATTAATCAAAAGTATAAACTAGTTTCAAAAAGAACTTAATCAATTCTGAAGGAATGAAAAGCTTCAAGCTATTCAATGAAATTGACGATGTTGTGTAGGAATTGTTTTATGATTGCTTAATCAGAGTTTCTTGAACTAGGGTCTCTAAGCCTGTTTTTGAATATTTGATTAACTGTTTGAATATACATGGTTTCCAATATAATCCTATGTAGTTTGTGCATTCAAAACCAATGTTCTGAGAAATCCATAGACTTCACTCAGTTGTCAAAGATTTCTCTCACATACACACAGAAACACATATGCACAAAGGTTTAAGCACTCCTAACTTAAAATGCCTGAGCCACAACCTATGGGTCTTGAATAAAATAACAGGTCAATTCAGAATCTGGCATTCTAATAACAGACTAGTATATTGGTGCAGAAGATTTAGCTAGTTCCATGAGAGGGTATCTTTCAAGAGAAGAGAAACACTATCTCCTTCTCCTATCCCATCATTCACTAGAGGTTGGCTCTGTGAATGTCAAAAGTTCTGTAACACACATGCAAGTGCATGCGCGTGCGCACACACACACACACACACATACATATAGACGTATAAATCCTATATGTAAATATAAATAAACATATAAATCATATATATGTATATATATGAGGCTATGTATATTTTAGATCTTTTAGCTCAGAAAGTGCTTTTCTTACAACCAGTTGAAATAGATGGTACAAGTTCTTTTAACCCATTTTACAATAAAGGAAACTGAGGCTTAAAGTGATTAAATGAGTTGCCCATATTATCATAGTTAACTTGTGATAGAGCTTAGAATTTCCCACATGGAAAATCATAAAAACATTGGGGTCAAAAGCATCATAGATTTTATCCAGTTCGATTGTGATCACTTTAAAGATAAGAAAATTGAGGAAAGAGACTTTAGAATGTTCAGTCAGAAGAGACCTCAAAGATATTCTTCTGTGCGAGTAAAGGTGGTCAGTAATTTTGGAACATTTTATGATATTCTTCTTGAGCTGGGCATAAGGGAATGACTGCTTAGCTGTGTAGAGCATCTAGTATTTGATAAGGTGGGCAACAGCATGAAGCAGATATCATAATATCAGAAAAATATTAACATTAACACTGTCTACTAATTTTCATCCACAAGGTACCAGAACAAAATATTTAAACAGAGGCTGTCACTCTAATATAAAGATACCTTGAATCTATTTAGAGAAATATATTTTACTGGAGTACCAACAGAAATAATTGGCATTTTAATTAGGAGCCACTTAATTCGAAGCAGCAGTAGCTGCTTCCAGAGGTCTCAGCCTACAGATGGTAA